>NW_020799091.1:7663125-7667131 GCF_003259725.1 Athene cunicularia | reverse complement strand
AGGCTTGTCCCTTCAATAGGTCAAGTCCCAGGATATTTGTGGGGAAATTTCCCAGGATCATAATAGCCTCTGTTGCAGTTTCATTCCCAGGTAACCAGCATTTCACTGGAGCAGCTGGCTGTGGCTTAGGGTTCCTAAGAACATCTGTAACCCAAATCTGCTCTTTGTCGGCAATTATGCCATTGCGCTTGGCAACATTAGCTTGGAGCGCTGAGATCTGAGCACCCGTATCTACTAGAAATGTAACTGGAGTTTTAAGGGGGCCAAGAGGAAAGGTAATAAGTCTCCCTTACTATTTACTGTGAGCATACTTATGGGGAAGGCATGTCCAGCTTCCCTACCCTAAATCACAGAATAGGTTGGATTGGAAGGGACATTTAAAGATCATCTAGTCTGACCCCTGTGCAATGACCAGGGACATCTTCAATTAGATCAGGTTGCACAGAGCCCCATCCAACCTGATCTTGAATGTTTTCAGGGATGGGGCTTCTACCATCGTCCTGGTTTCAGTTGGGATAGAGTTAATTATCCTTCTTAGTAGCTGGAATAGTGCTGCGTTTTGGATTCAGTAGGGGATTTGCTATGAGAAGAATGCTGATAATACACTGATGTTTTCAGTTGTTGCTGAGAGGTCAAGGAATCCCCAACTCCCCATGTCCTGCCCCTGCACAGGTGTACAAGAAACTAGGAGGGATCACGGTCAGAGCACCAGACCCAGATTAACCAGTGAAAGATTCTATATCATGTAAGATCATGCTCAGTATATGAAGGAAGGGTGGCCAGGAAGGGGGATGTTCTCTCTCCTACGGGATTGTGATTGCAGGATCTTGGTATTTTGGCATCGCTATCTGGGAATGGGCTGGGTATCAATTGGCGGTTGGTGAGTAATCACATTGTATATTACCCATTTGTCATTTCTATCATTGTCATAGTTTTATTTTATTACAATTATTATTTTTTTTTAATCTCAACGTGTAAGTCACCCTTTACCCCTCCTATTACATTCCCCATCCCCAGGTGAGGGGAGTGTTAGTGAGTGGCTGCTTGGTGTTTGGCTGCTGGCCAGGTTCAAACTATGACACACCTCTTCAGGCAACCCGTTCCAGTGTCTCACCACCCTCATCATAAAAAATTTCTTCCTTCTAGTCTGAATCTACCCTCTTTCAGTTTAAAACCATTACCCCTTGTCCTATCGCAACAGGACCTTTTAAAAAGTCTGTCCCCACCTTTCTTATAAACCCTTTTTAAGTACTGAAAGGTTGCAATAAAATCTCCCTGGAGGCTTCTCTTCCCTAAGGTGAACAGCACCAACTCTCTCAGCCTGTCCTTATATGAGAGCTGTTCCATCCCTCTGGTTATTTTTGTGGCCTCCTCTGGACCTGCTCCAACAGGGCCATGTCTTTCCTGTGCTGAGGACTCCAGTGCTGGACACAGCACTGCAGGTGGGATCTCAGCAGAGCAGAGCAGAGGATCAGAATCCCCTGCCTTTACCTGCTGGCCAGATTTGTCTTGATGCAGCCCAGGATATGGTTGGCTTTCTGGGTTACAAACACACATTGCAGATTTGTGTCCAGCTTTTAGTCCACCAGTACACCCAAGTCCTTCTCCACAGGGCTGCTCTCAATCCTTGATCCCCCAGCCTGTATTGAAATAGAGGTTTCCCCAACACAGGTGCAGAACCTTTCACTTCACCTTGTCGAAGATCATGAGGTTCACACTGGCCCACTTCTTTAGCTTGTCCAGGTCCTTCTGGAGGGCATCACATACCTCAGGTTTGTCAAACACAACACTCTTGGTGTTGTGTGCAAACTTGCTGAGGGTGTTCCCATTATCTATGGTATTAATAAAGATATTGAACAGTACTGGTCCCAGTACAGAGCCCTGATAAACATCACTCGTCAATCATATCCATCTGGAGACTGAGCCATTGACCACTACTGGAAGCAACCATCTAACCGACTCCTCATCTGTCAAACTGTCCACCCATCAAATCCAAATCTCTCCAATTTAGAGAGATGGATGTTGTGGGGAATCGTGTCAAAGTCTTTAAAGAATCCTAAATAGATGACATCTGTAGCTCTTCCGTTGTCCACAGATGTAGTCGTTCCATCATAGAAGGGTACTAAGTTGATCAGGTAGGACTTGCCCTTGGAAGACATGTCCCTAAACAACATGTCTACAGGTCTTTTAAGTACCTCCAGGGATGGTGACTCAACCACTTCCCTGGGCAGCCTGTTCCAGTGCTTGATGATCCTTTCAGCAATGAGAGCTTGAGTCAGCAACCAGTCTGTTTATCCAGGTGGGGGAGTAAGATCTGGCTGTAATTAGTGACAATATAATTACAGGAGTGTGCACTCATTCCCTGGCCTAGAGAAATACCTCTCTAATGACTGTAACTGTTAGAAGTTTAAAGACCTTTCCACAGCATCAGTATCCACAGGCTGAAGAACATTTGCTTAGGTTATCCAGCTAAAATCACAGTACAAAGTAGAAAAATTTAAGAGGGTTCATGTTCTTTCACAAAAGCAAAGATTGTACTAAGCATCCTATGATGGCCCCAAATCCTCCTTTCATCCAGAGCACAGGCTCATACCCAGCACCATTTCATCAACAAATACAGTCATGAGGTTTTCACAATGAAACTTAAACATCAATGAAAAGGACAAATTTTAGAAAATGGAACTGCAGCTGGGCAAACCTGGGTTTTCACCCTTTTTCTGCTGAGATCTGTCTTCATGCTGTCTTGACTATGGACCTTACTCAATAATAATCTCTACAGCTATTATTATAATCCTCTGTAAACTTATATCCAAGACATACTAAAATGTAAGAATTATTTTGTATTTTAAATAATTTATCTGTCATGTAATCGTGATTAATAAGCAATAAACACATCTCAACACAACACGAATGAGTGCCCAACAATTGACAGGATGAGCACAGTATGTTCATGCTCTCTCTGAGATCTTTGACAATTAAGAATCACTTTATGTCACTGTTCATATAGTAAGCCTATAGTACTGTAAAGAAATCTAGTCCTTTAAGAATAAATAAATAAGATCTTAATTTTCCTAGAATTAAGAATCTCAGTCAGAGTGGGATGATCAGCTGGATCTTTTATGTAAATCCGATTGAATGGACAGTGGGGGGTTGTTGATGATTTTTTTCTCTTTGGAAAAAAAGAGCAATCAGTGCTCAGTTGCTTGCTTTATAACACCCCATAGTCTCCACACCCCTCCCACCCCCAGTATATGTATATCCTCATATACTTATCCAACACTGACTTTTCGTATTTTTCTTTCTTTAATTTTGTTGCTATGGAAATCTTCCCCCATAGTGTCTGCATTGACTCAGAAGTGCTGAAAGCCTTTGAACATGCAGCACTCTTATGTGTTTTCAGGACAGTTTGGAATAATGTTAAACAAATGCAAGTGAAGATTGTGTTTATAAAGAAATCCTCTCCCCTCCTCTGCACCTAAGAAGGCTAGCTCTTCTCAATGTTTGCATGTTTATTTTAGCAAATATTTAAACAAGCACTGGGTATATAACCCTTCTCATGCCAAAGTTTCTCAAGGAGCTTGACAAATGACACAAAACCTACGAAGATTACTTGTGAAGTACCAGAGCGCAAGTGTCTCTGGGGAGCAATTGACAACCTCTCTATGATACCAGCTTGTTAATATTTTTCACTTATGAAAATTAAAAATAAAATTTCAAAAGTCAGCATCCAGTTACTGTTGCTGTATTGAGGTAGAACTTGTCGAACTTCCTGAACGTCCTGCAAAGAACTGTGCAAACCCTGAAGTGAGTAAAGGGAGATGATATGTAGGGGGTTCCCATCTCATGGGAGTGGCAGTGCTTCCTTCGGTCTCTAATCTGCCATCCTGACACAACAGGAGATTTAACAGTCCTGATTCTGTCCAACTGTGACATGAGCAAAGGAGATCAGTGGAGTTCTATAACTCAAAGTACTATAACTTCAGGTATTAAAAAAAATATATATATA
>NW_020799091.1:7467304-7663075 GCF_003259725.1 Athene cunicularia | reverse complement strand
TAAGAGACAGTATATATATTTCTGGTAGGTCTTAGAAGAGGTCTTAAAGGAAAAAATCACTAAAAATGATCAGAAAACCTTACTTCAAATAAAATGGATTTTTTTCCGCCTAGAACTCAGGCATCAGTTCATCAATTATGGCTATAAAGAGTTTTTCCAAAAGTTGTTATCTTGCTTATTATATCACATTCTCCTTTCCTCCTTCAGTCACAGCAACTTTTACCAGAATATCGTTAAGTATAGAAATACTAAATTTATATGTGTCTTAAAGATTTAGTTATTTATGTGATCTACCAAGCCATTATTTTAGTCCCCAGTGGACTACTTTCCTTTGCCTTTCACCTGATTTGTGTCTTTTTCAGATTGAGGATCTGACATATCACCTAGCTTGGCACTCACTTCCATCAAAAAAAGAAATGGGGGGAAAAAGGGATGAAAAATGCATAAATCATAACATGACTTTATGCATAAATAACCCAACCCACCTAAAAATGTTCCTCATGAGAAATGCCACGAAAAATTATTTTAAAATGCTCCAGTACCTTGAATGTGGCTTAACAAGTACTGTTATTTCCAATTCATCCACAGGTATCTTTCTGTAGCGTGGTCCATTTGTGTTTCTGAATGCCAATTTTCACCTATTTTGAACACTTTACCTATAACATCTTTTGTATCTCTCCCCTTAGTGCCATGTACATAGTTATTATGGTAACAGTGAAATGAGGAAGGATCCCTTGTGATGTTATCAAATATGGCACCAGTGATCCAAGCACCAGCTGAGTATCCAGTCCGTAACTTTTCCTAAATTCAGTATTACATTATTTCTTTAATAATGAAAGGACAGAATAGTTCAGTGCAAGAGGAATGAACAATGTGTGTCTATTACACTGATTTTAATATCTCCTTGATCATTCTGAATTAGTCTGTGGATAATTCAAATCCCTTTGCCAATTTGACTAGCATGTACAGAGATGCACTACAGAGCAAGGCAGTTAATATCCCTTTCTATGTATTTCATCACCATCATGCCTGGAATATGGCATTCAATTCTGGGCGTCCCTGGAGAGCTCTGAGGCCCAGTGATGAGATAGTGATGGCAATAGGCAGAACTCATCTTTGGAGGAGAAAATAAGTGACTTTAGAGATGTTCTGAAAGATCATTTATCCCATGTTATTTGTCTTCCTTTGAGTATTCCAGGAAAAAGCAGATTCAGTTATCAGGGAGATGGCAAGGTGAGTCTCAATTACAAATCACATCTCCCAGTAATGTGTTAAAAATGAGGTAACAATCAGTAGAAGATATGAAACTTTCCTGATTTATTAGAAGACCTGTATTCTAGACACTCAAAATAGAGTATTGACATATGAAATAACTTTCTTATTAATTAAAGCAAGTTTTCTTTCTTCTGTTTGTTTCATATGTTGCAGGAATGATGAGGATTAACTGCCTTTACAGAAGGATGGTCATTATTTTCATATATCTGAGCATGAAATATGGTAAAAAGTTTCACTGATCTTAAGAAGGTTTCAAAGAAAGACAACTGACAACTGAATTCCTTTTCCTCTAATAAGACCTTATCCTGATCTTCTGGAGTGAAAGGAGCTTTGCTGAAACCCTAATGGGACCAGCGTGTGTCCTTTCAAAAACGTTGGTAAATTCAGTCTAGGTTAGAAAACATCAGAGTTTATTATTGCAAAGTACAGATATTTTCTTATTATGAACCAACAAACACCATTTTCTTTCCTATTTCATAGAATTTCTTTGCAAGCAGAACATTCAATTTAACTTTCCAATCCATGAGCAACTAAGTACTGTACTACCAATTCTCAATGGGATAGTTCAGAATTGGTGATTGACTACATAGCTGTAATTTTTAAAAGATTAATTCACTGGTGACCTAAATACCTATACAGTGGCAAATTGAAAAATGTTCCTAGGCAACAAGAACCTATTGACACAATGAAAATTCCTCCTTCAGAAACTGTTACCTGAAGAAAAGCAGCAAATATATGTCAGATTTGAAGGAGGGTAAGAAAAAGACGAGCAAGAAACAACCTTAACTTTTACAAAAATCATTATGTATATTCATATGATTCTGGCGCGCTTTTTCTTACCCTCCTTCAAATCTGACATATATTTGCTGCTTTTCTAGAGAATTGTTGACAAGTGACTGAGAAAAAAAAATATCACCATGAGAGCAGAATTGTTTTAAGAGTGATAGGTCAAAGTGCTACCATATCAGAAGCTCCTCACAGAAAACTCCTGATCCCCTTGAGTTATTTAAGACCACACAGCAATGTCTCAAGGACAAATATGTACAAGCCTTCACAGTCCTCATTGAATAACTGCTCTTGGTTATTGCATTAGTGCTGCACTCACTAGCATAAACATGTCGGTAGCCAACTGAACATTTGCTGTGCAAAATCACGGAAGCATCACTTCAGGATAGAAGTAGCCTCTTAACAGCAGGAAAATGTTCTTTCCATAACGTTCCAGTCCTGAGCCCTGAGGGTGACCTAAAAAATGGCTCTCCCATCTCCAAAAATCAGTGGGAACTGAAACATGTAATTTGACTGGCTGTTAAAATCTTGGATACAAAGATAAGACTTTTCTGTTAACTTAATAGTTTTACTCACTCTGACCCTCTCTGTATCTCATAGGAAGCAAAAACCTCATCACACCTCCATTTACTAACACCATGTTCTGTTCCATAATTATCAGAGAACTGTTTCTTCCTAACTGTCTCAAGGATTATCATAGCCAAGTTAAATTCAGAGTTACTGTTCTCAGCCTGTGCTTGATATGAAATGTCCTGCTTCTTGCTCAGGTCTGAAGAAGAGCTTGTGTCTTTAAAGCTTGCTTGTTCTTCCAACTTTGCTAGTCAAATAAAATGTACTGCTTTTCTTCAGTGCCCATGCCTTATGAAGAGAGAAATGCACACTTCCCAGTATAACAGCCATAACTCTTGATGTTGAGGATACTTTCTCTGAGGCCTGGCAAATCAAGTCATCTTCCTTTATAAACCTAATGCACTGAGCTATGGATGATGCAGTGCCTAAGCTTTGTGTATGAAAATACAGGCTTTAGTGATCTTTACTTACACTGTCTTTCTTAATGGGGGAATTCTTTGGCAGAAATTGATGCTGTATGATCCTCTTTAGACATGGCAAATAGAATCCTAGAATGGTTTGGGTTAGAAGAGACCTTAAAACCATCTAGTCCATCCTCCATGCCATGGTCAGGGACACTTTCCACTAGACCAGGTTTCTTGAAGCCCTGTTCACCCTGATGTTGAGCATGTACAATGCTCAGATTCCCAGACAAAGTAACAGAGTAAGCTAGAAAACAGAAATATTTAGATATCACAGGAAGAAAGAAAGTGACACGCATACATATGAGCAGTAACCACTGGCTATGAGTTCATGTCATCAGTTGAGTAACATATTTTATTATAGTATACGTAGACATGTTTGAATGAAGACTCAGCCATAAATTGAGCTTCTCAACAGCAAGTTTTGCAGAGATAATGGAAGTTGACATAACAAAAATCCACACAGGATGAATCTACAGCTAGGTTGAAAATGGTTTTCTAGGATTATCCTGAAGTAGAGAAGTGACTGGACTTGAAGATTGTTATCTCTAGTTCATGTATCTTCTCCACCGTCTTCACACTTGAGATGTATGCTGTGGTCACCCAGTCATTCTGAAGTAGCATTTTGCTTTTGTTGAATGATCTACTGTATTTAAATTACTATACATGAAGTGGAGACTGAATCTTTTTTCTCCAGCTCACCAGGGTGTCTGGTGTCAGAGCTACCTGTGTCTAGGAGATCTACGAAGATCATAAGACTTTCATTTCTTCTCTCATCTTTTGCTTGTAGTTTGTAAGATCTGAAGGTTAGAAACATAAAATCATCAGTTACTGATCAGTGTATTTTTGCACTGTTAATTTCTTCTCTGGTACAATGAGATTTCTGTAATTTGGGGTCTAATAAGCACTCACTACATTAATAGACTAAGATAAGTTTTAATTTTTGCTTATCAAGAAACTCATGACCACCTAAAACCAGAGAACATCACTGCAGCTGTTCATGCTAGTTTTCATCTTAGAGGTGGCAATAACTTAATGAACAATTATATGCAAATTGTAAGGATTAATTAATGGAAGACCCAATTACATAGAAGAAAATGGAACTAATATTTCTTTATTCAACTTTTGAAACTACAATGAAGAAATATCTAGTGTAAGAGTCTCTATTTATACAACCAATCTCACTTAGCTGCAGTGTCAATAAATAACTAATGATGAAGCCATGTATCAAACAACAGGATATGGGACACAGTTGGATTTTCAAAGTGAATGACAGATTAGAAAAAGCTTAAAAAAATATTAATAGCATTGCATTGTAGTTATAAAAATGTATTCACTTGTCTGATCTTTTTATAACTAAGTGCGTCATTTCAAAAGTGCATCACTTCAAAATTTTTACCCACAAAACTCTCTTGTCATTATATCACGTCTCACGCCTGCATGTTGACACACTGCTCTCCTAAAGATGGGACTTTGCAAAACCCAGACACCTACATACTGCTTTCACAGGTGAAGCAATGAGGGCCAGAAGCACCTGATCCCAAAAAATTCTCAGCCTGAGGCCAGTTGATCCTGGTCATCTCTGAAGAATGATCAAGAAGTTTCTTAGGAAAAATCCTGCCCATCACTGAAACCCTTTTTCTTCCATTTGAAATCTTTATATCCATTCAGTACCTTCTAGACTGTCATCTGTAAATTGAATAAAAGAAAGAAAGAAGCAGCTCTCCAATATTCTGCACCTGTCTCTTATTGGTCTTTTTCTAGTGTTTCTCATATTGATTTTTTCACATTCTCCTGTGTAACATTGGATATTAGCATTTTTCCATACATCTTTTTTTTTTTAATGCATGGAGTGAAGCAAGTGTCTTCTTTTTAGATTACTTCTGAAATTACGAAAAAAACACTCAATAAAGAGTTCAGATCACGTCCCATTAGGAAATCTGTACAGGGTTGGCCTGAGCCATTCCTTGTGCTCACGCTGAGACCGGTACAGGAAATAAGGAAGGAAATTAAATGTCTTTGCAGCTGTGAGGAAGCTCTGTTGTAGACAGTGCAGATCAGAGCCACCAAGACCTGCCTTAACTGTGTAGCAGTGCCAGTGGGCTGACAGCACAACAGAGACAACTGGGAATTGAAGCTCTCCGAGACACTTCAGACCCCTTCCCCTGCCCATGCCAGCCTCAGATGGTGGGAAAATAAAGAAATTTTAGAAATAAATAATTTTTTTCCTGCTGCATTTCTGCAGTGCTCCAGGATGTGTTGCATTGTTTCCCAAAGAAGCCTTCTGATTACACAGCATCATGGTGCATGAAGAAATTCATGGCAGCTATGAAGGCAGGACACAGGCTTTTCTTCTCCCTAAGAGTGGATTTTTATCACTTATAAACTAAAACAAGGAGTTCATTTGAACATTAGCGTTGGTGGGTCACTGTTGGGACCCAGCACGGCTCCTGTTGGGAGGAGGGAGGGAGGGGATCCCCTGTTACACCATTATTTGCTCTTCTACAGGAATTCTTGGTTTTCTTCTATTCCATTGTCTCAGTCTCTGCCTGCTTCATTATTTTTGTCTGATGACTAAACTATTACTTTCTATTTTTCTGTGTGGGTAGGATTTTTCTAATAAACGAAACATACCGACACTGGCTTGCTGCTCAGGTCTCCAAAGGCACCCAACACACTTTGCTGTCATGGGGGCTGTGCAATAATTCACAGTAACTGTACTTGCTTTGGCCTCCTTTTGGTCTGTTAACTGTCCATAAACAGAGGGCAATTTCCAAACAGCAATTTTCCCTTCTTCCAGGTAATTTTCCTATCACTTTTTATGGTGGTGCAATTCTGCTGGCATTGCTTACTGCTTGTGAGAGGAAAGCCAGATTTGGAAGCTGTAAAAAATATTAATATGCTGCAAACTGCTAAAAAATGGTTCAAAACAACTCATTACTTTCATACATATGCTATTAAAATAAAAAATGTGGGTTTTTTTTTTCTAGTTTCTATTAACATATATGCAAATGCAAAACAGTGCTCATAAAATTTCACTTTCCAGGACAAGCTATAACAGTTGTGCCAGTTGGATGGATGCTCAGATGAAACATGTTGATGGTTTTAGTTTATCTGCAGTGTAAAAATTCAAACCATGGAGCTCCTGAGTGGACTAAGAGATTCAGATTCACAGTTTTTCCTCATCATCTAAGTGCACATCAGTCCTTGATTCAGTGCCTGCTCTGACACTTTAAAGGAAGAAAAGGTTGCTTGGTGTGCTCAGAGTATTTCTGTAATTAAACCAAATAAAGCTTTCAGTGTGAATTATTAACTCAGTGATAGAAATAGATGTTTCTTAAACAAAAATAATTATATCTGATGTAATTCATAAAAATTTTAAGTACAGGATGTTATCTCACTACAGTAGTATTATATTGCAATATTGTCAACCCCAAGTGTTAAAAAATATTCCCATTCATGATACTTTAAATAATACATCTGAGAACAATTTACTTTGTCTTTCATAAAGCATGAAGTGCATTGTTATATTTTCAAGCTTTGCTCTGCCAGGAGCTAGGAACAGGCCATTAGAGGATGGAAGCTAGGGAGTTATTCCAGCTCCTGTGGATGGACAAGGAGCATCTCAGGTTTACCACTAATTTCCTGCTGTGAGTTACCACCTCTCTGATCTGCTGCCTCTTATCTAGTGAGCACTCCCTAAACCATATTAGTCAATAAGATTAACTATTTAAAGTGCCACAGTTTAGTGGGAAATGTATATGTGAACATGATGGACTCTCAGTGTTAGGAAGAGTCAGTCCTATGCTGTCAGAACCTCTTTCCTGGCATAATAAATCCCATGATCTATGATGAATAAAAACACATTTAGCACAGTTATAGTCTGCTAAGACTAGGACTTAGACCCTGTCAAACTCTCCTTGCTTGCAGTTATGAAGAATCAAATACTTTTCAGTAGCTGAACAAAAGACACTGCTTTTCCCTCAAAATAGAACACTACAGTAGGTTAAAAAAAAGCAAAGACTAACCTGTCAATGATGGCAGGTAGAAGAAAATTACAGATAAATCACTGGGCACAACAATTTTCTGAGTAATATGAAGCTGATTAAATCAACAGCTGGCCAAAGGCAGTGGCTATGAATTATCTCTACTTAATGAGGAAAAGGTGACAGATTTCATTTTAGAGAACAATATTAATATTAAGGGATAGTTACATTTTCCAAATGTTTCATATCTGACAAGAAACACCATTTAATTACTATTAAAATTGACCTTTATTGGAAGCCAGATGGCTAACTTAATTTGGGTCATAGTTTGAGGACCGTATAAAATTCCCAAGCCTTAACATGAACAAGTAAAAGCGATCTGTCTGATGTCATTCTCTCCATTAACCCACAGATATGTGGCACATCTGGGGAATTTGGGCTCAGAAATGTTGCTTTGAAAGAACAACCATCCTGAGACAAGAAATTCGAGCATCAGAAGCAGAAGGCTTGCATGTGACCAAATTCACTTTTCTGTTCCTCTCTTACACCAGACAGCAACTCCTGCAGAAGAAGCACTAAGGCCTCTGTTTACCTGCAAACATATGTATGTATATTCAAGTCAAAGGTCTACATTTAAAGAGGAGCTTTAAAACTAAGCATAGACCAAGGTTTGGTTCTGCACTGGAAAAAATAAGGAACAGAAACAAAGTCTTTGTGGCAGCCATGTTGTCTTTATTCCCTTTTCCCAATTTCTATCCACTTCTTACTTTCCTAAATTGATACCTGCTTCTTTTTAAAAATCCTTAGTCATAATTATGCCATTTGTATAGGCTGTTTCTTTCATTCCTCATTCCCCCCCCCTTACTTACTAGATGCTAGTGGTGGACCTCTAATACATGTGTCTAGAATCAAGCTGGGGCTATTCCAGCTGGTCCATCAAGTGTCACTTTCTATGAAGAATTTTCTGGGGAGCTGGGTTTTTCTTAGTGTTGTATATTGGTCACGATGAATTCTTCGTTATAGTAAAAAAATGAGTGGAAAGCTGGGAGAATGCCATCGCTGCTGCAATTTGGAGGAAGCCAGCAGAGTTGCATCAAGAATTCATTTAGACCAGGATGTCCATTTTAGATAAACAATGACTACTGGGGCTATATTAGATGGAAAAATATCCGAAGGTAGTCAAGCAGAGTAAAAAAACAGGAGACATAAGAAATGTTTTGTGCATCCCAAAATGTACCACAACATTCTTCACATCATAATTCCTTTCCAAATAATGGAAACTCTCTTTTCTTTAAGATGACTGGATAATTTAAATTTATTTCTTCTTATAAAATCTTTTTCAATGAGGGAACAAAAATAACAAAAACACAGGGAGCTGTCATACAAAAGCGTGTTTAATCCTTTTGAAAGAGAAGATAAAACTGAGGGACATTATGGTCACAAAACTATATGTAGCGGACACAAGTTCTAACAAATCTGTAAATTTGTCAGCAGTGATTATCCAGAGTTAGGAAAACTTAGAATTTCAGTTCACAATAATGCTGTTGTTGTGTGGGTCAACAGCACAAATCCCCGAAAAGCCTGGTTGCTTTAAAACCACTGTAAACACATAAGTCCTTTTTATAGACTGATTTTCTTGGGCTCTGTTAACCATGAAAACAATTAACCATGAAAACAATTCCTGAAAGATCTCATGCTTGAAAAGATAAAGAGAGAGAGAGAAGTAAAGTTTCACTTTGCATTTGCCTTTTTCACCCAATTCTGCAGGAGTTCAGGGACGGACATATGGTGCAGTATGCGCTGTCAGTAAAATGACAGCTACTCTTTCACCCTTGGGCAGCAAATGGAAATGTGGCTGGTTTATAAGCCAAATTCTAAAAATAACAAGTATTCCTTTAACATGGCAGAATAGTGTGACTCATGCATCATTCTGACATAAACATGACATTTGCTGCAGTCAAATCATTATGTCCAAATGCTGAAGTCAGATGCAGTTTGACCATTTTCAAAATTACTTATCAATCTTTCAAAAATATTTAAGCATCAGTAGGAAAAATAACAGCAATCTGGAGATCATTTGCCAAATATTAGATGCTGTTTTTATTAGGGACTGAAATCTGAGCTATGAATTCAATCACTGAGGTTACAAACGTGTTAAAAACAACCCACAATCAGCCATGTCATGCTGACTATTATATAAACTTTAATGCCTGGGCAACTTAATAGCTCATTTAATGGTCAATGTACTGAAGTGCATGGGGTAGCTATTACTGTCATAAATTGACTACAGGACACTGAGTAAGCAAGTAGCAGCCTCTTTGCTTCACCATTCCATCTATAAAACGGAGATGATGATAATACTTTCTATGTGGCCAATGTGTTCCCTTCTAAGCAGGAACTTTCACCATTAGCTTGCCAAAACTTATATATCTAAAATGAATGTGGGTAATTACAGCTAATTGTCCAAGACTGCCTTGCAGTGAATGGAAGGAGATAGGCACTTTCAGGGACAGCTCTATGAGAAAATGAATCACCTTCTGGAAGGATCTACAACTGGCTATCAAATGTGTCCAGGTGAATAGTTTAGAACTGTGTTTTTCAACCACACTGAAAAGTTCAACCAGCTCTGGCACCCTGATGGGATGAGGGCTGAAGCAGATGGCCCAGGTAGTCATTCCCTGAAGTGGACCAGTCTCCAGCAAACTGCTGCCACACCAAAAAGAAGCAGGACACTAAACTGAATGTGTCAGTGGCCCCAGTGGTGATAATTTGGTCCTGCAGAGCTGTTTACAGCATCACTTGAGTGAACATTATTTCCCTTGACTGCCTCTTGATATCTAATATACAGCCAATGAACCCCCAGCACACGTGGATGCTGACAAGGGTTGAAGGAAAGACTGAGGAAGGAAGGTTGGACTTCTGTTGGTTTGTGACACCAGGAACACAGAAATATATGCTACATATTCAGTCAAATTCTCTCCATATTGCAGCTACTGCTTCCGCTTTTTGTCATCCCACTGAACAGAATTGCAAACACAGTGAGCAGAGCATATTTTATTACTGAACCAACAAGACTGCTATTACTGCTGCTAAGAGTTGTTTTTAGCAGCCTGACATAATTAAGGAATTAATACACAGCCTTTCATGTGTCCTATTCCACTTCCTATAACATTGCCTGGGCTGTGTCATTGTGTCAATTTTTTGCTTCAGAAAGAAGGTTTTTAGAAAACCTTCTATTTTGACAGGTGGGATTTCTTTTTTAATATTACCAGGCAAATGCTAAAGCCCATGAAATTAGATTAACTTCAAAGCAATTTAAGGAAAAAGCAAAGTAGACCTATAAAAGCAGTTGTTTTACTTTGGTCTGGGGAGCTCGATGCAGCAGTGAAAAAAAAAAGGCTCCAATACTCTCCTTCAGAGACACAGCCACCAGCCACTATCATAAAACAAGGACCCAAGTATCTTGGAAACAGGAAAAAAAAACAAAAAAAAAACAAAACCAAGTATCATGTTACAAATCAGGTAAAGAAAAGTTTTAAGGAAATAAAAGTAAACTGCATCCTTAGTTTCATTCCCTACATACTCATCCTCATCAAATTTTTCCCTCATGTTGATACTGAAGTAGCAACTACATTTTGTTTTTCAGGGAGCAAATCACTCACCATGGGACCGTTCTGTGAAGTCCTCAAAGAGTCATATGACAAAAAGGTTTAACTGGTATCTGGCTTTAACCATCATCCATGCCAACCTATCAGCAGTGGCTTTTTGAGTAGCACAGGACCTTTCTGGCTTAAATTTTGGCTACTGAGATAATGGCAAGTAAAGAGCCAAAACCCTCCTGGCATAAAACAAATCAACCAAACATACAAATAAATAGCGAAAAGCCAGACATGAGGAGCAGCTCCACAACAGCTCTCAGTGCCATTCCCGGTTTGAGGAGATGGATGCTTTCAGAAAAGTGTTTCAATGTAGACATCACCAAAAAAAAAAAAAAAAAAAAAAAAGAAAAAAAAAAAGTTCAAAACAGAAAATAAAAATAATTTCAAGCCCCAAAAGAAAAAGTGCTTGGTCTCCTCCACAAAGCTGCTTCCTCTTAAAAGTTTCCTTTTCCTGATGATGCCTTTTCTCTTTTATAAACACAATTAACATAGCCTGTCATTAAATCCATACAAGTTGTTGTGTCAGGCACACAGCTACCTTCAAGATGTCTTATTCAGCAAGGTAAACATTAGTAATAATTCCATTAACTCCTGGAGTTTTTTGTCTGATGACAATTGTGCAGCTGCACACAAGGGCTAGATTAGGCACATTATGCAGAATATGTTTACAGCAAAAATGTACTAATGAAAGTTTCAGTTCTGAAAGATAAGGAAAGTAAAGAAAAAAGTGGTGATTAACAGTGGTTGGTGGTGCAAGAGGACTGGGACCCACAGAACACATCTAGGATGCTACTTGAGCATCGCTGCCTGATGATCTGGAGGTGGGGTCGAGACCTAAGGGCCTGTGTCCAACAAATAAAAGGGAAATATAAGACCATATGGGCAATGAAACTTGAAAACTGCAGGCACTTTATAGATTTGCACTTCTTTCCACGGTCTCCAAAGACAGTTATTACATCACTGGCATTATTTGTGTTGGGATTTTGTTCGCCTTATCTAAAATATTAATAACTAGCAAGTGATCCTTGGAATGCTTGAGGCTGAGGTGTTAATTGATAGCAATATACAAGGAAGTCTCCTGTCTCCACGCAGGTTCTTCTCACAAAAGGAAAAAAAATCATCCTCTGTTCTTACACAAGCAATTACTGGTTTGTATTTTCTGACACAAAAACCCACTGGGAATTTGATGCTAGCAAAAAGTGCTCATTTCATTCTCCATACTTGTAAAATGGCATGCCATTGCAATCCTTTACATTTTATCAAATAACAATATTTTTCAGTTTCCTCTATGTAATTTATTAAAAAAAAAAAAAAAAAAAAAAAGCTTCCTTAAAATAAAATTACTTGCATTAATTTGCTTGCAGACCCACTGTTAACAAGATTTGCTTCATTACAAATGATTAGCAAAAGTCCAATCATTGCTCAGTACGCAATAAAATCTAATTTATCACTTCAATAAGACAACTTTGCAGGATGCGAAACAGTGAGAAATTTTTAAATCAGGAGAAAAAGGAATGTATTTTCCTCATATAGATAATGACTGAAACTTTCTGTAGGAAAGGAAAATAAAAAAATCCACTTTAATTGGACTGCTGTAAAGAGTAACTACCCTTGATGTCTTTTGTCTTTGATGATTTTTGTCTTTTAAGACTGAAGATACTGGATAAAATTTTTTGTCTTTTATTTATGGGCCAAGCTACAAGGAGATATTTAATTCTTCTGTGAAAACAGATCATCCAGATAATCTGAATATCAAAAGAAATATTCACATCTAAAATTCATCTCCTGTGCACTCATATCTAGTCTAGGAACATCTCTTTTCTCATTGTTCTTGACAGGAGTTTCTTGGGGATGCATAAGGTTTATGACTTAACCAAAACAAACAAACAAACAAACAAACCCCACCCAACCAAACAAGGAAAGCAAGAAGTTTTCCTGAACAGGTACTGCACATATTGCCAGAGATTCAAAAATTCCAAGCTTCTGCTTGGAGAAGAGGGAGAGACATGACTCTTACCTGAATCAGAAGAGGTCATCGTAAACAAGACTTTGTTACATGAGCTATGTTAATCCTAATATAATTTTACTTTCATGGAAAAAATTCAGAAACAACATGTTATAATTCATCTAGGATTTGTTTTATTGCTTTGGGTGTGCTGGTTTATTTGAAGTGGCACCATCTTCCCAGCATGGAATAAAGTGCTTTACTTTGTTCCAGTTTATTGGTATTTTTACACAGGACTTTTATTTCAGTAAACAAATTACATCCCAAATCAAAACAGGATTATCAATAAACTTAAGTGTCCAACAGAAATTAGGTTCTAATGAAGAATGTAAGAGTGAGTGATTCCATATATTCTAATTATATATTGTATGACTAACTAGTGTTAGAAGTGGCATATCTTCTCTAGATATAAGGAGGTTTGAGGTAGTAAAGTTTGGACGGATGGCTGCATCCAGTTGAATTATTCATAATTATGTATTAATCATTTTGAGTGAAGGATTAAAAAATGACTAGATAGTGTCCCAACCCCACTAGGAGTGCCCTATATGTGATTGACCACAAAACCTGATAGATCTTAAGTGTGCCACCCCAATTGGTACTTAGGTTTTGAAAATCTAACCTTGATAACATGAATAAGTTAAATGATGCAAAGTCATCAGATATCAAAAAAAACCCCAACAATCTTAACTGAAAAAAATTAGTATGCCATTAGGATAGGATTAGGTCCAGACTAGCAGTAGGTGAGGGCATGACAGAAAGTATCATTCAAATGTGGTTTTAAACCCAGGGCTCAGTTTATCTCGCATGAGCTACCGCAACTCAGTTACCACTCCCACCCATGTCAGGGTCTGAACTTGGTCTAGATTACCCAAAGCCATCACCTGAACATGTCAGATCTGTACCTAGGCAATATAGAATTGCTGTTATAGAGCGTCTGTCAAAAATATGAACTGAAGTAATTTCAAAGAAGTGAATTTATGGATAAAATTGGCTAATATTTTTTGGAGACCAATTTTCCCTAGAAATAAATAAAAATAAAATATAGTTTCAGATACAGATCAAAATAAAGAAAAGCTGAGATACAAAACATTATGTCTACATTGCTAGGCACTATTTCCATTTTGCAGGTGAGAAACTTTGACACCACAGGATGAAGTACCAGTTCCAAAGCCCTTGGTTTTATGGCAGAGCAGCCCTTGGTCAGGACTGCACATGATGCTTCTGACAAGCCTTGATGGAGAGTTGGCCTCTGCTTTGGCCATGGAGCCGAGCACTGGAAGAAGCAAAAGTTACCAACACATCACATTTCTATTTCCCCAACCACATACCACCACTATCTCATAACTGTAATTTTCATCTAGTTTTTATATAAAAGGCTAACCTTTGTTTTTTCTCCTCCACTCTGTTCCTGGTTTTCAAAGACATACTGAGCTGCAGCTTTTGTTAAGTGAGAGAGGGGCAGGGTGACATGAGCACTTTTATATCTCACTTCCCAGATGCGTTAGGATCTGTAATAAGGCAAAGAGCAAGCTCTGCCATTATGGACAAGCTCAAGGCTGCAGGGGTTAGCTCTGACAAGGCACTCAGGGACAGTAGAGTGAGGGCTGCGTAAATAGAAAGAGTGAAGAAAGGAAAGGCAGGAAAGAAGAAAATAAAGAAGCCCAGTTCTTGTAATCTTTCTCTCCTTGTTATTTCCTTCCATGTGCTCTGCTCTGATCAGAAGATGTCTGACTAAACTCGAATATTGAAAATAAATTATTGAATTCCTGATAAAAGTGAGATTTGGAACAGGTCAAACAGCACCATCTTAGGTTTTTTTAGAAACTAGGCTTTAAGACAAGTTGTTGGAAATGCTTCTGAGTCCCAAGTTGGGGAAGAGGAGCAGGAAGAAATAACTGGGGTGAAGGGAACCATTTGGTTTTAAAACTTCTAGTTAAACTAGAGAAGCAAAAACTTGAAGATAGCAACAAAAACCTTTACTCTCATTGGCTGCCCTTTGACTGGTCCCCACAGTGCATTGTTACTTGGGATACTGAAAAATTTAATCTCACTTGAAAACCTTTTGTCCTTAGAGCAAGATTTTCAAATAAGAATAAATCTGCTCAAGAAATCCAGCATTCTGCATAGCTTGGGGAATCGATAGTGATTGTTCTTTGATGTTCAGTCTCTTGGAAAGCAACTTAGATCACATTTGCCCTTCCTCCTGCCTGTGGCATTGGCTTGTAAGAGAGTTGGCCTGCTTAAATTTTAGCTTTGAATTAAGAAGTTCAGTAAAAGAGCATTAAAATTGGTTCCCAATCTGACTTTAAAAGTTAGTGTTCAACTTCAAAAGGAAATCTAGCTGCCCATGAATGCTGCCAAACCAAACAGCTAGTCAGATGCTGAAAGAAGAAAAAAGTCACTTTAGATTCATCTCATGGAGATGGAGAGAGGAAATGGGGAATCTTATAAGAAGAGTAATAAAAGGAAAATTGGAGAGGAAATATGGAAAAAAAAAAAAAAAAAAAAAGAACACAAAACTAACTGTGAAACAACCATAAGAAAAAAAGAAGCAAAAAATTGGCCTCAGGTGTCACCTTTGAGGAACAATGTGTCAAACTGGTCTCCATACTAGTAACGTGATTCAATCTTTGTGGCAGGCTACAGGAGTGATAGTCAAGCAAAGGTTTTATTACCATTTTCTGCTCCCCTCTTGTTACTAAAATACTATGAGATACTTTTGTAGAAGAGTGACTCTTTATTGGCTCTCAAGTAGGTCTGATAATATCAGTTTTAACCTGAAGTGCTCTGAATCACCTACTCCTCACTCAGAAAACTGCCTCCACTCTGTGCACCTCCACAGTTGTCCAAATGTCCCTTAAACTGGACATGTGCTTCCAATCCACGAGATGGACACATCCTATTTTATAACGGCTTTTCTTTTTCAGAGGCCATCCTTCACCTGCTGACAGCAGGGAGCACTGCAGACTATTTGCTAGACCTGGGAGACTGAGGTGGGAACACATTAGTCTGTTCTGTGCTTCTGGGTTATCCCTGATGGATGTGACTAAGCAGATGGATGATTGGAAGAGTGTGAAGACATTTTATAGTTGTATATTTAATGCATGTCTATGTCAGTCTGAAGAAATCAAAACAGAAAATGTTTAATCTCAAAATAGTATTAACAATACATCAGCTAATGATTATTCCCGACTGTGGGAGAACTTCTTGAGAACACTTAAGTGTCTCAGGATTCTTTAGAGAAACAGAACTGCCAACTAGTGCAGACCCAGGATTTTTTTTCCAGATTACCTGTGTCTAGTCTCATCCCTTCACACCAACATACAATAAGACCAGAATTTAAAATGGTAAAAGACTTGATGGGTAAAATGGGTACCCAGTGTGGCACTACATGAAACACTTTAAGCCTGAAAATTACTTGGAGATTGTGCCCAACGAACATAACAATACCAGTTTTTGACCCAAATAGATACACAAGTGTAGCATCCACCTTGTCAGTAATCTATATGGGTTGGTGTGACCTTAGCTGTGTTCCCGCTATCCTGCACAGTGCAAGCATAGCTTGAGCTGTGTTTTATAAATGCATCCCAACTTAAGGACTATATAGGAATACTCAGAAAAACACTACAGAGAATTTTCAGGCAGAAGCAGGTATTGCCCCTGGTTTGACTCTACTATAAATACTCAAGTCTGACTTTGTAGAAGTATCACTGAAGACCAAGGTGTGGCTAAATTACCAAAACACTAAGAAAATGAAAATTTCATTCTCCTGACAGTGAGAATGGAATAGAGAACAATCATTCTCAACAGGACAGTGAGGAAGTGAGGAAGCTGTATGAGGAAGGAGAAATAGGTACAAATAATGTTCCCATACTCTTCCACGGCAGACCATGGTCAGCATTAGCAACAAGAGAGGAACCCTTATGCAGCATGCGGGGACAGGTGGTCACCCCGAGTCCTGTGAGCCAATGGTCAAATCCGTTTCTACCATAATGTGCCAAGGAAAAAAAAGAGATATGTTATCAGGGCCAAGATTCTGGACCATCCAGAAGCACTATCATAAAAAAAATATACTCTTTGAGTTACACAAAAGTGTAATTGCTTACAGTTTAAAGCAGTAGTATGATATCTGCCACCTGGGTCCTTCTGAGCCAAGCCATAAATCAGTAGGAAGTGTCCCTGGGGAGAGGAAGGCGAGGCCTTTGATGAAGATCAGACCCTTCCTATCCTTGCTCTCCCAAACAGAGGATGAGTAAAGCATGCAGAGATGTGGTTGTCTCACAGGTTGCAGCTCCAGACCTCTTTAAGGCATCAACCAAGTATGAAGACCTATTTTTTCAGGTCCTTCCAGGCACTAGAGGTGTGCAGGCTGTGAGAAAGGCTTCAGCACACATGCATGGTAAGTGGCATCAAGGTAAACTTTAACTCACCTCCAGCAGTTATTAAATGTGTGCCTAACCCTGTACCATCCCATCCAACAGCCTTTTACTTCAGGACTTTAATTTCTCAAATACTTTTTTTTTTTTTTTTTGATATATACTTCTTTTACACCAAATTGTTTGGGACAAAGAATTCCCTCTATTTTGTTTCTGCTGCAAAACAGAAATAGAAAATCAGCTACCCATGCACAAAATATATCAAAACTTTTTATTGTGATACTAATTTTAATGAAATTTTTTTCATTTGTTTTTAGTATTTGTCTTCTCTCAGAATTTTTTTTTTTTTGACATACATAAGAGATGGATGTCACCCATTTTATGATATTTACTATCATTATGCAAGTTAAAACATTCCATAGAATCATAGGACCATAGAATGGTTTTGGTTGGAAGGGACCTTAAAAATCATCTAGTCCCAACCCCCCTGCCATGGGCAGGGACACCTTCCACTAGCCCAGGTTGCCCAAAGTCCCGTCCAACCTGGCCTTGAACCCTTCCAGGGAGGGGGCAGCCACAGCTTCTCTGGGCAACCTGTGCCAGTGCCTCACCACCCTCACAGGGAAGAATTTCTTCCTCATATCTAACCTAAATCTACCCCTTGTCCTACCATTACATATACTTGTAAAAAATCCCTCTCCCCTTTATTGTAGCCCCTTTAAGTACTGGAAGGCCGCTCTAAGATCTCCCCAGAGCCTTCTCCAGGCTGAACAACCCTAATGCTTTCAGCCTGTCCTCACAGGGGAGGTGTTCCAGCCCCCTGAGCATCTTCATGTCCCTCCACTGCACCCCCTCAAGCAGGTCCATGTCTTTCTTATACTGGGGGACCCAGGGCTGAACACAGAACTCCAGGTGGGGTCTCACAAGAGCAGAGTAGAGGGGGGGAATCACCTCTCTTGACCTGTTGGCCACACTTCTCTTGATGAAGCCCATGATACAGTTGGCTTTCTTTTTCAGTCAAAGGGAACTTCACTGAATTGCCACAACTTCTCAAATATGACTGAGAGCTGCTTAGCCACTTCATCTGCCAGTTGCCTCAGGACCCATGGATGCATCTCATCAGCTCCCATGGATTTGTGCACTTTCAGGTTCCTTAGATGGTCTTGAATCTGATCTTCTCCTACAGTGGGTGATTCTTCACTCTCTCAGTCCCTGCATTTGCCTTCTGTGTCTTGGACAGTGTGGCTGGAGCCTTGCCAGTGAAGGCTGAGGCAAAAAAAGTAATTGAGTATCTCAGCTCCATATCCTGCATAACCGGCTCTCCTGTTTCCTTCTGGAGAGTTCCCACATTTTCCCTACTCATCCTTTTATAACCAACATAACTATAGAAGCTTTTCTTGTTGCCCTTGATGTCCCTGGCCAGATTTATTTCTATCAGGGCTTTAGCTTTCCTAACCTGATCCCTGGCTACTCAGACAATTTCTCTGTAACCCTCCCAGGCTACCTGGCCTTGCTTCCACCCTCTGCAGACTTCCTTATTGTGTTTGAGTTTGTCCAGCAGCTCATTGTTTATCCCTGCAGGCCTCCTGGCATTTTTGCCTGACTTCGTCTTTCTTGGAATGCATCACTTCTCGGCTTGGAGGAGGAAATCCTTGAGTATTAACCACTTTTCTTGGGTCCCTCTTCCCTCCAGAGCTTTATCCCATGGTATTCTATGAACCAGATGCCTGAAGAGGCCAAAGCCTGATCTGAAGTCCAGGTAGACAGCTTGCTGTGCACCCTCCTTGCTGCCCTAAAGATCCTGAACTCCACCATTGGAGCCAAGGCTGCCCTTGAGCTTCACACTCCCCACCAGCCTTCCTTGTTGGCGAGAACAAGGTTCAGCATAGCACCTTTCCTTGTGGGTCCTCTGTCACTTAGAGAAGGGAGTTATTATCAAGGAATTCCAGGAACTTTCTAGACTGCTTACGCTCTGCTGTGTTGTCTCTCCAAGAGATATTGGGGTGGTTGAAGTCCCCATTAAGACCAGGGCTTGTGAACATGAGGCTGATCCTATATGTTGATAGAGGGCCTCATCTGCTCAGTCTTCCTAGTCAGTGGCCTGTAGCAGACTCCCACTATAATGGCTCCTGTCCCTGACCCATAAACCTTAATCTTGACCCATGAACTCTAGGTCAGCTCCTCATCCATCCCGAGATGGAGCTCCATGCACTCCAGCTGGTCACTGACATAGAGGGCAACACCCCCTCCTTGTCTCCCCTGCCTGTCCTTCCTAAAGAGCCTGTATTCTTCCATCCCAACACTCCAGTCATAGGATCCATGCCACCATGTCTTCATGATGCCAATAAGATCATAGCCTTGCAGGTGTGCGCACATCTCTAATTCCTCTTGTTTATTCCTCATGCTATGCGTATTTGCACAGAGACATTTAAATTGGGCCCCCGATGAAGCTGACTTACTGGCTCGAATTTTTTTGTGTTGCTCTTCAGGTCCTCTCCTGCTGGCCTGTGATCCCTCTCCAAGTTCTGGGCATCTATTGCTGGCACTGGCATCAAACTGGTAGGACTGGGATGGATTGAGCTTCCCCTTCCCCACCAACTTTAGTTTAAATCCCTCTTCACCAGCTTGGCAAGTGTATGGCCAAAGACGCTCTTGCCCTTCTCTCACAGATGTCCCTCCTCAATCCCCAGTAGACCAGGTTTCTCAAAATGAGTCCCATGGTCTAAGTAGCTGAACCTCTGGCTGTGGCACCAGTCCCATAACCATTTGTTTCAACATAAACATTTAATAACTTAAGCTATGTAATAATTAAATGTAATATCTGTAAATAATTAAATCTAGGAATTTCTGGATTAATAAATTGTGACAAAGGTAGATATGGCAATATGAAAGTCAGTTTTTTCCTTAACAAAATAGAGTATTAAAACATGATCGAGTTTTGCAATACAAAATGAATGAAATGTAATTAGCTTATTTGAACCTTTCAAATCACTCTTTTCATACTTCATCCCAGTGCTTTTTCTTTTGTTATTCTAACAGAGCCATATTAACAGAGCACCAATTATTTTTAATCATCATCATCTGAATAATTTACCTAAAATCTTTCAGTCTGGTTTTCCTGTTCGCTCTGCTTATAAAGGGCATGCAAATGCTCTGGGAATTTAAGAAACACCATGTGCTAAGAGCTAAGCACAAATGTCTTCCAAGTGTGTGTGCAAACACAAAAATTATTTGATGTTTGAGAAAATCCATCCTTCAAGCTATTAATTCACAGGGATCTTCTACCTCACAAATAATGGAACAAATGAAAATAAATAGTATTTTCTGTCTTTTTTACTCATTCTCATTCTTGCACACCTTACCCTGAGGACTGAACACTGGTCTCTGTTTCCTGCTGCACAAAGGCTGACTTGGCACAAGGAACTCACAAGACATGGAGGTGGCACGTCTTCCAGGTTTCCTCCTCACCAGTTCAGCAGCTGGCATGGAAATCCCTCAGCACTGCAAGTCTCATATGATATTTCCCATGGGAAGGTACTGACAGAGTCAGAAATGGAGCTGCAAAATCTCCTCACTGCCAGAAGATGTGTTTTGCAATGTGGCTCCGTATTTTCTTGATCTTTTGCTTGCAGCCCTCTGAGGAGTAAGGTTATCATCAAAAAAATGAACGTTGTTTTTTAAGTGCAAAATGAAACACATTGACTGCCAGCCTGGAGGGGAAAACTGAGATAGCAGAGTAAAAGGAGTTTGTGGGCTTCACCTCTCCTAGAAAGAAGAGTCGCATCTCAAACAAGGAGGTGTCTGAAATGTCACCTTGAGAAGCGCTCACAGGGAAATCAAATTCCAGCTGCACTATGTAATTCTGCGGACAGAGCTGGTGGGAAAATACAGGCAGCTCTGGGCATAACAGCTTCCCAGGACTGCAGAGAGCTGTGAAATCCCTATAGAAAAGAACTCGCTCACTCACACTATCAAACACCAAAGTTTAAATATGCTCTTTGTCACAACCTACAGAGCCCGATACCTTCACCTCTAACTCGGTGCAAACACTGCCTTCACAAGAGAGAGGTACAAAGTTTGAGACTTGCAATAGATTCAGGGAAGTAAACACACAAACCCCACTGGAAATGACAAATAATGGCCACAGTGGCCCATAAGGGCATTTTTTTTACATTCCAAGTCAGGTACATTCTGTCAAAGCTGGCACAAAGAGCAAGGGCTAAGCGGGTCAGGAAAAGGCATGACAGCATTAAACACACTTGTGCTCTCTACTGAAGGAAAGTGAAGCTCATTTCCTTAAATGAGATTACCAAGCCAGATCATTCTTGACACAAGACAAATACCTTTATCTTAACATTCAGCGACCTTCTTGAACCAAGAGAACACACGGCAGGAAAACAGAAGAAATGAAGAAATAAAAATGCCTGATAATTATCCCCCTTGTGAGTTGAAAAACACATTAGATTCCCCCCAAAAATAACAGGACCTGTCAAGGTTGCCCTGATCAAGAAGCGATGAAACATAAAGCCTCTTTATTATAAACAAGACTGGAGCTTACTCAAACTGTTGCTACATTTGGAAACTTCAACCTGCTTTGTCTTTGCCATCGATTTACAAGGAGTTATTATTGACAACCCTAGAGAATACTCTTCTCTTTTTTCCCAGCATAACATCTCCCGTTACCTTGATTACAATCTTGAGGGCGGGTACCAGCACTGATAGGAAACTGTAATGCTAAAATAATCACAAATTTCAAAGTGAAGATTTAAAAAAAGCCCCATCAATTTAGTCTTAGAAAAGTTGTTAATTGAGAATAAAACCATAACTCTCCAAGGCAGATATTCCAAAATTTATCTGTCCACAAACATGACAAATGAGGTGAGAATAGGCTTAGAAAATTTAATTTGAAGTCCGCTGTTTTCAGAGCCTCTAAGGAATGGAAATGTAACTTACACTTCCGTAAGCTTCATTATGACTATGTTGTTGCTACAGGAAAATAGCTGTACATTTTTCATCATGTTGGATTTACATTTAGAAACAACCTGCCAGGATTAATACTGATTGAGGGATAAATGCATTGTGCATCATGTAGCATTTTGTAAAAAAAAAAAAAAAAAAAAAAATTACATCTCCTCAGCAGAGATGGCCGTCACTTTTCAGTGCTCACCCTTCATTACAAGAGTGCTGCTGTTGTTCTAACATACGTTGTACTTATAAATAACCACTGGAGTTTCACATGTACAACCACATTACATCTCATTAGAGTCAAATCACTGAGAATACTGCATGCCAGTCCCTGGAAGGAGAACAGGCAGAAAACGGGAATTGACAGAACAGATATTTCTGTAGATCCCTCTTTTTGCCCCCTTCTCAGGAGAGTTCAAGGCACTGTGCTCATTAAACATCTGCCTTACAGCATGCAGTATATTTTATTAATGTTACAAATACATCACATTATTCATAAATAAAGAATAGATTAATTTTTTATGAATCCCCCATGATGAGGAATTTCTTGTGTTGTTCAGGCTCCTGCTCAGACTTACAAACGTCTTTTCTCTCTTTTGACAAGGTCTGTTTGACAAAGGCAGAAAGTTGTCCTTCAAGCTAATGTCACACAACTGTAAGCACTGGGAAGGAGCATGTGTTCTCTGTTAGATATTCCTAATCAGCATGACACTTCAAATAAATTACTTTATGCAGCACAAAAATGACCTTGGATTATTACTTTGACTCATATTTTATGTTGTCAGCCTGCAGAATTTTAATTAGAATTGAGAGTTCAGGAAATCATTGTATTCGATCCATCGACTTCTTACAAGCCTGAAAATTATTGTAATTTAAGCAGTATCAGAACAGGAAGAGGGCTTTTGAGGTATCATTTTAGGAAACTAGGTCCAGGTTATTTATAATAGGCAAGGGGATACTTGTGATTCTTTTTCCTCTCAAAGTATTCATGTCTGACTTAAGATTTTCTGAGTCTGAAAAGCTTTATATAGCTGTCACAGCAAAAACTGGCTACAGAATTAACACGGCAAATGTTCTGTCCCTTTTCTGTCCACAGGGCTGAATGTGCTACTCCAAATCCTTCCAGTTTTGGGACCCAAATCTGCACCTGGTTTAAGATGTCATTTTAGAGGTTGGGAAGGCAATGGAAGGAGATTTTTCCCTTGATATGATTGTTTTCAGGTTGGCAGTAAAGAATCCCGGTAAACTCCTGCCCCCCCAGTGAAAGATGGCATGAGTTCTGCACATCAGTTCTTTTACATCTTCCAGTATGTACCACAGGAATTCAAAAATTAACATGAGAGCAGTTATGATGCTGGTCCAATATCCTCTGCTTGACAGAGGCTGTGGCCAGCTGTGGCAAGAAACCCTGAAGGCAACCAGCAGTAGAGAACACACACCAAGGACCCCAACCTCTGAAAATTTAGAGCCATGCTTCTGTTAGCATCCTGTGCTTGTTCCCATGTCGCCTCTTCCCTGAATAAATCCCACAACGAATAACTCTGCCCTTCCTATACCTTCCTTTAAAAAACTCCTGCATGATCTTGTCGTTAACACCTACCACTATAATTCTGGATAACCTTGTAATCCTGAAAAATTATGAGTTGCTTTGTAAAACATCTTACTCCCCTGACTTTTAGCTTCAGCAGTCTCATACGATGATCAATTCTACAAATGAGTTGCAAGTTGTGTGAAAAAGTAGATCTGCTTTTCAGTTTTTCAGCAGCTTTTTTAATAGCATGATACTAGGACTGCCTTCAACCATCAAAGGCATATTTCTGAGTTTGGTTTTTTCTCCTTGTATTGTCAAACACATTATCATTTTTTCTTCAGACAGGAATAAAAGCAAAACTTCCTGCAACAGGAAATGAAGCTAAAAATCCTCTCCTCTGCAGCTTCTAAGAATTTCTAGTTCCAGTCCAAAGGTGCTCCTTTTCTGAGAATATGAAGCAATTATCAATAATAAAAGGGGCACAGTAAAAGATGATTGTCTGTGGCCTCTGACAGAAAGTCATTCCCCATTCTGCACTCAGCTCTAGCCAGACTCATCACATCAGTTT
The DNA here is from genome assembly GCF_003259725.1 of Athene cunicularia. NCBI lineage: Eukaryota > Metazoa > Chordata > Aves > Strigiformes > Strigidae > Athene > Athene cunicularia. Next base: position 7,638,893 of record NW_020799091.1, on the reverse strand, counting down.
ATTAGCAAAGACAGGCAAATGAGGAGAAAAATGTTTCTTCTTTGTTAACAGTACAGACTATCACTAAAAATCAGGTTAGTATTTCTATGCTCTTTGTCTTCAAGATATTGTCTAAAACCATCTTTTTGGATCTTTTTTGTGTATATGTACTGTGTGTGCTGTTGTAACACAGAGAAAGAGTTTTGCCAAGGCATAATTTCATTGATCTTGGAGTTTCAAGCTATTGTTCAATTTCCTAAGAAAAAGAAACTTTGCTTTTATCTTATATCAGCTTTCATACAGCGATTACAAAAACACTGGAAATTAATTTGCTTTTCCATTGCCTCAGGAACTAGATTAGTATCTTTAAAGTTTTAATTCTGCCTACACTCAAAAAGTGTGTAAGTGTGGGCAGATATGGGCAGGCAAAATATTACAGTCCACTGACCATTATTCTGAAAGGCTTTAAGAAATGGTGGGAAAATAGAAAGCAGTCATTTTGACACTAATTGACATCAATTGGAGAACATTTAGATCAAAAGGAAATACTTGAGAAGCAATCCTAAGAACAGCCAGTGTGGTTTCTTCTGCAAAACAAAGCCAATCTAATTTGCTCCAATTATTCAAAGCTATACTATAGGTGGGCAAATTTTCTGGATTTGTGAACTTCTGAGACTACTTTCTAGGTTCATAAAAAACAGTTAAGCCCCATGAATGGATTTGTTAAAATGTAAATAAAGCTGAAGAAATTTTACTTGTAGACTAAGGCCAAATGCAGTCTGACCACAGAGGCTGCAACTTTCAGCCACAGAACACTTGCAGACTTTGTTTGTGTCTCATACACAAGGTATTCCTTAAGCACTACAGTTCATTAAGCCATCCTTGTGTTCCCTCTGTAGTGGCATGTGAAGAGCCTTTGGTTTTCCACCCAGTCCAAACTACTCTGCCCCCTTCACAAATTTTATGAAGTTATCAGATTATTCAGAAAAAAATACACTGCATAACACTATATATTAATAATGTTACCTCTTACTGGGCTAATACGAGAGACCTTACATGGAGCCCCTTAAACACTATGTCTGAATTATTACCCCGGGTCCCAAAGCTTGATACAGGTTTCTCTTGGTGTTCCTCACTCAGTTTGATGTCAGTCTCTTCCCAGCAGATTTGCTTTGTATCAGTGAATTTATCAAAGCTTTGCCGGGTCTGAATGCCTCTCTCAGCCCACATCTCAGAAATCATATGACTTCCTGAGCCATTCTCCCACTCTTGAGACTGGCTTGTGTTATATTCATTGTGCCCCCCCTCATTTTCCAAGTAGTTCAACCTCTTTGGCAACATAGCTCTTCTTCCCTGACAGCTAAGAAGACAACTTGTAGCCAGATCATGTGCAGTAAAAAATGACCAAGGTGGAAAATGCCCTTCCCTACCTTCAAAGATAAGTAGCTTGAGGCAGAGAGTACAAGATTAATTTCTCTGTTCTGTTTCTTCTCTTGGGAAGAGGCTGCCTCTTCCCAATATAGGATAGCCCTCACCACTGAGAGTTTCACCAATACTAACCATGTAAAGGGGTAGTTTGACTAAGCATTACACATGCACCAAATCCCAGTGAAGTTAACCATGTGCATTAACTCATCCAACTACAGGTCTGAAAAATGTTTCAGATTCAGGACATGCATTTCATAGAATCATAGAATCATAGAACCATTTACGTTGGAAAACACTTAAGATCATTGAGTCCAGCTGTTAACTTACCACTACCACGTCTACCACTAAACCGTGTCCCCAAGCACCACATCTACAGGTCTTTTAAATACCTCCAGGGATGGTGACTTAACCACTTCCCTGGGCAGCCTGACAACCTGTTCAGTGAAGAAATCTTTCCTAATGTGCAATCTAAACTTCTGCTGGTGAAATTTCAATTAGCTGACAGGAAAACACTGATAAAATGGAGCAAAACTCTTCTCAGAGATGCACATGGAAAGTTTGTGAGACAACAGGCACAAGTGGGAATGTGTTTGTTTGACCATGCAGGTGGTCAAATATTAGAACAGGTTGCCCAGAGAGGTGGTTGAATTTCCTTTCTTGGAGATATTTAAACCTTGACCAGGCAAGACCCTGAACAATCTGACCTACCTGGCCCTGCTTTGAGCAGGGATCGAACCACAGGACCTGTTCTAAAGTAGGCTGCTGAATGAGTTGGTGCTTTTACATGTCTTGCTGAACAGAGAACTGAGACTGGTTACAGAAATGGGTATGGTAACACTTTTTCCACCCATAGGTCACACTAAAAGATTATGCGTAAATCTCACAGAAGTTTGTAGTGATATTTGGTTCTTTAACTTCCTGATTTATTTTTTTCCTGAAGACTAAAAGAAAGATTATTATGATAATAATTTTATAGCCTTAACACATCTTCTAAACCACATCTCCTTTCTAAATGTATTGTCATTCTATGTTTCATTTCTAAATTCACTTATTGTCCTTTTTTCTCATGTCCAGAAAAGAATTCAGAATTGGAAATGCATGATGGTGCTATCATTATCATAATTTACAGACATCTTCCCTCCCCCCCACTACTCAAATAATATAGTAGGAAGCATAAGAGCAGTTCAGGTCTATTGCAGGCATTATTATAATGAAAAATTAACATAGAGCTAAATCCACTAAGGGGACAAATGCCCGTGTCCTAACTAAGAGTCTTTGTGTGTAACAAAGTCCAAAACTGATTTTCTCAGACTCCAGTAACTCAATTGGATCGTGATACAGCACCAGTGGACCAGGAATAAAGTTTCCTGCAGATCTGCTCAGGACTGACAAGGTCTGAGGTTACTGGAGAGCCAACCCTACCAAAAGCTACAAACAAATCAGTGACCCTCACCCCACCACGCTGGATACTACAGATTGTCTCAGGGAGTACCAACCAACCAAACCCACACCAGAGGAAGCAGAGGTGTTCACCCTTTCCAAAACAACTCATGATTAGGACAGTCACCTCAGAAGCTAGATGTCTACCTCTTTTCTCTCCCAAGACAGTCTAATTACCAGGTTCAGTGTAAGCTAGGGGAAAGCTTTTACTATAATATCAAAGCTGTTCTGCTTTATATGATGTAATTAAATATTATTGAGACACAAGGCAAGTAAGAAAGTACTTATCTATAGTAAAGTGTTCAGGGTGCTCCTATGACCAAGACAATACTCGCATTCTTCTTCCACTCCAATTAGAACGTAATTCCTGTTTTTTCATTGTCATTGCTTCAGGTCTGAGGGAATATTTCAGTTTCTTAGTTTTCTCTCTCATGCTGATTTCAGTCTCTATGTTGATCCATCCCAGTTGTAGCAGGACTAAATGCATTTTTTGATCATACCTGGAGATGCAAAATGGTCATCAGCAAACAGATGAGCTACCATCATTTCCACCAGTTGCTGCTGTTACCTTCTCATCTGCGTGTCATTGACTTTGGCCAGTTGCCCTGGTTGCATGCAACCAACCAAAACATAGCCATGATATGAAACAAACTTTCTTGACCTGACACTATTGATAAAAGCAAGCCTGCAAAGTATTTAAACATGCAGTGTTTGTCAAATATTGCTTTGATACTTCACAATGTTTTAGTGAGTATCTTTCTGTGAATGTCAGCTGCAATTCTTGCTAAATCTAATTCAGATTTGCAATGAGCCAAAAGAAAGATATGTGATTTAGCTAAAATGATGAAAACCTTCCTGAGCAATAACCTTGAAACTAAGATACAATCCATTATAGACAGGATGTTTTTATTGTCAAAAATTTTTATAAGTGTATAATTGGTGTATTTTCCAAGTACATTTTCCCATTTTCTCTAGATAATATATAACACTAGATTTGTACTGCCTAATTTAGCTGTCTAAATTGACAACAATATTTCATGTTTGAGTTCAGGAGGATTATTGTGACTTAGAACGAATTTCCAGACTGACTGACCCTCACTCCTATGATGGAGGGAATGGATGGAAATTATTGCAATGAGGGTATTAGGCAGACTGCTGATTTAAAGTCCCTAGCTCATCTGTCAAAACTGTTGCTCCCAGGTCATTATGTATCAGTAAAATCAACTTTTTTTCTTCTTTTTTAAGCTAGAACTTTATTAAATTAAGTTTTCCCTTTCATCTAACTTTGTCAAATGTACTTTATCAGTATGAGTTAATAGTCTTACCCGACATTTTGAAAATTAAAGCTATAGTTTATGTGTTCATCCTGAGAAGTCTATATGTGTGTACTGGTTTTGACTGAGATAGAGTTAATTTTCTTCACAGCTTGTATAGTGACATATTTTGGATTTGTGATGAAAACAGTGTTAATAACACAGGGACATTTTAGTTATTACTGAACACTTTCTGCTCCTCACACCATCCTGCCAGTGAGTAGGCTGTGGTGCACAAGAAGTTGGGAGGGAACACAGCCAGGACAGCTGACCCCAACTGACCACAGGCATATTCCATATAATGTGATATCATGCTCAGTAATAAAAGCTGTGGAGAAGGAGGAAGGGGAGATGTTTAGAGTTACAACATTTGTCTTCCCAAGTAACCATTGCATATGATGAAGGTCTGTTTTCCTGGAAATCACTAAACATCTGCCTGAAGATGGTAAGTAGTAAATGAATTCTTTATCTTGCTTTGCTTGCATGTGCAGCTTCAATCCATGAGTTTTTATACACTTACCTTCCAATTCTCTCCCCCATCCCACTGGGTGGTGAGGTGAGTGAGCAGCTTTGTCATACTTCACCACCTACTAGGGTTAAACCATGACAATATGGTATTTATAGAAGTCACATGAGGGTTAAGGTTTATTTATATGAGTTTCTTCACGGGCTTTTGGTGTGAAACAATACTATCCTGTTTTAATACCAGCTGCAGCTTCTGCTAACTGGTGAAAATGACACAATGGCCACTAGCCACAAAAGCCAATAAACTGAGCATCTTCTGAAGCTTCAGGTTTCTTATGGATAAGGAAATTTTTCTTCTTTTGAATTAGTTCTCCTATATTCTGTGCCCTAGTCAAGCTCAAGTGCTTCTCTGTAAGAACTTTCAAATACTCTTAGAGAACAGCAAGGCACTACAGCTTGGACACCTCTTTTAAAAACACAACTCTCACTCCCCAGCCATGAAAATTGAGGACAATTACACTCCTAAATCAGGAGACAACATTCAGTGGGAGAAACTGAAGAAGTTATTTTAGACTAAGTTTCTTCCTCTTCTGTCTGTACTGTACTCCATACCTTTGGATGTCCAAGAATAAATGGTCGCAACAGCTGGTTTTGCAGGGCTGAAAGTTAAACAAGTTCACACGCAAGAACTGTGAGTTAGTAGAAGTAAAACTGAGTGGGGATAAAGTTTACAGAGCTATATTGCATTTTCTAATGGAATTGAAATTATACTAGAAACAGTAGGGCTGTGCCAACAGTCACTTTATTACTTGTGTAAGTTTAAAATTCTTCTATATGATGTAAGCCGATAAATTCACATTGTGTCAGTCCTCATATTTCAGAGGTGAAGTCACTGTGTCAGTCCGCACTAGGTGTTATAGAGGAAAATCACTCTTTAACTGAGGGAAAAATTCCAAACATTTCTGTCAGTCTCAAGATAAATGTACAGTGAGGCCACATCGATCCCTGGTGTACCACATAACATTTCCTTTCAGCTTGTTTCCCTTGTATTTAATCTATTTGGCTAAGGTGTGTTTTCCAAACAGCATCGATCTCCATCTGAAGACTTTAAGTGATAAAGAGTACAAGACTCCCTGGACAGTTTGCTTTGGTGTTTAATTGCTGTCGTCATTAAAAATTTGAACATAAATATGTCTGCCTTCATCTGGCATTGCAACTGGTTTCATTTAATATTTCTTTCCTAGACAGAAAAGTCCTTTTACACAAGGCATTTTCCCCATTTGTTTACTTATAGCACAGTCCCTCTTCCATCTTTTTTTTTTTTTTATATACATTAAACAGTCTGGGCAGTTTTAGTGTCTCACCACAAGACATCTTCTATGCCTTTGCATCATTTTAAGGCCTCTGTAAATATCTTTTCCCATGACCAACAAGAAGGGTAATGAATCCTCACTCTTGATTTCCTACCTTCCCCATTTGCTTTAGCTGGATGGCATGGGCAAACAGTGGCTCTGCAAATACTCCTAGCCCCTTGCAATCTCACTTTTGGCATGAAACCTGGCCTAAAACATGCATTTCTCTTATTTATCTCTTGTTTTTTTCATCAAGCCAGGCTTCAGAGTTGAACTCCAAAGGATGCTATTTTTCTTAACACACAGAGGCAAAGGCAGTGGTTGCCAAGCAACAAGAGCCATAGGAACTTCTCTTTTTTTCTGAAAATTTCTTCCTCCCACTCAGATTTTTTCCAATTTGGAAGCTTATAGGTACAGAATATTTGCCTGGAAAAGCAGATACCTATTATCCTTTGAATCAAAGAAACGATCAAAGGCTTAAAGGCTGTATCATTAGAGAGTTCAGAAGCATCTGGAATTTAATGCTGTCATATTTGGTTTGGTGACAGAATATTCTGAATTTTTAATGCTGTTTTTCCCATCTCAACATTAGCCAGAAAATGAGACTGAATTATTGAGATCTTAGTGGCAACATCCAATACAGGATTTTGAAGATTCTGACTCATTTTTTCCTAGAAAGAAATCACAGTGTTAAAGTAGTTGTATTAATACAGGACCTTCATGTATACCTAAAAATAGAAAAGTGTGTTAACGTCATTGTATAGATGGAGAACTAAAGGATGATAACATGCTTGAACTCTGTCATTTTCAGCGTTCCTAATTTTTGCCAGATCATAGGGATTTTACTGCTTGAGGTTTACATCGCTGGTTATACATAAACTGTGTGAACAAAAACATTTCTCTACTGCTGAACCTAGACTCATGACCAACTACATCTTGACTCCAGGTCAGACAGAGACCCGGGAATCTGCTGTCACCTCCTCCACACCCTGACTTCGGCAGAAAGGGAGCCCAATAGAGAGATCACAGAGGATCCAGAGAGTGATCTGGTCAAGTCTGGAGGCTGGATCCAGGGGAATCAATGTGCCCAGTCAGACTGTGATTAGTGACAGGTGCAGGATCAATTCAGGCAGAAAAACAAGTTCCTTTTTGAATCTCTCTCTTGGACTTACCCATTTCAGTGACATTTCTGTGAGATTTTGTTGGTGTTTTACCTGCTTTTACATTTTAGATACCTAGACTCACACGTGCCCTGGTAAATTAAACAGTGCAAAGGAATTTTTCCAGGCCCTAGAATTCATTTATTTATATTATTAAACACTCATGTTTGTTCTCATGCCACCTAGCATTTTCCCAGAGAGACTCAGGACCAGTCTTGACATGAACATAAGCCAGGAACTATCCTCAGTAGTTGGTGGGATGCCTGTTTTAGCATGGTGTATGGAGAGCGTAAGAGTTTAACAAGATAGATACAGAGCATTTCAATGAACTGCCAGTTGGGCTCAGATCCAGGAAATATCCCCAAGAAAATTTAATTTATTAGTATACTGAACTTTATGATTTAGCTGTATCACTGTGCAAATGAAATCTCCTTTAAAACATGTCTGTGCTCTTTAGATAGTCAATGGGGAGAGATAGGTCACTAATCAATTTTAAGCACCTAAACTTGGTGGAAGGAGATGAGTCTTCACCTTTTGCTTTCTGTTTAGATTTCTGGAGCGCTCCATTGATCCTCCTCACAGCATGCATGTTTGTTCAGTCCTAAGTTCCCTTCTGGAGTGAATGTTCCCAGTTTATCCTAATGTGCAGTCCAGAAAAGTTTGCTGAAGTGATTCCTCATTGAAGAAATTTATTCCAGGCAAAATGGATGACATTACAGCAGATTTGATTCCTACATTTCCCTGTAATCTTCATTTCCAAGAGTCCCAGCAGGCTTTTCTCCCTCCATCTCTACATTCCGTGACAGTGTGTGACCTCATCCCGTGAAACACTTCAATTCAAACAGACAAACAAACGAGCAAGCAAACAAAAGGCTTTTAACACTTCAAGGCTCCAAAGAGATGCTAGACAGTCCCTACATAACGTAGTCAAGGCCAATCTGCTCTACAGAGTGAAGTCTTGAAAAATGTAGACATAAGCCACTCAGTGCCATTATATTGTCAGCAAGGAATCATTTTCATTTGAGAGACTGCTTCATTAGATAACTGGAATGTCAGTGAAAGTGGGAAGATCAGTTTTTCTTCTTGGGATCCTCAGTGCTAAATGGCTGGTTGAATACCATCCTAAACATGTCACAGAGACACAGCAGAGAGATTTGAACTCAGGTGTTCTGAGTGCCAGTGGAATGAATTAGCGACCGCTTGCCATCTCTTGCTAACCTCAGCTAACCATGCAGGCCTGGATGGGCAGACAATTTTGGATGCACTGCTCCTTGATAATCCCATTCAAACTCTTAACTGTGACTCTGTAAAGATCAGTCTAGGAGACTTCCAGACCAAAGCAGTCAAACATGCCTTCAGAATAACACACTTCACTCTATAACCTGTTCTTCTCGCTTCAGGGATAATCAGCTTTTGTGGGACATGATTTCCTTAGTTGCTTTGTCCTTCCTCCTGAAGATCATATTCCCTCAAGTTGCTTTGTAGACACAGCTGGATGTACAGTCAGACTTTTGCCTTCAGGGTTGTTACCCTGAATATTGGTTTGAGTGAAAGTAACAGTTGTTATTTAAACAGCAAGAAGGAAGAGTACATTGTCACAATGTGAAAATGATTTTGCAGAAACAAAGTTTTTAGGAGAAGGTTAATCTTTTTTCAACCCCAAGTGAGTTAGCTGGAAAACGTGGATGGTCTCCATCCAGTGTGATAAGAAGCAACAAAATCCAAGATACACAGAATACAATTGCTGTTAGTCCAGTGTCATTGTGTTAATTAGCTACACAAAAGGTGTTAGTAGCTCTGGGATATTGTCAAGGGAAGAGAATAGAGACAGGAGAAAAAAACATAATTAGCGACTGTAAAACAGAAAGGAGGCAGAAAAAAGACTGCAATGAACTCCATAACTGGTGTTTTTTATGAGACCAGAATTCTTATAATCCTTTTCTAGGCTTGTCTTTAGAAGGTGTTTTTTTTTTAGGTTTCCGTTGCATTAGGAAGTGAAGTGGTTATTTTGTGGAAAATGCTCTTCCGTTGATAAGTGCATGTTTCTATCCTTTACCAGTTCTCTGTGTGAGTTCTTTCCGATGTGTAGTGGTTGTTAAGTGTCACCCACACAATTTCCAGTGGGACATTTTGTGCGCTGCATGACGTATATCAAATTCTGGGGTAAAAGTGTATGAACCATGTGTTTTGCTGGTTGTATTGTAGGAGTACTAATTGCAATGGCTGTGAAGATGCCTTGGCAAGTACAACATTTGTTTTTGTGTGTGCTGGATTATGGTAGGATTGCTGCTGCTTGCGAGTCTGGCAGATTGGAATATTACATGAAAGTTGGTGCTAAGACATGTAGGAAAAAAATGTTTCGATCTTCTTTCTAAACAGACCGCAGTTTCTTTATTTTTGGGGGGTGTAGATTCTGGTAGAAACAAACAGAGATGAAGAATATTTAGTGGTGACAGCACAATTTTTACCCCCTCTTTCACAAATCAAAGGGTCATTTAAGTTTTCACTGAACAGATGTTCTTATTCATACACCCATAAAAGCAAGATGCAGTCACACAGTCACGGATCATACACACATGTGTGTGGGCAAGCCTGTGCCTATGCTTCCCAGTGGACGTGTCTGAACCGGGAACCTGGAATTCCCAAATGCTAAGTCTACTCCTCTGAGAAAAAGACTGAGATAGTAGTATCTTTCATTTCTACTTTTCTTTAAAGAGTAAAAGTACTATATCGTTATCAAAGTTCAAATCCAGTCCTCCACAGACAGACAGAAAAAAAAGGGGTAAGAGATCCCAAAGCTAATTCAATAGAACAGTAGGAATAAAAAATAATGTTCAACTTTCATTGTCAGTGATGGAAAGCATAATAAAATAACACAAGCCTGATGACAATAAAGAGCTATTTTGAAGCCATATTTCCAAAAGCAACCTCACACTTTAAACGCCTGTTTTTCAGAGAATAAAAGTGTATTTTCAGAAGGGGGGTTCATGGTTTCTTCTGTTTTATATTGCCAGTCTGGGTAGTTTGCTGGTTTTATTTAAATATTCCTGAAAACATCATAGTTTATTCATTTATAGTTAAAAAGACAGAGTATTTATTATTGTTACGCTTTTTAAAGAATCTAATAAAACTGCAGTTATCCTGGCGAAATAAATCAAGCGAGCATAATAATTATCTGATTGTATGGATCAAGAATCTGTTTGCTGGTTTGTGCATTGATGATGGAGGACTTCAAGAAGGGAATACAATGAAAGGAGACAGCATCATTAGCTAAAGCAAACAAACATCCACGGTGCCTTCTCTGAGTATCTTAATGTGACATTGCCTATCATAAAGCTGTTCCAGTCACAATTAAAGTCCTGTATTAAACCTGATTTTTCGCTATCAACAGGGAACACAGTCACAAATTGTTGCTCTCTGGTAGTAAGAGTAACTTCTGGATTGCCCAGGTAAAATACAAGTATAAATCTTTTAGGAAAATACACAAGGAAAGAAAATTAAAAACCAGCTTACAGCTGCATCTTATTTATATCAACACATATGTCTATATATGTATGCTCTCCACTCAGTTTGTTCTTAACAATGCTGCACAGCTGGGATCTGATAACTGGACACGACCTCTGTCCTCATCTTAGTGTTCTTAGATAATTATGTGATTTGAAGGATTCATAAAACCTTCTGTATTCTAACAGGTCTTGCAGTTCCATTCAGATTTAGATCTTTCAGATCCTCCTTCTCGGAAAGGATTCCTTCATGAATAAATAAGTATTTGTCAAAGTAGTTTTAATCCTCCTGCCATCAAGTTAACGGCTGTTCATATTTTGATAATGCATTATTCTTTCAGCATGATCTTTTGCTATCATCTATGCTGGTATTCTGGTCAAGTATGGCTGCTTATAAATGGAGATGTCTTTGTTTGTTTTGTCAAATTAGAGTCCCTTTAGAGACAGTGGGGAAAAACTGGTATTTCAGAGTATGAGTCATTTCACAAAAATTTATGTGGAAAAAACTTGTTAGACAAATAACACCCAAAAGTACCTTTATTTTCCTTTGACTATACATCGACCTATGGCTGCAAATTCAAGTGAAGACATCTAGCTCAGATGCAGAAAATCTGGAGCTGAATTAAGGCCACAGGGTAAGATTCTGTTGAAAAATCTACATTTAGATGTATATATGTAGGAGTACATATGCTGAGATAGGTGTCTAGGCTCCTACCAGAGGAACTGAAAACCTACAGCTCATTTCAGTTCTTTGCCTGCACACAAACATTGCTGTTCAAATTGCTGCAGCCTGTCTGGCATATCCTGCTCCAGAGGGGCACAGGTGTGCAGCCAGTCCTATGTCTTCATGTGTGTGCAGATATTTCACATAGGGTGTCTCAAATAACAGTAGTTGCTTATATTTAGGCAACCAGATTAGATTTTTTCTTTGACTCTAAGGGAACCCTAACCACATAGCATGCCTACACACACCTACATTTAGGCTCCCTAACCTAGAGCCCAGTCCCAGTCCTACTGATGGACACTAGGAAGGGGTAAAACCTCACTCTCTCAGGTCCTGATGATGAATAGATTCTGTGAAGAATTGTGCCAATTTTAAAATATATTGTAATCAGGTCATTAAGTTCTTTTTCGTTTGGCACACTAAAGCTCAGATCTCAGCATGAAGCCCTTTGTCATATTCAGAAATATATATATATATATCTATATCATAAAAATGCATCATTAACTGAACACGTTTTATATAATCAAGTACAACGCACGAGGGAATAGTGTACAAGGCTTAGTACTAGTTCTTGATTGCAATTTAACACAATGACAATCAACTTCTCCAGGATGATAATGACTTTAGGGTTCCTGAGCACATTTTGAATTCCAAGTAACGCTGTGCCTGCAAGTCATCTACATTATTTGAGGACTTAACCCAGACTTATCTGTCCTAACTTTAGGTTCACAGCTGGGAACCATAAGCAAGGAACTCAGTCAGTCTAAGTTTCTTCAGATCATAGTTACACACAGGGGCTATTGCTGTCTCTTGACTACAGGACGTTTTTGTGCTATAGACTGTGTTTAGTTGCTCAGCTAAGTCTTGTCTTTAAACTTGGAGTTCTCTGCAGTATCTGTATTTCTGGACTGCCTAATAACACAGGGGTGAGGGTACACAGCTGGGGCCATTCAGCATTAAAACTCAGCAGTAAAATAATTAAGAAAAATAAACTGGCAATTCTTACACAGGAAAAGCTCCTGTTAAAATTAACTAGGAGCTTGGCTTGAGGGGCCAAGAGAGCAGATTAATACTGACTCTTTTCTTGTCCCACTATTAAAAATACCTACAGCACTGGAAATGTATATTCTGATTTTCAGGACATGGAAAAAAAAAAAAACAAAAAACAAAAAACCCCCAACCAACCAAACCAAAACAAAACAAAAAAACCCAATCTTGTTATAACATCATGAAATGGATGATTCTGTCATCCAATATTTACTAAGGTATTGAAACATGAATGTTTCCTATGAGATACAGTATTGACTATTTACATCTGAGATGTGTGCCCTCATGTAATTTCCATGGATATTGCTAAGATCAGTTAGTTCCCTAGGGTAGGACGTGAAGGTACAGCTGCACTTGTCTTACTAGTTTTCTGCTCTCTGCCTTTTAGTACTCTATAAACTTGCCAATTGACTTAAATGTCCTATGAAAAAAACTGAAGATAGTTTTATACTGTATTTAATCTGACAGTTGTATCTATCTAAATCATTTTAATCAGTGCTCATTTCTGACTGCTCACTAAAAAAAAGAGAAAGTTTTATGTTTAAAGTCTAATAGGCAGTTACAAAACCTCAGCTGTATTCTTAGCTCTGATACCTACTTGGTGACTTAATAAAGTGCATTGTTGCTTGATTTTCAGAAGTACTGAGAGCTGTTGTTTCTATTGACTTCATCTTTAAAAAGCAGCTGCTTAATACCATGGAAACTTAAACTACCAATCTCTCCCCATCTCTGTTTCCCTTTTGAAACTAGAGATATTTAGTATTTACCTAACCTTCAAGGATATTTGAAGGCTAAATCTATTAGTGATTGAGAGGCAATCAGATAATTTGATTTATTCAATGGACAAACCTCTAAATAAAATAAAGTTAGAATGTCAGATTTCTGACATACAGCAATTCCTTCCAATATCAGCTTTTTGGAAAACTACTTCTCTCCTACTATTCCAAGAAAAACTGGTGAGTACACAAATCTCAGTGAAGCTCTGAGTGATCATAAAAAATACTAAATCCTTCATCTGTGAATGTTGGATGTCTAAGAAATGGACTTTAAGCCAATGTGGAGAACACTAATGTTGATGCTGTTTCTGAAAACCCTCTTCCTTGGAAAATTTGATTCAGTTTCCAGTTATTATTGCATATTTACTAAATTTCAGAAAACACATTTTCCCCCTTTCTTAAAGCATAGAATACACCTTAATCCACCTTCAAAATTTTAACTTAGTTGTCTTTTTCCCATCTTCTTTCTTTATTTTATGTGAAAAAATATAGTCCTATTAATGTTCTTCTGTACAAATGCACTTAGATTTCTCATTACAACGAACGGTATCTTTGGTATTTTCTATAGTACAAAGTACCATGATGAAGCAACCAGCCACAGTGGCAACTCAGCGGAGGTGGTGGTTGTTATTTAGTGTGACAGTCTGGTTTGGTTGACTTCTAGGAATTTCTGTTAAGAACTCGTGGTAATCTCTATCAGGGAGATGATGCAGAGAATATGTGAAATGAACCTGAGACCACGAAGCGTTTATTCCCCAAATTCCTTGAGCAAAAAGGCATACCTAATGTCTTTTGAGTGGTATGAATGGATAGGTGCAGCTGACTGAGAACAGATAGTTTTCTAAATTTGAAAATTATTTTATCTGACTGCAAATCTGGGGCTGGTAAAACAATAACATCAAGAAAAAGAAAAATAGGGCACTTGAGAATTACATCTTTAAGCATCTTCCTTTTACCTTTTCTGCATGAGTGGACGACTCCAATGTTCTCACACTAACAAGCAGAAAGATTTCTAACATGTTGCATAACTTCTTTTGGAAAGGGTGAGGGGAAGTGGTCTGAAAGATATCTAGTTTGGGTAGGAAAAGGATAAAAGAATGCAAGTAGGCACTTGATTTTTTTCCATTAACTTCTTAATAGTTACAGTATTTCTCTAAGTCTATGTGCAGCAGGGAGATTTAGTCCATTAAAATTTATGGTCTACAGATGAACAATGCAAATATGCTAATGCATTTTTATGGATACATCAAAGCAAGAGAGAATGTGATGGTAACTATCACAGCCCTAAGCCAGCTCCTTCAGAAAAAACCATTATGCAGTCTGTCCTAGACTCTCAACAGAGGAATCGATATGCATCAGTAACCGGGAGCAATACAGATCTGCGTTAAGAATGCTAGCACTGAAAAATGTGGTTTATTTGGGGAGAACAGCCCAAGAGCACTGAGATCCCAAGCTTCTACCTAACAATACTGCTATTAACTTGGGTGGTTCAGGATGTAGTCACAAAGTAGTCAAAGAGCCAGAAAGTGGGTTCCTGCAAGGTGCTGACTCTCCTGTGATAAGCTGTAGAAATCAGTGGAAAGATATAAGTGCTGAGCAACTCACTAGATCAGGCGCTTTTTTTGAGACATGAATCGGCAGATTATTTGAAAAAATTCTCACTTATTTGTGTTAGTGCTCAGCTACAGTGTGAGAGTCTGTAGTTCAAAGGAAGGAAGCAACCTGCCTTCACTGGTTATTGAGAGCATTGGGAATTGTGAAGAAAATACTATTCAGCTCACTTCAATGAATAAACATTAGACATCCATCCATCCATCCATCCATCCATCCATCCAGCCATCCATCCATCCAACCACCATCTGCAGCTAACCTCACAAATGGTCATGCTGAAGGCTGAACAGCCGCCCAGCCTATGCTGTTCCATCCACTTGCTTACAAAACAGTATCCTGGACAAAATGCTTTTTTCCAGCAAAATTATCCCAGCCCTTACTCAGCCCATATGGCTACGTCAAGTCAGGCAATCAGTTACCCATTATAATTGGCTAATATTTTAAACTATAAATATTTTATAGAATGTATTCCCCATTTTTCTGAAGGTCACCTAATAGCTAGTTAGGGCAGATGTAAGCCATTAGAAACACAGTACAAACTCTGTGACATTTGTTCAGGCTTCATATATTTATTATTATTAAATATATGACAGACAAAGCATCCATTAAATAACAAATGATGTATTTCACATCCTGCCTGTCTTTGCACAATGGGAGATGTTATTAAGAAAAACTATGCCTAGAAATAGAGGCAGCTTGGAGAGGGAAAAATCACATTCTCAGTATAACATGATTACAATGAAATAATATAAAGGAAGTTAAAGACACAAGGACAAAAAAAATGGTACCTTCCCAAAGTTCAGTTATGCACATTTAGTGTGATATACATAAAGATAACCTAGGTTTAACTGATTGCCATGCCTGTCATTGTCTCCAAATTACCTAGTGCATCACTGAGTGAGAAAGTGATCCACTTGAATGGATCCACAGATCAAAAAGATGAAAACTGGCTAGACTGGAGCCAAAATAAAAAAAAAAAAAAAAAAAAAAAAAATTTTAGATATCATTTATTTGATGAAGAGCTGTCTTCGAGGAGCTCTGTTCCTGGTAATACCAAGTATGGGGGGGAAAAAAGAATATGAGGCCCAGGGCAAGATCAATAATGTTCTCCATCAACGGGAAGTCTATACAGCTAAATACAGCAGAGTAAAATCAATAGAACTGCCATATGCTTCAAGAAGCACAGGAACGGTGTGCTCTGTATACCTCAAACACAAGGTATATGGCAGATTACCACAATCTTTCTCCATAGTTATTTTACCTCTAACACAGAGTTACACGTGGGTAATTTCATTACAAAAATTATCCTTGTGACTCTATAAGGTTTACAAAAACAGCCACACCTCAGCAGTAAGAGGAACAGCGTGACTAAATTAGTCTGCTTCATAGCCAAACAGTTCTTCAGTGCAAACATCTGTCTCCTTTCTTTTTAAGAACAGACACTTTTTTTTATGATTAATTTCCCACCAAGACATCATTCTTGGAAAAACTCAGCAATAAAGGTTTAGGAATGCTTTTCATCTTTCCAGTAAAGAAACAGCGCACTATCTGAAGCATTTGTCATATGAAGAGGTCTGCATCATAAAACATATCCCTGTTATAAAATCGGTTGTTATTTTCACCTGTTTTATACAGACAAGGTATCCATCCATAAGCAAGCTTCAATTTTGGCCAAAGGAAATTGAAATTATACTTTCATTTGAAAATTCAGAGTTGTCTAGTTATATTTTCATATAACATCCACTTGGAAAATAGTGTGACTGTGTAGCCCTGTAATGGTTTATAGCTCAAGACTGAGGCTTGCCAGGTTTGTTCTCTCCAAACCTCTTGACCTGTCTTCAATTTGTATGACTTGATTTAGCTGTAACAGCAATTTCTCTAATTGATTAGGTGTCTAATTTGTTTCACTTCTGTTATCTTCATGCGGTACCAACTCCAGTTTTATATAGATAGCAGTAACAAGCAGTCATTCTGTGTGGAATGAGATATTTATGAATTTAACATAATGATGCAGTATACAGAAATACAGACCTGGCACAACAGCAGAGGCCTTGAGATGTGAAAAGCACAGGATGGAGCTTAGAGGAGTGCAGGCATGGGATGATAAGAGATGGAGCACAGCCTGGCACTGCAGACCCCACACTGGGAACAACTCAGGAATGGTCAGTTAAAAAAACTGCCCTGGACCTGGAAAAACTAGGCTTTACTGGTGATGAAGAGAATAAAGAAAGTATCTAACGTAGCTGAAAAGAATGTATCTTAGATACTGAAAGCAGTATCTTAGATAAGTTTGCAGTGTGCTTTCTGTCTTATGCATAGAAAGTAAATTAAACTGGATCCTGTGAAAGTGGTACTCCTAAAAATACTAACATAGCTCATATTTGTAATTATTCAGCCACTGTTAATAATTCTTAAGAATTCAAATACTCCTGAGGACAGGAAAGGTCTGCAAGCTGCAAAGACAGTGAGGCACTGGGTACTCAGGGTCAGCAGGGCTTCACTTGTTCAACACCACTGTGTCAACACTATATATTTTTCTATAAATATTTTTTAAAGCCATTTCCTGAAATGTCTTTCTAATTTCCTCACTAAATTTCTTCTTCATCACTATACGTCTTTGCTCCATGATACATCATAGCTGCGTCCTTCACAAAATGTCTACCTTTTTGTTCTAACTTGTGCCCAATTCTTACTCCTGGTGTCCATTTGACCCATGATTCAAGCACTTGCCTTTCTCCAGCTCCAGTTATTTATTGTCCCTTTGATTCTTTACCTCTGTTTCTAGCTGGAAGAGCTTCTTCATTCATAGAATAACCCGGCATTTATAGATCTATAGGACAAAATGACCAACTGTAGCCCATATCAGCTGTACCCTCTGGTCTCACCAATAGGTGATCTTTCCTTTTAGTGTCTCTGTGGTTGGAGAAGACAATTTTACCTGGTTTTACCGCAGACATCTTTACCTGGTCCCTTACTCACAGATGTTCAGTCACACACAGCAGGCAGATAAGGGGTCACATCATGACTCCATTGCAACTCTTCATAGCCCTTTTCCGGAGCCATCGGCATCTGAGAGTTTCTCAGTTAGGAGATGAACAGCAGATGAATAACGGGAAAGATTGAGAAAATTAGAACTATGAAAGTACTTTTTCCAGAGATTGAAAGTGCAGATTTAATTTAATCTGGAGGTCTCCATTAGGATTTATCATAAATCTGGAACTGAGAGAATTCAAACAAGAAACTTCCATAATGACACTATTTAGAAAAAAACTTTAAAGGCACATTCAATTGGATTTAAATGCTTAACATTCTCTTTAATGTCTCTGGCAAATACTATTAGAAATGTTACCGGCATTTCAAACTGCAAGTAAAAATTCACAAAAAATATCAAAATGAAGCCCCTCAGTATAGAATAAGCTCTCCTCTGTATATAGTTTTACAAAAATTGTGATCAGCCTTAAGAGTCAGAGAGGAAAAGGTGGTAATATCGATGACATCTACAGTGCTTGCAAAGCTTGGGACCACTAGAACAAAATATCATAGAATATTTTTACCAGGGGAGGCTTACAACAATGATATAAGCTAGCCAGCTAAGTCTATTCTCAGTTTACACCCACTCAGCACCATGACACTCCTCAGAAAAAGGCAGATGTAGGGGTGTGAAATATCATATGGCATGCACAGCAACATATCTGTCAAACACTCAGACAGTATCAGGGCACAGGGCTGCAGGGACCCTCTGCAAAGTGATGGTAAGGCAGAAGTGAGAACTGGCATCTGGATAAAAGGCCCAAGTGAAACACTAAGTCGCTGATGAAAACCAAGAAAAATTTCTCCTTTTAAAGAACAACAACATCTGTGTTAATTTACCTAAAACTGCAAAATCCATTGCTATCTCCCTCCCTGCTTCTTTCTCCTTCTAGAGTGCATTTGTATCTTGAACTATTAGCTTGTCATACGTGTGATTAGATTTTGAAATTTGGAATTTAGCTCAGTTATGCTGCCATCTGTCAGGATCTGGTGCCATCTGTCAAAATAATTCACTTGGATTCAAATTACTTCCAAACTAGTGGCAACGTGAAGGTCTTGCAGAAGTCATGGCATTCAATCATGTCGCATATGTATAAATTCAGATGTGTCATAGTTGTTTACTTCATGGTATAATTGTATTATGTGTACCTGTTTCCTAATCTACCACTCTAAACTGTAAAACTATCACGGATTTAACAATGGAAATTCACAAACTTACAGATAGATTTTTCAAAATTTTACCTCAGGAGCTCTTTTGATCTTTAATTAATATTGTTTTCAGACATTTCAATTCTGTGCATTATTCATTCCCATTATGTCTTTGAACAAGTGAACTCCTACCTCCTACAAAGTCAGGATTCATCAGACCTTTTGCTCACCATTTTAAAATTTGATCATCCACTCCAATTCAGTGTTTTAAGTCAATTCCAAAGAGTTGATCTGAAATCAGTAGGACAAATTGTCATGTAGAGATTTCTGTCTCTCTCACTAACTGCTAAATCATGCTCCTTCTCCAAACACATGAACTCAAACGGCATTAGAGTATTTTTTTCTTCCATTTTCATTATTATCCAAATTAACCTACTTAGGGAAACATGGTGCAATACCATAAGGCTTTTTAATAGAATAGAACCCAAAAAGACCCAATAGCTAGAATAAAAACAAAATTCAAACTAAAAGATACAGACTTTTAAATCATGTTGAAAAGAGCAAGGGATGTGAGGCTTCGAAACAAGATGGTGATTTTTGTAACCAGTAGACCAAAAAAAAAGTATTGAGCTAAAATCTGTACAAAGCCCTAAAGAAGTATTGTATTTTGCAAGCTGAAGAAATAGAATAGTTGTAAAATGAAAGTAGAAATTGAAGTGAAATAAGTTACAAGAGAAAAGTAGAAAAATAATTCTATCCAGGACATCCTCATTCTCAGTTTTACACCTTATTCTACAGCTCAGTCATCTTCAGTGGTGATAGTGCTGGGCTGCCTTATTATTTTTTTTGGTATCCCATGCCCTAATCTTCTTGTTGTTTGCCATTACATCTCCTAATATTTGTTCTTGCTATCATTTCTTCTTGAATGGCTCTTTCCTGTAATAACTATTTTTTTGTGTAAATGATCTTGCCAACCTTGTCTCCTGTTTCACTGGAGGAATCATTTAAAGTCATTATTCTTCTAACCTAATATTCAAAGAGGATTATGACTTCATTATCTCTGTCTTGTTAGGTTATACATCCATATCATTTTTAACATGTAAGATTATCATGTAATGAATCACCTCTCATTTAGTATTTATTTGAAAATTAAGTCATAAATCAAATACCCAGAACTCCATCATTATAAAATCACTGCAAGTATGACAAGTTAGGTGAAATGAAGTAAATCTATTTGTGAAATGGAAAGATGCAGGTCGTGGGGATAATTGCCTTGTACCAGTTAGCAAAGATACAAAAAGCAGCTATAGAGCTGTTGAAATGGAAACACTTGCATGAAGGAATACGGAGATTTTACATTTCTTATTGTGAAGGAACTCAGAAGGGACAGGATTACTGAAGACAATCCTAAAGGAAAACAGAGGGAAATCTAACAGCTAGAAATGCTCCAGTTATGTTTATAAAGGGTAGAAGAGGAGGAACAGAAAGAAACGTATCTCCTCCAAAGCTAAACTCTAAGTATGAGAAACCAAGGGGCCATCCTGAGGAGTTAAACCACCTGCAGCCACAGGAAAGCACCAGGCTTCCATAGCAGTGATAGTCCTATTAAGGCAGATGAATGCTGGTCTTGTCACACAGTGGATCATGCCCTACAATGCGTCTGCTCCTCACTCTACAGAAAGTCACACAGTCTGAGAAAGAGGTACCTAGCTTCCCCACCCAAGTCACGGGCAAGGGAGTTGTTCCCCTTCAGGTCTGCGGGTCATTCCTTAGAGGCAACAGCTTTCTTCTTGGTCTGCTTGGAGTGCCGATATCTTACTTCCTCTGAATCACCCCTGTATCACTGGATACCAGCTATTAAAGAGATGCTCATGCCTTCCTCAAGGTTGGCCCATATAGCAGGCAGTCTACACATGGCACTCTCTGGTCACCTTTGTCCTGCACTGGACCGCATCAGGTTGGTGTAGTTCTGCAAGCACAGCCCTTACTGAGGTACACAAATAGAAATTCTTGCAGAGCTAAAGGAGGAAAACAAGCCGACATTTCACAATACTGCAGCAGTTTCTACTAAACTGAATTGGAACAAAGCTTCATGTCTCCAGCGGTTCTAGTGACCTTGGGATAAAAGCAAGTGTTCTTTTTATCTTGTTAAGGCCAAAATAAATTAGCTGTAGTAGCGAGCCAAGCTGTGATGAATTTGGCTTTGTTCATGGTTATTGCTCTAGCACAGACCGTGGAGCAAGAGAGTGGAAAACCTACTCTTACGTTAAAAAGATGTGGTATCAATAACCTAGAGCAGATAGCAGCTTTTTTCATCACACTCAGAGGGTTCGTTCCTACACAACTGACTACTAAACTGTTTAGCTGAATTCTCCCAGGTCTCTCAACAAGTGCTGTTAACAGTTTCTCAGAGATGAACAAAGTCCTTGTTGATACCAATGCCTGGAGAAGGGGTGACACTGTATGGGCTCTTCACAGAGGTATAGAACTGATCAGAGGAATTTTACCCAAAATGTTTAATTTCTTTTCATTGTTTATAAAGATAATTCAGAGCAAGCTCATATGTACCTGTCTAAAGTTAGGTGAAATGGATATTACTGTAGTATTTAAATTAAACCAATGCTAACCTGTCATCAAATTATAAGCAAAAATGGAGCAGCGTGGGAAGGGAAAGCTATCTACTAAAGACATATTTGTTTTATGTTTGGTTACACACACTGAGTAGTGAGGGGACTCATTTAGCGCCGAAGTTCCAGTGGAGCTCAGAGAGATCACTATTTTTATTTTTTAAGTTGTCACACTTTGTTTTCTCAAGTCAAAGATGTGTCATCCTTGAGAATGAGGGAATGCTCTCAGTTAAGAACAGCTAGGAAAAGTTGGGGGTTTTTGGAGGAAATTTGAAATATTTGACCTCATGTGCTATAAATAACAATAACTAGTAAAATAGTTAACATGATAATTCAAAGCAATGATGCAATTATTAATGACCTAGTAACAACTTACTGTTACAGGAGTTGGAGACTAGTTAAGAGTGGTTTTGGTCCATGTGATTGGCTGCCTCTTGCTTCATGAGTGCTTCAGAGTGTGAAGGGAAGGCTTTCAAGTGTCTGTGGGAAATGACAAGTTGCTTTTGCTTGCAGGGGAATTCTTAAGGCAAAGTAAGGGAACCTTTAATTACTTCACTTAAAAATGGGCAATTTATACTTCTAGGAGGCCACATAGCAATACTCAGCTCAGCATTGGTCATTATTACTGTGGAAGATGACTAGGTTGTGTTACTCCATGCCTCCTGGAAAGTAGTGCAGCCTGGTGAGCTGACCTGTCTGCTAAAACCCCATAATTCTTTCCTTGACTTTGCTGTTAATTTACTGTGTGATCTCTAGGTCAGTCATTTCTCTACCTCACTTTTTCCTTTAACCTGCCACTTCCTGAGCTGCCCTGATTCTCTTAACATATATTCTTACTGTGACAGCACAGCAGGATGCTGATCTTCTGGGCACTACCATGTCACAAACAGTAATAACAGTCCCAGTGCCTCCTGTGGCATACAAAAGCTCACTGCCTATACATCACTTCTGAGTATGGACTATGATGTCGATGGAAGCACTGAGACTATTGAGTTAAACACTGTGAGCATTCAAAGGTTTATCTTAGACCAGATGAATTATTGTGGATTACACTTCTCTGTTTATATTCATCAAAACAAGTACTTTAAGACTGTCTTTAATTATATTGAAGATAATTGTCATGCTGATTACAAGCATTTTACAGTGACTCTTTTGCAGTCACTGATATAATTTTTAAAAATCTATTGGCATTTTCTTGTGAACATCTGAAGTGCTGATTACGACATACCCACTCAACTCTGTAGGGGGGAGCCGCAGGATTGCAGCCTAATGGACTGCAGAGCCAGGAAAAAAAAAAGAAAAAAAAAAAAAAAAGGAAAAATGGAACAAATAAACAGAGGCAATCAAAAAGATGAAAATTTACATCAATAATGTAAGTAGAATGATTTCACCATCACCTTCCAGGATGGTTTCATGATCCTTTATCACACCCTGGCAGTTGTCCACAGTCCACAGTGCCTTTCCCTCTTGTAACCTATGCCGTAAAATTGATGCTTTCTTTCTCACTTAGTTGTTTTCATGAATGAAGGTTCCCACAATTATGTGAGTGCAAGAGGCATGCCCCACTTGGAAAGCAAATCATCTTGTGCACAGGCTGACTTCACATGGAGTATTCATACTGTCAGTGTGCAATTCACTGCTTTGTGAATGGAGCACTTACAGGAATGCTCCTGATGTGCACTTAATAGTAGGAGCACTTTAATCAGATGCCTTGTAACATCTAAAGCAGATATCTCAGGCCCGCATTAACTGGACAGGATAGGATGAAATACTCTGTGCCCCTTAGCACTTCATGTGGAAGGGGCGTACATATGGCTGTTAAACCCTTTGCTGCATCTGCAGGTTACGGCCCTATGTTCAACCATCTACTGTTTCTCTTTAACAAACCAGTGTCTGCTTTGCAAAAGTGTTTTAAAGCAAGCTAGGAAAACATGGCCAAATTTCTTAAAACCGACTGATTCATTCCTCTCTTAAACCCACACATGACACTTGAGGTCCACATTTACCATGTTCAGATCCGATGAAGATCCAGTGGTGAGGCACTTTCATTCCCGAACCTCCGGATGAACTATTGCTCCCACCTTCCTGGCAGATGGTGTTAAAGATGATCTAATGCTATAAATACTTCACAATATTAATGATAACTCTGTTGTATGTCTTTTCATCTCCCTTTTTGCACTACACCATGTCCTCATGCTAAAGCTTCTTGTGACAGCTCAGTTTTTGAGTAGAGAAACACAGCAGTGACATACCTTTGTCTGGTTATCACTGTGAACATATTTGTTCAAGGAAACTTATTAGGAATTTTATCCTAATTTAGTTTAGTTTACATTATAATAAGTTTCAGCATTTGAGCTTCAATGTTTCATTTCAAATCAAACCCTTCCTTATTCTCTGTCTGCAGCAAAAGACACATCTTTTGGAGATCAACCACCCTGTCCAGAAAAACAAATGTGAGGTACACAGTGCTGTCACAGCAAGGGACAGCATCAGGAGCATCAGGACAGAGACAACACAGTAATTGCAATGTGCTGATTAATATGAACCGAAAACAGTGGATGGGATGAATATTAAGCAGACCAAGACATGAACTAAATATTTTCTCCCTGCTTTTCTAACTGCTTCTTACTGTATTATTTGGATCCAAATACCAAATTAAGACCTATATTTAAACTTTTCCCTAATGTACCCTACTTTATCTACTTCTTCTTTACTACTTTTTCGCTAGTATTTAATTTTACTGTCAGAATTTCATATAGAAAAATGCTGCAATAATCAGAGAAATTCAGTGTGCAAGTGAACTAATGACATTTTGCTACTGCATGTGCTGTGTTGGGCTTTTTTAACATCTAAAGCGCTCTGCAAGAACAGGACCCATTCAAATGTTTTTCTGATCCTCAGTCATACACAGAGAAACACCCAAACAGAATAGATCTAGCTGTAAAACAAAATTGACGCTGGGTTGATACCAGGTGTGTGAACCTCTCAGCAATTTGTCCAGCTAGTCAAATCTCTGTTATGAATTCCTATGCTGCAGCCTTGTTTGCTTCAGTTCAGTAGAGTAACCCTGGGTCCTGCAGCATTAGAATTGATTTAAAAAGCTTTGAAAATGGCATTTTTTTGATGTCAAATGGCAATGACCTTTCTTTGGCTAGTTCCCTTAATTAAAGGGAAGATGTAGAGATGACGGCTGAAAATGAGGGTACTATGGCTGCGATAGGGATTGCAGTGACTTCCCCGGGCATGGAGGATGTGTGCTCAGTACAGGGAGGTGGGGCACTGCTGAGTCCAAATGAAAATTCTTGTTCCACAGTTACCATGCTGGAACGCAGTTATTTCTATATCTAAGTTTTAAGTGCTGCTGTCGTGCTTTTCCCTAGATGTTAACAGTGTCTCTGGCTTTCCTTAGTCATACTCTTAAGGTAACAGTCGGAGGACAGCTTTGAAAGACACCATCTGCGAAAACATGGGGGCACTACAAGGTGTGGTGTGTCCAGAGTTGGTTCAGGAATGAATGGATGGAGAAATGCATGGGGAAGAGGTCACAAACATGCCAAAAGTGGACCATGAGTGGTGTTGGAGAGAAATGCAGGAGAGGGAAGGAGGTGGTGTCCAAGTTCCAGAGCTGGTGTTTCAACTTGGGTTACTCACGCATCACAGTTTGGAAACCTTGGGTGCTGCTACTGCAGAGTTCTCTTTTGACTGGCACTTCCCCTGTTCCTCCTAATCTTGTTATCAGGGTAGAGCACAGGCCTAATTACACTCTCCTGAATACGTATTTTTACACTGTGCTGTACTGTGCCAGGGAGACGTACCCTTAAATAGCCCCTTTCACTTCTATAGATGTTTGACAGCTACTAATGCACCAAACCCAGCACAGCAAAGAGAAGGTTATTATTAGCCCTGTTGTGTAGTGAGGGGGAGACGAAATGCAAGAATCAAATTACTTTTCTCAGGTTGCAGAGAGGAAATGTGTTGGGGTTATTCCTGCATCCAGGAGCTCTGGCTGTGGATTAGGAGGAATCTGGACATGGAGACACAGGTGGAAGCTCTCCTGCATCTCTGTCCTTGTACTAAACTCATTTGCCAGTTTGTACCAGAGGGTTGGTAAGAAAGAACAAGCTTTCGACTCTCAGTTACCTCTGGCTGCTGCTTGGGAGATGTCAAGGTGGTGGACACTCTTTTCTATGTTGTTCCCTGGTCCTTTCCCACCCATGCAATGACCATTGTCTTTTCAGAATTCCTCTAGATAGATATAATCAGGCAACAAGTTGTTATTCAGGAGAATTATTTTGAAAAAAAATAGCCTAAAAAGGTAGAGGAAGAGCTGGTAAACTTTCAACAGATGTATTTTCTTACCCTTCTGGCAGGAGGCTTTTGACTGAATGTTAGCCTGGTGATGAGTGGCCCTTTGTGAAGAATGGGCATTTATGTGCTTCACACATTTCTAAGACCTTAAAAATCCCAATGATGACCCGGTGCTTACATCCAAAAGAAAGTAACTAACAAAAAAGACTTTTCAGCTGTAGAGCAAACTACTGCAACACTAATGGATGGAACCTTGAATTTTACTTTTACTTTTTTTTTTTTTCGGAGTATATCTACACTTGTGGCTGGAGTTATGGGCACTTCTTGTGATGAACAGCCACGCACCTGCAGCTACCCTATGGGTTAAGGTTAAAGAAAAGCCGGATAGGGTATCATTCTGATACCTTGTAGCATTTCTGTGCTCTTTAGAAATCATACTATATGTAGATATCAAAGTTACTTGAGAAAATAGTTGAATCTGGGAATTCCATTTCACAGGTATCTCTGTGCTCTGAAATGAAGGTGAATCACTCTTGTGCCTGAAGGGTGAAACTTCCTCAGCAGGACTGGTAGGATCCCAGTGTAACGCCTCTCCTCAAGCAGCTAGCATTTAAAAGGAAATACAACATTTATGTTATAATGTGTATAAAGACATGAGCTAAAAGAGTCAATCTTGTCTATGTAAAGTTGTGAGGTTTTGCTTAAAGTTGTAGGATTTATATCTATCTTAATACAGTTACTGGGAAGGTGAATTGTCATTTTTGGTAAGAAAAGAATTGAACCATAGGCTGGGTTTTATCCCATATAGAAGGCAGTACCTCCAGCATCTACACTAATATCAGAGGGAAAATACATTTTAGTTTGAAAGCAAAGGAAGAAATTGGTTTCTTTAGTACACTGAGAAGGCAACAAGAGAAGTGCAACAGAATAGAAATATTTAGTAAGTGAAATACAAAAGACATTTTGTGCTTTAATATCAGCTATTTACTGCTTTGGTTCAGTGATCATTTTATGCAAAAGGCAGTAATTTAATGTACTAATGCACCACAATGTCACAATGGGATTCCTATTTCTAGAGTCTATTGTTATGATGAATGACATCTATTTTAGCAAAGAAATGGTATCCCTGAATGAAGCTTGTTGTAGGTATTTTTATCTTGACTTTACTGACAGATTGAGACATAATGAGATTTTAAAAGAAATCTATATACAATGCTTAGAGCCTTACTCCCAAAACAAGGAAAAATGCTGCCTGTGAAGATGATTGAATGTGGTGTCTGAGGCAAGCTGATATAGATGCTTCATCACTTGCACACCATAAGGACCACCATCTGCATTCAACTGTAAATATAAATAAGTAGGAGTTTCTTCTAATCAGATAATTTTTTTTACCTTTGCAGCCATACAGGAAGTGTCTAAGCCTGCTGGATTGTTGCAAGCTCTTTCTTCTGTAGTCTGGCCTTTGTTTGAAGGTTTGCAGTTCTGTAGGAACCAAGAGTTGCTCCTGCCCTAGGAAGCCCTTGGATGCCTTCAAGTGTTTTCCTGTAATGGTAGCAGGAGGTGGGGTGGCAGAGTGAACGGCAGTCAAGATGAAGGCTGCCAAGGCTTATTTTATGTGCAAAAATCTCCTTCTACTGCCAAAAGGAGAGGAAAGCTACCAGAAGTTTGATTTCAGCTTCTTTCAGCTTGATGCTACAGCTACTGAAGCAAGGAGCCAAAGGCACAGTTTGATTGGAAAGGCAGCCATCCAGGGCATCAGAGATGTAACACTGACAGACAATGAGATGCCAGAGACTGGGCCAACTGCAAATAATATCGACTGGTGGGAAGCAGTGGAACTTTTTCATCTGCGTTGGAAGGCAGATAAACTTCTACATTGATCAGGGGTCAGATCTGAGTAATGCCTTTTGTAGGTATCTGGGAAGCAAGAACTGCACCTGTACATACTGTCTGCCTAAAATATGACAGGTGCAAACATTCATGAAAGACACTTCTACTGAGTTAAAAAGAAAAGTTCACTGAAGGGAGAAAAGAAAAATACACCAGAAAGATGAACAAGATGTGTAAGCACGGGGTTTGTGATACTCAGGGAGAATCTCCACTCCATCCTGACAAGACAGCAAGTGCCCAGATAAAGCTGCCCCATGTCCAAGCCAGCTGCAGTCCAGTGCTCATTGCTCTCATCAAACTTGTCATAGCAAGTTCTGCCACCGTCCCTTTGTGGTCTCTGATTTTATTTAGGCTTTGTTAGCTTAGACATTTAAACATTGTTAAGTTAATACCATTTCCACTGTCTTTTGGCGTGCAAGTTTTTTTCCTTTTATCTTTTTCCTTTTTCTTCTCCTTCATCCTTTCCTTTCCTCTTCCTTTTTCTCCAGAAAAACTTCCAAAGATGCTAAAACTTAAAATATAAATTAAGCTTCCTTCAGGCCTGTCCATTGATCCCTTTCATTCCACTCCCTTCTCCACTACAAGACATTAAAAATTATTTACATCCCTCTGGAGCTGTCTGGGGGCAGGAACACACTTCTCTCTTAGGCCTCTGATACAGTAGACATCTCCATTTTGTCCATCTCTAGCCCATAGAGAATTCAGGCTCATCCATTATCAAGATCCGACCTTTTAAGATGATGTCTACATTAGCATTTCCCTCAGAGTAATGAGAGCATACCTGTAAAGGAAAATCGCTGATGATGAGAATCTGATACCTGCAGTCTACAAGCTTAGGGGACTTTTATTTCATAACTGTAGTATGTTCCTAGAAATATTCCCAGAAGACACCCATTCATGACTGGAATGCATTAAGAGTGCATCCATTGTGTGTAACTTACTGGCTTACTTTCATCTGAAAAAAACTAGATATCTAGTTGACTCACTGAGAGACCACTTCACCATGCGAATCAAAGCATGGGACAATCGGGAGATTCCCTTCAAAAACACAATTTGAAACTAATGAAGTTGCATCCAAACCCATAATCCCAGCTGGAGAGAAAACTATTATGAGTGTCCACTCAGCTTCTCTGCTGCTTCCATCAGAGAGCTGGCCTGCATCAGTATGGTGAAATCACCTCCTTTCTATTTCTTGTTTGCAAAGCCTTTGCTGATGGCATGAGTAAGGAACAAAAGTTCCTCTTCAGCAGATGGGCTTTTTTTAAAAAAAAAAAAAAAAAAAAAAAAAAAGTATCAATTTCCATCTCTTCTTTCAGCTGGTGACTCATATAGAAACCCCATGCGACTTGTATGTAGGAAGGTGAATAAAATCTTGCCATAGGGATATTTTTCTCATTTCACAGACAGCTGGTGACAGAGCACCCCAGCCTTTATGAAACTTTTTCCAGCTCCTTCTTCACCAGATCATGGTGGTAATGAACACCCTTCCCATGAGCAGCGATCCCATGTTTTCATTGACTCAGGCAACAACTCGGAGTAAGGATGTGCTGGGAGCAGTTCCCTGCTTTCCTCTCCTTTTTAATATATTCTTGTTTTTCACATGTCACTGTCCTTCCTATTGTCAAACAACATTTTGCTGCACACAAAAAGTTAAGACAATTAGGAGTGAAGAATTAGTCTAAGATAAAGTAAGTTACCAGTTCAGTTAAAAATATACCCTCACATAAATCTTTTACAATAAAAGAATTAATTAATAATGCAGCTAAAATATTAATGGGTGGGCCATTGCATCCTAGAGCTGCCCCTCACACCCAGGGTTTTGGTACATCTCTAGTAAACCCTGGACTTCTGGGAGTGCAGGCCTATTTTATTAAGACAAGAGGAGATTTTTCCCGATGCCCCAAGTTCCCATCCCAAACAGGCTGATGTTGAGGGTGTTGGTTTCTTCTTCTGAGCCTTTGTTTTGGGGTTCACATGAGGTTGCTTTTACACTGTTATTGTTCCACAATATAATATTCTTACTCATGGTCATTTTTGCTTACTCATTGGCTGGAGTTTTCTGTATATGGTAAGGCCAAGTTTTACCAAATATACCATGGTAAACCATGTTGGTAAAATTCAGTTAAACAAGATGGAATGAATTCCCAATGAGACTGAGGGTTAAGGGTAGTGCACAAGGCATCTGGTTAAGCTGTAGCCAACTGAACCTTTTTTAATGTTACAGTTTAGATGCCTAACTGCTTGCTGAAGCAACATGAAAAAACAGGTTAAAGCAAGTGTTTAGACAAGGATAAATCCTTGCAGTCTGTGGCTAGTTACTAGTAATGACAAACTCACATGCCATGGGCTACTCTGCTTCATTACAGCGTCAGTGTCTTCAATGTGTTGAGGCAGAAATTAAACTTTATGCAAGTCAGTCCAAATACTAAATACCCACTAGTAGAAGAACTTCCAGACTTGCAAGACCAGGAAGTAAAAACCAACAACTGGAAGCTGTTTTATCTGTCTTTGATTTACAGCTTTCAGAAGGTTTATAATAGCTCTATAATAACCTCTGGTGCTTTGCTTTTGCTTTCATACACACATGCACACACAAAATCCTTCATCTTCTGATGTCTGAGACTACTGGGATTTGTTAGCAAGAGTATTCATCTTCTTAAGGATGCATTAATAGCATCCACTGTAAGTATTAATCTGCTGTTGTCAAGTGATAATTGCAGAAGATGGTGATTGCATCAACCTTCACCAAGTTCAGCAGATAGAAAAGTCCTTGCACTCTTGCTTTAGGCACTTGCAGCTGCAAAGAGTATTTCTGTGTTTTCAGTCAGGTTGAAAACTTGTAACACATTTCAGATTACAAAGAGCAATAAAACTTTTCTTTTTCTTGATTCTTAACTGCTGATAGAAGTCATTTTTAGAAACGGATTAGATCCAATATGCGTCAGGTGGACTAGAGTATTCCTAGATCCCAAATGATGGAGGCAAAAACTCTGTGAGAGGGTAAAAGAAAGGCTCTTGCAAAAGTAATATTTTTTTATGGTACCACAAGCAGCATCAGGCCCAATGAGGGAACATATCTGACCTTTCAACAGGCATTTTATGTTCAATTCATCATAGTAAATAATGTCTGCATCCAAACTAGCCATCTACTCTTCAGTCCACAGGGAGAAAGGCACTCTCAGACCAAGATTAATCTCATCCTGAAGAAAACACCTAGAGCAGTGTATTGGAACTGGCTGGGTGGAGTTAACTTTCTCCAGAGGTCCCCTCATAGACCCATGCTTTGTAGCTAGAACAGTGTTGACAACACACCAATGTTTTGGCTACTGCTGGGCAGTTCTCCCACAGCATCAAGGTTGCCTGCCTGACAAACCTCCCCCCCCCCCACAACTCCCAAAGGCCAGGAGGCTGGGGGTGGGCAAGAGGTTGTGAGGAGACAGCCAGGACAGCTGTCCCAAACTCACCAAAGGGATATTTCATACCATATGATGTCTGCTCAACAATAAAAATTAGGACAAAGAAGGAGGTAGGGGTGTCATTCATTATTAAAACATTTGTTTTCTGAAGAAACCTCTACACGTACCAAGGCCCTTCTTCCCAGGTAGTGGCTGGATATCGCCTGCTCATAGGAAGTAGAGAATAAATTGGTTTTACTTTTCTTTATTGAACTGCCTTTATCTCAACCCATGAATTTTTAATCTCATTTTCTCTTCTGTCCTACTGAGGAGAGGGAGTGAGCGAGTGGCTTGGTGGGGTACCTGCTGGCCCACCAAGGTCAACTCAGCAAAAACAGTTAGATGAATCATGCCCTAGAAGTGTCTATCTCTTCTAGGAGAGGAGGAGCCCAGAATGGACAGTTCAGATATGGGTATCTACACCAAGGTAAGATCAATCCTACCATCTACATCCATTCCAACTTCCTGATCAAGAACTGAGTGTCTTCATCTCTATTACCAACTCCTCTTAAATCATGATGTGAACCATCCTTCTGCAGGCATTATGTCAGCCCCACTTATGTCAGCAGGATGGTTCACCTGCTCATAACCAGATGAGTTTAACAGCAATGTTGGTTCTGGTTAGTGGAACCACTGTTGTGGGCAACTAGCACTATATGCCTTAGTTGCCCTTAGTGGAACAAGTGTTGATTCATACTTACCAGCCAGTGAAGTCAAATGATGAAAAATGTGACTCTAATTCTGCCCAGAAATAATTACTTACATTTGTTCAAGGTAGAGGATCTCATTTCTTCCAGAAATGTTATGGTAAAGCTTTATTCTCTGACATTCTTTTTTTTTTCTCTAAAAGCCAAGTAGCCTTTTCAGAGTTTAGGAGGGAAAACAATTTATTTTTTTTAATAATTTCAATATTACTGTTATTCTAATTTCTACCTGACATTATATCTCAACCAAAGAAGCCAGTCTGTCACAATGGTGTTACAAAGAAATAGGCAAGAACCAATTTCTGGGCCTCAAACACAAGCTTTCTTTTAGCTGAACTCCAGAAAAATTAAATACCAAGAAGTAGAGGCTTATATGTCAGCAAAAAGGAATCCTATTTATGGACAATTTCCAGGGGCTCTTTGAGCAAAAGAGCACTACACAGACTGGTCTCTGGGAAATGTTTCTGGTAATGCTCAAGCCTGAAGGAGAGCATTTTGCAATTTCTCTTATGCAGCCGACTGTGAACTTTGTATTTCTAGGTTAGATTTTTCATCAATTCCTTAATTAAAAATAATCAGAAGACTGCTAAGCATTTTGTTGTCTCATATTAGAAACCCACATGCATAGAATAACAATTTTATTCCTTCAATAAATAATAGTTGCCTTGCAATTTCAGACTTGGAATCTTGAGTAATTGTAGGATTCTACATCCACAAAAAGCAACATCCTTATAGGAGCTAAGTGCTTTAGACACAACAAGGCAAATTCTGGTATGAAGATGCTCATCTTGCTGAATTTTTAGAAAATGAAAATGATCTGAAGCTATATACAAAATATGTCACTGCAGAATTAGCTAAGGCTTTAAGCTGGATCTCACTTCTGATCCTCCTTTCATCCACATGCTAAGCTATCTCACTGGAGTCTGGTGATGCCCTAAATCAGGTTTAATGCTAGCAGGCATGTAGGAAGAATATAGGATAAAGGTCCCACTGTTTATTTCATCTGGCATGTGCTTGATTTGCAGTGGAGATAAAGACAAAGTTCCCCCAGTGGCATCTGATACTCACTCCATCTTCCCAGAACAGACAAGAAGATATTCATACACGTGTCTAGGTTTCAGCACCCAAGATATCCTTTGGGTATGCCCTGGACTTAGCAACATGAAGCAAAATCACACACGGGTAGTGGCTAGGTTTAACAGTGTCCCTCTCTAGAGATGTTAACTCTGTTGCCAAGACACAATTTAGAAAAACACCATATAGGTATTTCCTATATTTGGGAATGTATCACTGGATTGTACCCAGGTATAAACTCAGGAATTTGAAGAGACAATCACAGCAAAGCGCTCTCACGTGAATGCAGCATGACCACGCACAGCCCTTTATTATGTTACAGAGATAAGGTTTGGTGCTGGAAAAATAGGGCTGTAGGCAAACCTCCCTGCCTACTGCACCTCTCTAAGGACCATGTCCTGATAAATCAGTGGAGAATTGTCCTATTCATCCTGTTTGACGACAAAGCCCATGAACATATTTAACCAAGAACTGTCTGAACCTGCAAGCTCTTGTTTGCACATTCCAGCTTCTGCCTGATCCTGAGCAGAGCGCATTTTGATGAACTGGCTTGTCTTGCAGCAGGTTTACTATTAGAGCTGGCTCAGATGGCCAGTGATATCCTGGCTAGCATTTTAAGACTCACTTTGTATTTTGAAGTCTAGTTTCACATCAGAGCAAATACTCACCACAACAAAAAATTCTAAATTAATTAAAGCTTTTATTGTTAATGGGGAAATGGAGAAAATACAGGTTTCATGAGATTTCAGGCTGTGGAAAACAGTCATCTCTCCTGTGAAAAAGAGAGCAAATTTTCCAAACTGATTCCTACCTCTCTTACAAGCTGTATCTCCTGCTGCCTGCTCAGGGGAGGAGAGGTTGGTAATTTATCCTGAACTTCCAGCTCAGGTGGCTGAAAGAACTCAATTCCATCCTAGATAACTCTTAAGTGCATGATGTCCCACCCAACCTGGCCTTTTATCTTTTAAACTTTTCTCAAGAACTGTTTCCAGGATGAAGCATTCCGACTTACAGACATCTGACTTGCCTCAAACGGTCCTCAAATTGCTAATGGTTGAAATATGCCCAGCTTGTGAGACAATATATGTCTCTAGCATCTCACCACTGTGGCAAAATGACAAAGGCAGCAGTAGAGAGGTGGATTTATGCTTGCTACATCTGCAATCTCTGTCAGTCCCAATACTAGCAGGCTTATGCCTGTACCATCTTGCCATAGATAATTAGCATGATCTCATCCAAGCATGCAGAATGTGTTTATCTACTTAAACAGTTTGCTTCCTTCAAGAAATATTTAACCCACAAAAACTGCAGACACTGAGTATTTCCAAAACTAGACTTTTTCTTGCATTCATGAATCATCAGTGGTCTACTTTTATGGTAGTACATATTTTATTCAAGAGCAACACATTATATGAGTTTATACCCCATTTTTGTGCCATATTTGTTAGGTGTGGTACCAATTAAATCATTTAAATCAAATTATGTTAATATTTGCAATTCAGAAAAGCATATGCTAAGGAATTTATCAGATAAAGACAGAGGAATTTGTCTTCTCAAACATATACAGAACAGAATTCTTTTTATGCAAAATCACAGAATCATTCAGGTTGGAAAAGACCCTTGGGATCATCGAGTCCAACCATCAGCCCTGCTCTACAAAGTTCTCCCCTTCACCACATCTCCCAACATCTCATCTAAACGACCCTTAAACACATCCAGGGATCGTGACCCCACCCCCTCCCTGGGCAGCCTATTCCACAATCTGACCACTCTTTCTGTGAACTTTTTTTTCCTAATGTCCAGTCTGAACATCCCCTGTTGCAGTTTAAAGCCATTCCCTCTTGTTCTATTGCTAATTACACCAATCTCTACAGTGTCCTTTCAGGTAGTTGTAGAGAGTGATGAGGTCTCCCCTCAGTCTTCTTCTCAAACTAAACAGTCCCAGCTCCTTCAATCACTCATCACAGGATTTGTTCTTCAGGCTTTTCACCAGCTTCGTTGCCCTCCTCTGCACTTGCTCCAGCACCTCAGTTATCTCAATATCTCCAAAACTGGACACGTCACTCCAGGTGCGGCCTCACCAGTGCAGAGCACAGGGGGACAATCACCTCCCTACTTCTGCTGG
This sequence comes from Athene cunicularia, assembly GCF_003259725.1. Lineage (NCBI taxonomy): Eukaryota > Metazoa > Chordata > Aves > Strigiformes > Strigidae > Athene > Athene cunicularia. The sequence continues at coordinate 7,603,733 of NW_020799091.1, read as the reverse complement.
TCACACTATTTCTAATACAAGCCAGGATGCCATTGGCTTTCTTGGCCACCTGGGCACACTGCCGGCTCATGTTCACCTGATTGGGATCTTCCAGAGACTTCTATTGAAGACATCTGTTACTCAGGGAGATGAGCACATATTTAAGCCACTAGCGTCAACTGATTTAAATATATCCCCTAATAGTTATGGGATGTAACACAGTGCTTCCCTGCTCTGTGACTGAGGGCCTGTATTTCCATAAGTGCTTAGAAGGAGCTGTACCCAGGGAATTAAGAGCCAAAAATACTACCAAGAGTATTCAGTCTGTGAACAAAGCTGCCTGAACAACCTACAGCTGTAGACCCAAAGTAGAAAAAGTTTCATTTTAAGTTGTGTAAATGATGATAGTCTTTTAATGTGAGCTATAGAGCTAAAACACGTGGCCAAAAATCCACATCTAAATGTTAAGAACTCTCTAATACTTTCTGGCATGGAAATTACCTATCTGCTATTTCTTGGACCATTTCTTAGAACAGTATCATGGGTTTGACTGCAGGAATACATAATCTGACTTTAAAAAAAAATGCTGCACAAACAATTTTGGTTACTTCTGAAGGAAGGAGGAGGCAAAGCAAATTTAGAAATCTTAAACAATTGAGAAAGAGTCAATGAAAGTTGCTTAGAGGAACTGTAGAGTTTCCATACCTGGAGTTACTCAAAATCTAGCAAGATATGTCCCTGAGCAACCTGCTCTAGAGGACCCTGCTTGAGGCAGAGGTGGAGGAATGACAGTCTCCAGAGATCTTTTCCAACTTCACTATTCTATGATTCTATTCTCCTATTATATTCAAACCTATTGTTTATCCCGAATTGGTCTGAACTGACTTTTCAAATGATGGAACAAAGAGTTGAAGAACTGTTTCTTGATACTCAGACTTAAGCGCATCTGAAGGAATCTCACAAACTCAGCTATGAGTAATTATGAAGTGCCAGTTACAGGTGATTTCAAAATCTAGACTACAAATCATTTACAGCTTTATAGCAGATTTTTTTTTTCAGCATATCTGGGGTTTTTTCTTCTTCTTTATTTAAATCTCAAGAGGATAAACTTTCATTTTTAGTATTTCCAAACATGTGAATGCTTTGCCTCTGATTTTTATCTGCACTTTATTGTCCTTTGGTAGGATTTGTTTATTTTGAGGTTTCAGTTATTAAATCCAGAAGTATATAAAATTGCCTTAGGATGAAATCTTCATATCCATTTTTTACATGACAGATTAAAAAGTGTAGAGGAAGAAAACCCCAAGATCACAAGAAACAGTTTGTGCCCTTTCTTGTAAGTTTTGATACTATTTAAGATAAGTCTTTTTTTATAGCCAACAGTTAGGTAACTTGCTGTTATTGATCCTACAAATATCCTATTTACTAGTAGTGGATTGCATGCAAATGCAGCATAGCTTGAGAACTGTAGAAACAACAATTTGCACTCTTACAGGGTTTATCATCAACAGTGTATCATATTGCTTCTCTTTCTGGGATGATAGTTGAAAATTATGTAAACAGGTTATGAGAAATTAAGCTTTTCCAGCATTCCCCAAGATAACACTAGCAAAAATACCATCAAAAATCAAAAATCAGAAAATCAGTGAAATGATTGAAGAGTGATTGGAGGACACCTTTAGCTTCATAATCATATGACAAGAATCTTGTAAATAAATCAATTATTATTGTTAAATTTTATTTTATTATTTATCAATTAATGATTTATTATTATTATTTATCAATTAATGATGACTCAGACATGTTCTCAGCCACCTCCAAAACCAGTTTTCAAGACCGATTAGAAGAAAAAAAAAAAAAAAAAAGTCCTTGAAGAGCAAGTTGTTGGGTCAAGTGCTTTCCAAAAGTGAATGACTGCCTGAATGTTTTTACATCACAGAAGTCAAAATTTATGTGTTTCATGGTACAGGCACACAGTATATCTACATATGATAAGATTTATCAAAGTCTTCTTGTACTGCAGCAGTAAGGCGTTGTATCTGAAAATCCATTTTAAACTGTATATTATTTTGTTCTGAACTACATAGACATTCTACAGCATTTCAATTCCTAACAGGGACCTCATATTGTTATGGAGGCTCTCAAATGAACAAGCAACCACCAAAAATTAAAAATTTACTGTCATCATAATTAACTAGCCCTCCAGAAATTACAGGTTCAAATGTCTGTGAAAGATCAGAACAACTTCCTAGGGTTTAACAACAACCCAAAATGCATAACAAAGAACAACTCTTTTGGGTTTAAGACAACCAAAAATGCATCAGAACCACCAGTCCCAGGGTTTAACGGCAACCCAAAACACTTTATCACTCACCTGACAAGTGAGAGCTCTCAACCTCAAGGACCTTCTCAGAACAGTGTCTGGACCCAAGTCACCTCAAGGAGTTTCCTTGAGCAGTGTCCTGACCCCAGAGGAGAGCCCCTGACCACTGCGCGCTGCTCCAGGGGTCAAACTCAAAATGTCTGCCCCAGGGGACACTATTTATGCCCAGGCTGAATCTGATCTGTGGTCAATACTGGCTTATGTTGGCCAAAGGCCCCAACTACCAGGAAGCCCTGAGAACAAAGGCAGTCAGGAGCTGCTACACTTCAGCAACCAAGAAGCCTTCTTTTCATTGGGTGGGTGCACCTGCCACACATATTTTAGGTAAAGAATAAGTTTATTTTCCTGGGGTCTAACTAGATGACATGGAAGAGCATGAAATCTCTAGGGAAACTGTAAAAAAGCCATAGTGTGGCCACTTTATTTCTCCAAACGAAATACTAAAAAGAAAACTAATCTCCAGCTCAACAATGTTTCCAGATGCAGTAGGTCTAAACTCATTATTTGTTCCACTTATAGAATAGACTTCCCTAAAATGTCTTTTTTTCTTGGTTACAATGACACAGACTGCTTTATTAAAAGTAAGCAGACCTAGGAAAAAAAAAAAAAAAATAAATATGTTGAACCCCCCAGATTTTAAAACAGGGCTGAATTTGACTTACTTCTCTGCAAAGAAAAACACCTACCCACTAGATTCCACCTGGATAGCTGTTTGTCTATGCCTCTTCAATACCAAGATAAAATGTGTTTTTATGTGAGATAGGCTAGCACAACAAATATTATTACATAAAGTAATACAGAAGGAAAATTATTTTGTAGTGTTCATAGGTATGAAGATAATGAAGGAACATCCATGCTATGCTCTGAGGATTTACCACAAGAAAACATATTACAGTGACAATGAAAATGGCCTTACAATGGAATTACCTTCTAATGGAAGAAGAAACACCCTTTTTTGTCCTGGATTGAAATATCACCCCTGGAGCATCAGGAAACAGGCTTTATATATGAAAAATACATATGACTCATCAAGAAATAATACATCAAGTGAATCTAGCCTGGAATAGAATACCTTATAGACAACGGAACAGCAGTAATAAGACTTTTCCTGCTATCTTCTACACATTCTCAAAAGCAAGCTAAGGCAAGATGACCCGAGTGAAATTCTTGTCAGACAGAAAGCTCATTGTGAACCAAAGCCAGAGAGTAATTACCAGGAAGTTACACCAGTAGTTAAACTTGACAGATTTATCAAGTGCAGTTCCCCCAGGAGTCTGTCCACCACCCAGTACCAACCATTTTTCTGTCCTATCATCCTTTCCATTAATATATATAGAGACTGGATCTTCAGCTGATAAAAATGGAAGGAATTGAGACTGAAATTCTTTGTGACCCTGATAAACTGGAAAGGTGGCCTGACAACTTAGAAAACATTCAGGAAAATATTGCACCATAATAGGAATGATTAGCTTTACAAGCACCAAATGGGGAAAAACTGCTTAGGAAACAGTTCTTCAAGACTGCAGGAATCTGAAAGAACAACAAGTCACACAAAAGTCAACAATATAGTCTGCAGGGCACATAAAGTAATCTTTCTGCTCCCTGTAGCTTATTTAATTTCTCAGCAGGAGTTGTGTGTGCAGTTTTAGACACCACAATGCACCCTTCAAAGTCCAGAAGAAAGTGACAGATGTAATGACTAGATGACTGTAAAACATGGCTCAACAAGAAGAGGTGAAGAGACTGAGATTTTTGATCTAAAGAAAAAAAAAGGAGAAGAATCCCACAGCTGTAGCTTTAAAATACATGAATTGCATCTGCAAAGAGGAAGGAAACAAATTTTTCAAGTCCACTGAGACTGGGAAAATTGACAAGATCTAGAAGCTGTGGAAAGGAAAATTTTATCCAGACAGTAGGAAAAGTTTTCTAATAGGTAAGACAGTAAAACAGTGGAAAAAGATGGCTTAAGAAACCTGTGTAATTGAAGGTTTCTGAAAGATGAGTTAGACAAACTTCAGTCAAAATGGTCTACATAATAATTATTTGGGCTGAAGGTAAATAAAAGAGACTTTTGTGATGGTTTCCTGCCATATTTTTCTATGATTCTAGGAAACCAGACTCCTCTTCCCCTTATCTATCATTTGCCTCCACCAAGGGCAAACACTTTACTCATGGAAAACAGCGCACTGTAGGTTCTACCACAGTATTTGTAGTGTGGGCTAAAACTGTGCTATAGTCTGAGAAAATCGAAACAGCAAAGATGGTTTTCATACAGTTCCCTTAATTTGTACAAAGGACAATTGTACATTGCTTATGAAAATAATGAAACTTGCCCAAAGTCAATCACAGAGACAAGACAGAAAGAGGAAGGGACATCATGTCTCTCAGGTTCTTATCTCATCCTCTATGTAATGTAATAGATAGACTGATTCCTTCACCAACTCATTCATTTGATTCATGCTGTATATCTTTGAATTCTGTAATTGGACATTTTTTAAATATCATCTCACCTTTGCATGCTATCAGAAGTATACAAAGAAGACCTTGAGCAACCTAATGTTACATGGAATTTGGCCTTGCTTCTAGTGAGGGAAGGTGTACTAGAGCACCAAGAGTGCTTATTTGGCCACTTAAATTATTCAGTACCTCTATGGCTCTCTAATGAGACAAGACAATTCCTACAAACAGACTCATATATTAATAATGAATGTACCTATGGACCTGGCTGAAGCTAGTTTAGAGTGAAGTGGAGGTACTGTGACCTATGACAATGCTCACATACATATCACTGTAAGTAGAGTGGGAGAAGATGTGTCAGAAAAAGAAGGATGAACTCCAGCACAAACACACCCTTCTGGAGCCAGGACTGGTCAGATCATCCTGACTGCAGAGAGAAAAGACCACACAATGCCTATATGTAAAGGGGAACCATCTAGACCAGAGGGGTGTGTTTGTAGAATAAACTAGTGCTAGTTATCAAACCCTCATTCTGTCTGACTTTCTCTCACCATTTGGTATTGTAACTCTACCCATAACATCTCGTCCCCATACCAAACACAACGTTCTGGCTGTAATCCAAAGAGTTGCTGGACCTGCCCAGATAAGGCTGCATACAGACTGCTGCTGAGCCAGGACCTGAACCCCAGTCTCCAATGACAAACTGTTATTGCTGAGCCAAATTTGCCTAAATATATTATTTCCCCTTAAGTCCTTCTCTCCCTGTCCTCTTTCAATACCTTTTTTTTTTTTTTTTTTTTTTTTTTTTTTTTCTGCATGAGACATTTTCTCTTGGCATAAGGACAATTGAGCTAGAAGAACAACAACAACAAAAAAAATGAAGTAAAAATAACAACAGCAAAAACTACAAGAATAAATTTGTCATCTCTTACTTCCTCTTAAAAACTGTCCCTAACTACTTTGTGTGTTTTTGAAGTGTTCCTCATAGTCCATTTGACTTGAAAATGTGTCATGCAGAACATCTGAATAATCTCATTAAGAAAGATGCTTACTTGGCATTGGGTAAGTTTCAAACAAATAAAACTTCTATGAATTACAAAGGAAATAAAAATATAATTTATTCTTGGTTTAACTTTTCAGTATTAACAAACAACCATTATTTACAACAAGTAAAAGATATGTAGTACATCAGTACACACCTTCTATTGCCATGCAAACATACAAAATCTCTTCTCTCAGACCATGACTGCTTAAAATCCACCCTGCCAATTTTTTTGCTGTGGTCAATTAAACATTTCTCTGCCATGGGAGGCATACCGTTACTCACAGATGCTCAGTCGACTGCAAAACAAAAGCAGACTGTCATAGACTTGTGGGTGCTTGACAACCTGCTCTGCACAGCTGCGCGCCAAGAATGCAGGACTGAGAACAGTCCAGTTCAGCTCCTGTGATGTTTAATTAGTTTTATACTGTTATCATAAAGATGTCATCCTCTCTGTAATTAAATCTGTGCATCATTAAATAGTCACCGCTTTACTATTTACAAAAGCAGTGAATTTAATTTCTCATTATACTACTCCCTGAAAGTATTTTGATGATTTGACATATTTTAATTAGCTCCAAAATAGCATTCTTGTATCAACTCTGCCAGAAAGTTCTTACATTTAGAACAGCAAATGCCTGGGATTGCAGAGCATTTATCTGACAAACATCCTTTATCTGACCTGTATATTCTCAGCATGTCAAAGATATCCATTTTATTTTTTTACAGGCTGTCAGAAATGAACTGTACTAAATCACTCAGGAAAAGCATACTTAGCTTTTTCTTCACCTGCAGATAGTTGTTCCCACCAGGTTTCCCTAAAGTTTCAAAGGCCTGTTTCTTCCATTTGTAAATTATATATGGAAGATCACTGATGCCTTTAGACTGAGTCCCTCCGCCTATGGTAAAGGCAAAGCAAAACTGCAGCTTCAGAGCCACGTGACTGCAACATCAGGTTTCTGTTACCACCACAAATCAATGCCTGAAAATGGTCGAGAAAAGTCAAGGCTGTAACCAGCAAGGAAATTAAAGATGTGAGTATGTACAGGGCATTGAGCTGGGCTTATAAACACAGATGAGCACGTCATGCACACGTAAGTTAAGTACAGCTTGGGTAACGTGTAAGCATAATTGAAATGTTTGGGTCAGACATGGTTACAGCAACCATCTCCTGATGTTTCCATCTCTTCCTCTTAAAAGAGTTTTTTGTGGCTTATTACTGCCTGCAGATTATTTTGGTCAGAGACACTGATGTTGATTTGATGTGAGCATACCCAAGGAGCTGAAAGCAGTATCCCACTAGCACTCTCTCTCCATTTATCCCTATCCATGCCCCTGCATGCAGATATTTGCTCTCCTTGACTTTGAAGTCTACCAGTTTGTAGGAATGCTTTGAGTTTTCCTACAGTGGGAAACCACTGTGGGCTTCCCAGCCTGGGTGCTGCTACATGCTATGTGGGATGTTCTGGAGAGATATTAGAAACTGCTCTTGGGCAGCTGAGTGCCTCCTCCTACGCATGGGGACAGAGCTGTGAGTACTGCTTTTACCACTGTCCCTGAGCATTGCAGTCACTAAGAACTAAATCAGGATGCTGAAATGTGAATTACTGTAATTGGAAAAGAGTGACTTTCAGGCATGGGACTTTTTATCAAATACTAAGCCTCTTCTGTTCGTAAATGTCCCCATTTCTGTTACTAATAATAGGAAGAGACATTAAAACAGGATCTCTAAAATAAAATTCATAAGGAAGTAATTACACGTCTGAGAACTGGTGTTTCTCTATCATGTAGCAGTACACAAGGTTAAGGGAACTCAGTTCTAACCAGCCTGATGCAGCAACAGGATTCAGGGCAGAACAAGCAGATTCCACCCAAAAGTGCACTTGTAGTGCTGCACCCTACAACCAAGAGATGCCCGTAGCACCCATTCACAAGGGTTCCAAGCACTAAGGGTCACTGAGAAGCTGCCTGCTACTGGCAGAGTAATCCAGCTCATGTCTGTCTTGGACTTGTCACTTCAAGGGCTAAATCCCTGTGTCAAGGATGCCATGTCTTCATCACGACCCCTTGTGTACTATGTTCACAAGTAACTAGCACAGAACCAAAGGAACAGAAAAAATTTCCAAAAGTACTTTGACCTTCCCTCTCCCCCTGCCCTCACCAGTAAAACAAACACACCAAAAAAAAAAAAAAAAAAAAAAAAAAAAAAAAAATCAGTTAACCCAGTTTGTGACAGAAGAAAAATTGTGAACCTTGAGGAACAAATTTCAGAGCATTCAGACATGGAGTTTTTGTATTGTTTTCAAATGCAAGGAGGAGCAGCAGCTGTGGTGCAGTCCTATCCACTCATTAAGATATATTAGACAGGATTATCTCCTACTCCTCCTCCATCAACTGTTCTAAATGCTTCTAAATAATACGCACGGACTTCTCCGACTCTAACGTAGACAAATAGGGCATGATCTCGCGCTTGGCAGACTGGCTTGCTGACATTGCTAAGAGTTTGCCTGACTCCTGGGCCCTAGTTGCAAACAGTGAAAACCAGTAGTTTGATTTAGTAGAACATGTGTTTGCAGTTTCTTTTTTTATTACCATGGAATCCTGACTAAATAAAATTAAGCCAAGGTTTTCCATTCTTTTAGGCCCTGGAAATTACATTTAGTCACTTATTTAAGTGCTCTGGTGCACTCACAAATTTCACTCTATTCAAGCTACAGATGCTCAAACCATATGGACTGCTGGATATTTTCATTTGGATCCTTCCACTCTTCACTGCAGCCATTTCTGCACATGCCTAACAGGATTTGAATTAAGTCAGAAGAGCTCAATTAAGCACCTAGGTAAATACAAGCCAGCCTGTGTTAGCACTTAGGAGACCAGTTTTGGTCAGAGTAGTTGGGGTTTAGATTTCTTAACAAAGGATGTCAAAGTGTACCAATCTAATCTAAACTGATAGTGTCCCTTCCCACTTTCCTTCTCCCCACTGCAGTGTGATCCAGCCCTCATGCACCTTCTTCCACAAAAAGTTTCAAGTTTCTTTCGCCCAAGATCCCTTCTCCTGTTGTAAAAAATACTGTTCATAGCGTACCAACTTTTGTAAATAAGGCCATACGGAAAAAACTCCACATTTTCTAAATGTCAGTCATAGGGATCTAGATTACAGTTAGCATAATTTGAACCTGTTCATAACTATCAAACAGGAATAAATGCCAGGCAGCATTGCCAGCTGCTCCTGCCAGCAAGACAATGCCAGAACATCAAGGATGTAAAAGCCAACAGCAACAAAATGTACACCAGTGCATTCCATAAATTTAAGGATCAAGAAAAGTTCTGCTAGAAAAATTAATATAATCAATGTTGCCAGCTTCTCAAAATTTCATTGTGCATCTCAGGAATAACATGATTTAAAAAATTTCCCAAATTCTTGATTTCCCAAGAATCTTAACTTTCATTGTCTCCTAATATTTTTTTTTTTTTTAGAAAATATTTCTCTTTAGAATGAAAACCTGTATATAATTCACTCATACATTGTTAATTTTTCAAAACATTTCACTTAGTCCTGATATTTTGGAGGTCTTATGCACACTTCTCTGAATACAAAGAACTGGCAATACTATAGACAGCCTTCAAATCTGAAAAGCAAAAAAATAAAACAAAATTGCAGCTATGGAAACTGCTGGTTGATTTTGGACCTGTTGTGGGAAGATATCCATCGAGGGCAATTCACACTGCTTTCATTAACACTGAGGTAAAGTCTGCAGAGTTCTTGGAGATTTATTTCATTACAGGTGGAGACAGGAGCTGATTCACTCTCCAGTCGACTGAGGAGGAAAGACCACCAAATTCAAGAATACTGAGAAACAGGAAAACAAAGTCAATGCCTCAGTAGTCTGACCTACCAAAGCAAGAACCAAACAGCCAGACCAAGGTTTACTTGCTGCTATGAGAAATCCTTGGGGCTGAAGACTGCAGTGACACATTTCATCCAGTCCTGCTAATTCAACCTGGAGCTCATATCCCGGTTTCTGACAAAAGTCATATCTGGCATCCACACATGTTTTTTGAGTTTACCATCAAGAAGAAAGATGGTCCAAAAACCGAAGCATTAGTCTGCATTTCAGGAGACAAGAGTTTCAGGTCCTCGAAGCACACAGGGTTCAGACAGGTCAGCACCAGGCGATTCCAAGAGGGGGCTTACTGTCAAAATTAAGAAAAAAATGTGTTTAGAGTTCAGCTGGCAACACTGACCTTCCTAATTCACTCTGACAGGCCATTCTGCAGTTTTTTCAGACAGGTTTAAAAGAATACTTCTGCAAATGAGCATATGCAAGGATTAAGAGTGTTAACCATTGTTCCAGGGAACACTTTTCAGACAATTTCATAGGATGGGATCTCACATATCTCATACATGTTTTGAATATGCACATGTTATGTGCTGGTTTTAATAAAAAAGGAAAACTGGGTATTTTTTTACATGGTTCACCTGAACATTATTTAATATTTATTTTTGGATGTGATCAGCTCTTTTTTCATGAGTGCTCTTTTCTCTCCAATCTCTCATCAGAGGGAGTTTGTGTGTTTCTTGCAGTTCCAGTTGGGGAAATCATTTATTTGAATGATAATTCGATAAAAAAATGATGGTTTGTGTCAGTCTTCAAGATCCAGATCCCCAACTACAATAAATGACATTACCATCCATGCATTTGCACTGTTAAAAAGTCACTAAATGAACCAGTCCACACTGACTGAACAAAGTGAACACAGGGAGATGTACTTATTGGTAAGATAGAGTTAAGAGTAAAGGATGGGGAAAAAAACCTGAGTACAACTTGTGAGGTAAGGAAAGAGGATATATACACTGTAGGACAAACTGTCTCAATAGTGGTCTGTAAAAGACCATCAAGTCAGTTTAAGAGTCATGTCTCTCTTTTCCTTAACTAAGTAATGGTTCCTCTAAGTGTCTGTTCTCTTTTCAAGGTGTTCAAGAGCCCTTTTGAAACCTAGCTTGGAAGGCAGCCAACAAGTCTCTGCCACTGTGCAGAGGATCTGCAGTGGAATACCAATCAATTTCACCATGTAATACTCTGAGGTTTGATCTAAACACCCAGTGCAGAAGAGAAGAGAGACTGAACTTGGAGTAACTTGCTTTGAAAAAGTAAACATCATGGAACAGAAGACTGTGACTAGTTAATATGAATTACCTTTACCATCCAAACAGCACAACGCAGACATCCTACCAGAACTCTGGGACTCCAGATATCTTCTGTTCTCCTGATAGTTATAGAGTAGATCAAACCAGCAGAACTTTTTTCCCTTCCACAGCCAGAGGGCTGCAATATATATCAGACTGTAGAAAAGACCCTTAAAAACATATAAAACACTGAACTGTAGCTCAGGGACAGAGTAGAGAGTCATTCAGCTACCTTTCCTGCTTCAGGGTATCATGGAAACTTGCTTGCATTAACAGTCAACTTAGTATCATACCCTTCTAATGCCACTAATATTCATCTAAGAAATTTAAAAAAATTAAAAAAAAAAAAAAAAAGCGCCATACTGACAGCTCTGGGCAGCTCCTCCTTTTGCAAGATCAAGACTTTCTGAAAGACTTTTGCCAATTCAGACAGCGCCAGCTATCACCTAGCCTTCGACAATCACAAAGCAAGAGAAAACACAATCGAGAAGTCTTTTTTCCACTATATGTTCAAATCTTCGTAAGAACTACAGAATGTCTTGCAGCCAGGATTTGGCTGTGAATAAAAATCCAGATGAAGAAGAGAACGTAGGGAAGAAGCAGGCCACTCTTGGGTCAACAGGCCCAGTCTAAGCTCATAGATAGTTTTGTACCTCAGTTTGGATATCTCAGTATACCATTTCCCCAGTTGAGAAAGGCATTGCCATAGCTGGGAAGCAGCTTGGGCAGCTGGAATGAGGTGCACATAGAGGAGTCCCATTGTCTTGAGGAAGTCTTAAACAGGAGTTTGGCTGCTCATTTATCATCATTAGTCATTGCCAGGGACTTTATGGTCCCTTGGATTAACTTTGTTGAATGTTCTGCTAGTATTTGCTCCAAAATCACTAACATATAATTTTGAGTTGGAATATTGATCGAGCCACACACTTACTTGCAATTATTGATGAGTCAACGATATCTCTTCAGCCCGGAGTGTGTTCAGATATTGACTGTGTTTCATGAGTTTTCATGTATTCATTAAAGAATTGATAGTTAACTGTCCAAATGAAAAATACTATCATCCATTTTGCCCATAATAAATGTAAGATGTTCTCATTTGTCAAGATATGGAGAGGAAAAAGGCAGATGTCTCCTCCCATTCTACCCAACACAGGCCAAGAAATGGAGAACTAAGTTTTAATAATTGAGTCTATTTGGACAGACACTCAGTGAAGAAAGCCAGATGTTAGTCATAAGGCTAATCAAATTACTATCAATAAGCAGTATGATTAACATAGGACTACTTGAAATAAAGATCTATAAAAAGGTATTAACCTGAAGCACTCATAAGCTATAAAAATATATTTTGGAGAGATAAAATTGAAGTAAACAGATGTTCCCTAAACACACCCCATCTCAGAATTTTGTCTGTACATATCTACCATTTATTTTCATTTACCCTGAAAATTAATATACCTATCTAAACTTTTAAAGGCACAACAGAAGCAATTCTTCAGGAGTGATCAAAAAAGAAAGCAGACCTGCTTAAGAAAGATGACAAAGGAAGAGGAAGGACGGTCAGCTTCATAGACAAAAGCAAACACATTGGGACTAGCATAGGAAAAACAGAGATGTGAACAGGTGATGCTGTCAGGGTAAGTGGAAATCAAAAATGAGAGACCCAGGGATGACAGAGTGAAATGTGGATTTGAACAGACAGAAGCATATACCTCTGTGTTATGTAGTGCTCAATCTGTGGCCACCCCTTGTTAACATCAGACCACAACCAACAAGAAACAGCGTCTAGCAAGAAAAGAAGTTTACAGAAATGCACACAGGCAATTCAGAACTTCAACCCAAAATATCTTCCATTCTTGCAGAAAAAAAAAAAAAAAAAAAATTTATTAATATGGAAATTTTCAAAAACAAAACAGCAGTTTCAGCCAGTAACTGGCACGTTTTCCTAAAGAAAAGTACAAAGAGTATTCTATCCTATTCCAGATCACCTGAAGACATTTACAAAGTGAGGCTCATATTCATTTAGCTTCAGCAGTTTCCCTCCTGTTCATCATTCCAGGTTTGTCAGAGGGTTGGGACATTTTATGGTAAGTGACTGGCTAACCTGGGTTTCCCCTTGGATTTATTAGTAACATAGGATTTCTTGTTCTTTTTGAAGTTGCTTGAAGTACTACCGAAGTTCACATAGCTTTCCTAGTGGCTCATCTCAGTCTGCACACTGCAGACCTGCTCAGAAGAATCTCAGGCAATACAGTCCTGGAGAAAAAAAAGATGGAGAGCTTGTTGATATTGAAGGATCAACTCCTCCAAGCTCAAGAGTGGTCCAACCCAACGTGCAGGAAACTAGGAATAAGCAGTAGGAGGTCCTCATGGATGAACAAGGAGCTCCTGACTAAAATTAAACATAGAAAGGAAGCATACAAGCAGGGTCAGATCAACCAGGAGGAATATAGAGACACTGCCCAAACACACTGATAAGGAGTAAGAAAAGCCAAAGCCTACCTGGAGTTGAATTTATCAAGGGACATGAAGTATAATAAGAAAAGTTTCTACAGCTCTACCACTAGCAGAAGAAAGACTAGAGAAAATGTGTGACCACTGATCTAGGGTACTTAGTGACAAAGGGCAAAGTACCTCTGAATGTTTTTTTTTGCTTCGGTATTTATTGGTAGGAGTGGCCTCCAGGAATCTGAGTCCTTGAGACCAGATAGAAAGTCTAGAACAAGGAATTTACCTTCTGTGGAGGGGGATAGGGTTAGGTAACTCTTAAACTGGACATACCTAAGTCCATGGGAACTAATGAGAGCTGAGGAAGCTGACTGATGACATTGCAAGGCTGCTCTCACAAAGGTAATCAGGTCAATTGGGAGAACTTCATAAGGACTGAGAGAAAGCAAATGTCACTCCTATCTTCAAGAATAGCAAGAAGGAGGACCCAGAGAAGCACAGGTGGTCACCCTCACCTTGATCCTTAAGGGGGTGATGGAGAAGCTAATCCTGGAAACAGTTTCCAAATTTATTAAACACAGGAAGGTGACTGGGAGCTGTCAGCATGGATATATGAATGGAAAATCATGCCTGACCAAAGACAGCCTTCCAAAGAACATGAGTACCTTAGTGGATCAGGGGAGAGCAGTGTATGTTCATCTAGATTTTTGCAAGGCTAAGTCTCCCATAACTTAGTCACAAACAGATGTAGCATAGCCTAGAAAAATGGAGAGTGAGGAGGACAGAAAACTGTTGCTAACTGCTAGGCAGCTGGAAGTCAGACATTAATGGTGTGCCTCAGAGACCAATACTGGAGCCAAAACCAGTCACCATCTTCATTAATGACCCAGACAATGGGACAGACTACACCCTCAGCAGGTTTGTAGATGATTCAAAAATGGAGGAGTGATTGATGCACTGGAGGGTTGTGCTGCCATTCAGAGATACCTCGACAGGCTGTTCAAATGGGCCAACAAATAAGAGGCTGTAAAACAGCTTTGGGGAGAAGGATTTGGGTGTCCTGGTGGACAAGATGCAAAACATGAACCAGCTGTGGCAAAGAAGGCCAATAGCATAGTGAGCTGCTTAGGTAGAGCATTTCCAGAAGGTCAAGGCAGGTAATCCTTCCCCTCTGCTCAGCAATGATGAGACGTCTGGAGTGCTGAGTCCAATGCTGGGGTCCCCCATACAAGAGAGGCTTACTGGAACAAGTCTAGCAAAGGGCTGCAAAAATTGTTCAGGAATTGGAGTACCTGCCACACAAAGACAGGTCAAGAGATCTGGGACTGTTCAGGCTGAAAAACAGAAGACTCTCGGGTATCTTGTCAGTGTCTACAGGTATCTGATAGGATAGAATAATGAAGATGCAATCAGACTCTTCTCAGTGGTGTCCAGTGGCAGAACAAGAGGCAACGGGTACAAATCAAAATAAAGAAAATTCAATTTAAACATAAGAATTTTTTTTTTTAACTCTAAGGGTGGGTCAAACATAAGAACAGGTTTCCCAGACAGGTTGTGTTTGAATACTTTGGAGATACTCGGTTTCTGACTGTACATGGCCCTACACAAGCTGCTCTGGTTGACCTTTCTTTAAGCGGAGGAGTTGGACTAGACTATCTGGAGCAGTCCCTTCCTACATCAAGTATTCTGTGACTGCACGATTCTGTGTGAAGGTATATTCACGTCACCAGTCTTTCAATAAACTACAGCAGGACTGCAGGTATCTCTAACAAACTCAAGGCCAGGCAGTTTTCACAAGTATCTGCACAATACAAAACCTTCTGTGCCTTGGGAAAGGAGAGAAGCAGACTAATATTGCCCCAGGCAGAGGAGAGAACTGAACCCAACTTTTCCACATCCTATGTGGTTTCCTAAGAAATGGGCCAGAAGGTTAGTGCCAATGTATGAAATGGAACGTGAAGGACTTTATTCCCAAGCCTACTTTCGGGTGCTTACATTAGGAGCTTGTTCCCTTCTCAGTGGAAAGATCTGGACTCAGGAGGGTGATGGAGAGCAATGAAAAACAGGCTGCGGCTCTGAATTGCCCTCTGAAAAACAGCATATTATTAGGAATAGTTCTGCTCTGGCCCCAGCAGTACATGAGCTACCCTAATGAGGTTTTCCAAGAGCTATTTTTTCTGCCAAGCTTCATGTCCTACATTTGCATATCCTGGCATTTGCAATGCCTTGAAAATTAAGAAATAAAAAGTACTGCCCTTTGCAAATCTTAAACAGGACTATAAGCAAATAGCTTTCAGCTTGCAGTCTCACAGCACTTTCATGGGCACAAATAGCCAAAGACAACCATCACTCTGATCATTTACAACAGAGGTGCAAATCTTACAGACTGCATGGGAGAATCAGCTTGGGGTGTGTTGTGCTAAAACGTCTGGAGGGATTTTGGGTGCTGTCGAGCTGATGGATGACAGACTGACTCTACAGCAAAGGAGCTGGAATAAGGAAAAGAGGGAGGAAAGTCTGCAGCATAGGACTATAATGATATTTGTGAATATGTAAAAAAGTTGGTAGACTTTTCTACAACCAGTAGAGATTTCAGGTCTTTTTCTCTACTTTGGGTCTTAGGCAGTAGAGGAAGGGCAAAAGGAGATTAATTCTTTGGTTATAAATAAAAACAGAAAGGTAGTATGGAGATTATATTATTCCAAAGTAAAACTGAATTATCTACCCTGCTATTACTGAATAAGGCGTGCTAATATAGAGCTCTGACTCACATTTTTAGAGCAGCGTGTACCAAAAATAAGAAATGAGCAGTCAATGATTTTACAAGGTCATTATAAAAAGACTTGGAAATACGATTAAGCTCCAAATGGGAGCAAACAACTAATTTAGAAGATTGGTTTTGTTTCTTCTTTTTCTTTTAAATGTGTGCCGTTGAGAAACCTCATCATGCACTGGCAATATTATAAAGGTAGTAAGTAAGCCAGATGGAGTCAGGTTACAGCCAAGGCTTCTGCTGAATTTCATAGCTGCCTATGTGTTTAGTAATTCCTTCACTTTCCTCGGTCTTAGTAACACTTTACCTAAGCTTGAGATGAAGTTTTGAGAACTGCTTTTCCAAAAGAGTGTGGATAAACTGAAGAGAGTGTAGAGGAGCTCAATGAGTATGATCAGTTGGATGGGTCAGTTGAACTCAAATGTATGAAAAGAACCTAGAAATCAGATTAATTATAGAATTATAGAATAAATCATAGAGTGATTGAGGTTGGAAGGGACCTTAAAGATCACCTAGTTCCAACCCCCTACCATGTGCAGGGACACCTTCCACTAGCCCAGGTTGCCCAAAGCCCTGTCCAACCTGGCCTTGAACCTTTCCAGGGAGGGGGCAGCCACAGCTTCTCTGGGCAGCCTGTTCCTCACAGTAAAGAATTTCTTCCTAATAGCTAATCTAAATCTACCCCCTTTTAGTTTAAGTCTTCTTAGGATGATTTAATAATTCTTCATGTCCCCTATGGATATAACAAAGAAACTCATTTTTCCCCTCCATGAGTTTTCACGTGCTACAGAAGTTGAAAGTAGCATTTAGTTCACAGTCTGGGGATAAAGCTTCAGAATATTTTTCTGTAAAACAGGCCTTAATTTCCTTGTAAGATCTTATTCTACATGTTATCTGTATATAAACCCTGAAAGCCAGTCTGATGTCCACACTCCTGAGCCTAGCAGCTGATACCAACAGAATCAGGTTGATGCTACCCAATCCAGTGAACTCAGATAATACATACAGGAAATATTTTTATACTTTAAATTATGTTACAAAAGTTATTCTGATTGTTTTCTCCAGTTCCCCAGCACCATAGTTTGAACTTTTCCACTTCATTGAGATGCCTCAAGATTTATATCACTACAAAGAGATTTTATCTGTTACTAGACCCACAAGACAAATTGCTCATTAAGCTGGGGAAGCTTTAAGGCAGGGTTATGTTCCATGGGCAAAAATGTAACAGGATGATGAATTATACAGCTCAGGTTTTTGTGTTTGTTTTCCTGATGAATGCACTTTAAATTGCTTGGTAGGAGAAGGTTTTGCTGAAACATATGGGTGACATTAACACAATGGAGTACAAGTGTCACTGGTGGAAATTTTTAGCTTTAACTTTGTACTCTCTCTCTCCCTCTACATATATTTTTTTAAACAGACCCATATTTAGGGTTTTCTTTCCTTTCTATGTAGTTGGCAGTTTTAATTTCACAAGTGTTATATTAAATAAATAATTTGAAAAGTTGCAGAGAAGTAACCTGTAAAAAATTGGTATGGTGGTATTGGTTCTGCCTTCACTGCATGAAAAATTTACAATGGCATCATTTTCCCTGCTTCAGATTTAGGTTAGTTTCACAACAGAAGAGGAAAGGCTCTGCATTTTCAGGAATAAAACAGCTCTTTGTTTACTTTTTCCAACTAGATAATTCATTTTTTATTAGTTCTCCTTCATGTTCTTACAAACAGTTCACTGCATATGCTGGAGACAGTTGATCCTTGTTTCTTAGCCAAACCTTGCTCCAGTGCTTACAGAGCAGTCCCCAAACCAGCATACTAGGCTTCTTCATCCTCACAGTGCCTCCCAATCTTTCACACATGTTCACTTGTGTGTCTTTAGTAAACCTCTTTTACTTCCCTCTACATCTCTCATTCTTGTCTGGATTAATCTGACTGTACACTCCTGATAGGAACGATTGTCTCCTACTGTGCGTTTGTATGGTCCCCAGTGAAAGAGCAACCTTTATGTGCCACCACGTTGAACTCGGTATTCACCTGCTCCATGTCACAGCACAAACTACACGTTAAACTGCTACAGGACTGAAACATGCTCTTTGGTCACTGCATGATGGGCACTCATAAAAACAAACCATTCAGAGACTGACCCTCATGGGGTTTGTGCATCATGGCTTTGTGCATCATTTTGGCTAAATGGTTGACTGGAAAATGGTTGACTGGAAAATATGTCTCAGCCTTTAACATCTCCTTGACAAGTTTTTTTGAAAAATAAAAAAAAAAACTAGAATACATGTTTTCCGCTCAATGCAAAGTCCTTCACTTCAAAATACAGCCTTCAAAAACAAAAACAGAAGCTAGTCGTTTCAGGTGAGATTTGTGATCAGTTGGGGGCTGCTGATTTATTTGATTGGAAGAGTTTGTGCTCACCATGTACTACACTCAGGTGCTAGCCTGAAAATGTAGGTTATCTTTAGGATAAGGTTTGAATTTGACACATTTTGACAACTGCAGATTTGGTAGGATCCTTACCCAGGAAAATTCCCTGTAGTTTACTAACAAGAGCTAGAATCCATAGAACGAGTGTCTTCTGCATGTATAAAGCCATATTCCCCACCCACCTCAGCACCCTGTTTCCTCTGCAGATATTACCTGGGCAAAGGCATGAAAGAATGAAGTGGGATAGTGCATCCTCTGTCCAGGATGGTTAGCAGTGCCTGGGGAGGACATACACAATATCATCTCCAGTCCTGATGCTACTTTCTTAAATAGGCATACGCTCACAAGGTGAACCCCAGGACTGGTGTAGCTCCAAACTATTTATTGTGTAACAGGTAGGTTTTTGACATGAGTTGACACTATCATCCAGCAGGAAAGGATGATTTCACAGATCACCCCGCATCCCCCTGGGGAATACCCTTTTTCTATTCCTTCAAATTGAAACAGACATTCATTCTCAATTGTCCAGTGGAGGAAGACCTGATAAGATGAAAATCCTTTCAAGAAGTAATAGCCCTCAAGAATGTCTCTCCCTTCTTGAATGAAGAGGAGGATCCTATAGTTCAAAGAAATTCCTTAGAAGATTTTACTGCTGCAGATCAGTAAGTGAGCTGATAGACAATATTTCAAAAGACAGTTGAGCTAACAGCATTTGAAGACCTCTTTCATATAACTGAGTAGGACATCTCAAGATTTGAAGGTTAAATAGACCTTCTTCCCCTCATCATATCTATATAAGAGTGACAACGCTCTCCATTCCTATTTGTGGGAAGAGTCTGCCTTTACACTTGGTCATAACTTCAACTATTTACAGTTATTTCTAACATGCAAGGGAAAAGAAAAAGACAAATAGTGCTACATATTTGGAAAGAAAGTGGATTTTTATAGCTCTCAGATGGCTTGAGGATTATCCAGATCTGAAATCAATTGCTTATAGCTTTATAGTCCGAATAAATCTTTCAATAAGACCAAACCAAGAAGATTTTTTTTTTAATTTTTTTTTTCTCTGTTGTCTCCTGATAGTAGCATTTTCAAAAAGATCTGTTTCTCTTCAGTGGCTCATAGACCACTGGAGACTCATTCGCATTTCTTCTGATCTTCAGTAACGGTACAGCATCTTCGGCATTATAAGGGCACCTTCTATTAAGTCCTTTCTTGCTTTTTAGAACACAGTTGCAAAAAAGTAATGACAGAGTGAATTTTCCCAAATCAAAAGCTGTTGCCATGTCCTTTGTGCCAGAAAGAGAGTCTGGTTATCACATGTTGTGGTTGCAATGTCAGCCCCCAAACTGTAAGGACTCTTGTAGCAGAATGAAAGAAATGTTCTCAGCCCCTCAAATGTCATGCTGCTGATGAGACACGCTCTCCAAACGATCTGGAGGGCTCTCAGTTCTGTATTGTTCCTGGGAGGACAGAAGACATCTGTGTCTGCTTCATATGGACACAGCTTCTTACACACGAAATTAAAAGCTAGTCTATTCCAGCAAGGACAAGAAAAATGTAAATTTGACAAATACAAACAGACAAGGGAACAAAGGTAAAACAAGAAACATTATGAGCTACCTGCCCCTTGTCAAAGTGTTCTTCAGCCAGTTGAATGGAAGAAGGTCTCCTGCTCATCAGCAGCCCTTCGCTTTGCAGATCCCTGGAAGGGGCTAGGGAGTCAGTGAGCACAGACATGATTACTCACCAAATTCACAGAGTATTTCTCTGTCCTCTATGTACGTCTTTTATTAGGTCCTAGTCTCTTTTAATCAGCTGTATCCCTGGGATATTGGGAGCTATAGTACGTGCATTGATAAAACTTTGTCAAACCTTGTTTTCTTCTCCCTTCCCAGTTAAATCCAATAGTAAACATCTCTCGTATATCCAGGCTGCTAATCTAATCCATTGTCTGGACTGGCCAGCTTTTATGATGCTTGAAAAACAGATCCTATAGATGTCTTAACAATTTTGCAACCAGACCAGTGATAGTGCATGAACACTGTAGAAGTCACATTTAAAAGTGTCAGTACCATACCCTACCACTACTTTGCAGCACTCCAGTATGATAAAGTTGCGGGCAGTAATTTTAAACAAGGCTTTTCCATATAGCAGAGTAATGGTAGCCACAAGTGAGTCCCACATTAGGAGTTTCAGGGTGCAGAAGCACAGAACCACCCAGTCCAGGAACCTGCCAGGGCTGGTACATATTAAATCTGGACTGACAGCCAAACCAGCAACCTTGACACTGCTCTTAGTCAAGAGTTAGCTGCCTGGTTTTGTTTTGCAACCAGCACTTACATGAAGGGCCTGACTATGAAGTCAAAGGACTGGTTGGGTTTGCTACCTTTTTTTTTTTTTTTTTTTTTTTTTAATATAACACATCTTCTTTTCTCAGGACTTAAACTCATGCAGCACAATCCAGATCTGGATTAAGACTTGATGCTGGTGCCCAGCAGACTAACAAAAACAAGGTCTCCAAACTTCAGCTGAAATCTATTGTAAGCTTCACTATGGAAAACCTGCAACTCTGCTTCTTTTTCTTGTCTTTTGAAGACAAGTTTTACCTAACTTATTTTTCTAGATTAATTTCTACCTTAAAAAATACAGCATAGTTGTTTCAATCAATGTTTTGGTAAATGCTTTAAAGTCAGCCCCAAAACTATTTCCAGTCCTCTTTTTCACTCCAGTACTTTACTACAGACCTTTAAACACTCTACTGAGGCTTCCTAGAAAGCCAAATGTCATGGTTTAACCCCAGTCAGCAGCTAAACCCCATACAGCCACTTGCTTGCTTCCCCACAGTGGGATGGGGAGAAAATCAGAGGAGTAAAAGTGAGAAAACTCGTGGGTTGAGATAGCGACAGCTTAATAGGTAAAGCAAAAGCCATGCATGCAAACAAAGCAAAACAAGGAATTCATTCACCACAGCCAATCAGCAGGCAGGTGTGCAGCCATCTCCAGGACAGCAGGGCTCCATCATGTGTAACTGGTACTTGTGAAGACAAATGCCATCACTACAAGCATCCCCCACCTCTTCCTCCTTCTTCCCCCAGCTTTATATGCTGAGCATGACATCATATGGTGTGGGCTATCCCTGTGGTCAGTTGGGGTCAGCTGTCCCAGCTGTGTCCCCCATGCAAATTCTTGTGCCCCCCCAGCCCACTCTCTGGTGGGGTGGGGTGAGGAGCAGCAAAGGCCTTGGCTCTGTGTGAGCACAGCTCAGCAGTGACAAAAACATCCCCGTGTTATCTACACTGCTTCCAGCACAAATCCAAAACACAGCCCCATACTAGCTACTGTGAAGAAAATTAACTCTATCCGAACCAAAACCAGTACAGTAAATAACACTTTTTCCTTAAATTTTTTGCACATGTATATTATCTTGATCTTCTCCAGTGACCAGATAGGAATAGGAACAAGAAAAAATGTGCACACACTTCCTAGCAGTTAGGTAAACTTACAGACAAGCCAGAAGAACATAAGATTATCAGAAGCCAGACAATGTTTCTACATCTCTAACACAAATACATCTTTGGACATCACCTCTTAGAATCAACCTTATCCTTTAAATCTACTTACAAATGCAAAAAGAACATGATTTCTCATGCCAAGACACGCTGAAATTGCGCAGTTCCCAACAGCTTATAAAGGCAAAACAGCTGAGAGTGTGTCTGCATTCTAGCTTCTTTACAAGACTAAGTCCTGGTCTGTTAAATGCCATGAAAAAACACTACTGAATATCTGGGGATTTTTTAGCCTTACCATCGTCACTTCAGGCTATTTTAAAGTAGCACGTGTAAAAGACTGAAAGTAGAGTAGGGAATGGAGGATTAAATCTTACCTCAGCTCATATCTGCTGGGACGTCCCAGGCAGACATACATGGTTTAAGGAAAAAGAAATGAGCAGTTGCAGAACACAACTTCAAGTCAACTGAAGATGGTACACCAGTTGTCAGTACAAGGCACTGATTCAGACAATCTTCCAAGCTTTGCCACTGTCACCCCTCAGAATGAGAGCAAACAACTACCCATGACTCAGTGGGCTGCTAATTTTGGGATGTGCGAGTTCCTTTGTATGTGCCAAGCCTGTACCTGAGGGGTTATGCAATTAGAAAGTTTACTTTAATTTGTTTGGGATTTTGGGTTGGCTCTTGTAGCTCACTTTTTTCTGTTGGCCTCAGGTTGGTGACAGAACAGATTTCCTGGACACCTTCTGGTCTATATGTCTTGGATACATATATGAAATATTATTTATTTCTCACCCTTACAGAGGCCTTAGATGCCTGCTTTTATTCAGAGGGGTTCAGGTAGATATCAATACATTAAAATGAACCTAGGACTTCAAATCACTTTAGAATATCCTATCAGTGTCCCATGGGTGAGTCCGTAGTACATTGTGTCTTACTGCATGTTACTGACTGAACCATAGTTTTGACATTGGCTGCTGGAGCAGTCACATCTCTGCCAGTCTCATCTAGCTGGTCCTTCTGTCACCTGCTGTTACCATTGCCTCTTCCAGGTATAGAACACTAAGACAACCATTTTTTCACTCAAGGAAAAATTCATTTATTGAAGTAGAAAGATGCTCTCCTTGACTGATGGTCTGAAAATCTGTAGAATTTCAGTTTGTCACTAAGTAGCTTGCTAGGAACTTTGAATAAGAGTGTTTTCAGACACTTTTTAGACATAGACACAAATCTTTTTGCCCTGAAATCCCACTACAATCAGATGAACAGCATTTAGGGTTTTTTCCTCTATACTCAGAGGAAACACTAACATGCAGTAAACTAAGGCTCCCTGCAGCAAGACTGTGGCATCCATGGGATCAATTGGCCAGAGCTCCAACAATGTGCTGAGAAAACTCATCTACTTCACTGTAAAATCACCCTGTGAAATGCAGGGCTGAATTTGGGCTGCAAGCTTTACCTTTAACTCCATTATGTCTCCAATAGTAATTGCTGTTTACACATTATGTTTGCTAACCCAGGGTAATGTTATTCTTATGTGATTCTTCAAATTTAAGCTAATATGACATGAAGTTTATTAATTTTCATTGAAATGCTATGGAAAAGCTATTAAGGTGTTGGTCATCGGCCTAATAGCAATAATATATATTCCTTTTGTCTCTTAGGATCTGAAGTGGACAAAATGGCAAATGATAACAGATGTGCTATCCAGATGAATATCTGAATGGAGTACACGTATAAACACAAATGAAATCTAAAATGATAAATTGTTTTATTCATTACTATTTGGATTGTATTTCCATCCGAGTGACACTACTGAAAGGAAGACAGAAATCATACTAGATTGACTCTAGCAATGTGATATCTGACCTCTGTGGATGAGAAGGAGCTACATCATCTGACTGCTGCTGAGGCCAGAGGCTCTGGGCACTCACTTGAAAACAAATACTAGCTACCATACAGAAGTCCAGCTGCAGCCTGACCCTACCATTCAAGTCCCTCTGCCTGCACAGCACTGAGCTTTTGACCGGAGACGATGTACTCTCTGCAAAGGTATAAATAGCTTGGGCCTCTGTCATTAATTGGTGCAAGTCCCATGAAGTTAATACTAACTTGACTGATACCACCTGAAGACCTGGTCCTGAGTCTCTTAGAAAGCCACTGACATTCAACCAAAAAACAATGACTTACTTGTTTTTCTCAGACATATTGTTTGATACGGACTGCTGCTGTTGTTCATTCTGCCTTTAGTCTAAAAGTTGCTGGGGCAAGAACACAAGGAGTCTACCATCAGTCCAGGCCCATTGAGATAGAAAAACCTCAGCTTATATTGCTAAAGAACAAAATAAAACAAAGCAGAAAACCCAAATCACCACGTTTCCCCCATTAGTTTCTCCCCACCCCAAATAAAACTGATAGCACAAGGAGACAGACCCTCAAAAGTACAGGACTCAAGGGTTTTGACTCTGCTTAGCAGGGACAATGTGCTTGATCATCTCTGTTTTGCCATAGTAAAGTCTGTAGGAGCTTTGATTTCTTCTGGAGCCAAAGTTTTCATTTTCAAGAAGCCATATATTTGAAAGGAACCCATTAAAATAATTTTATAATTCAAGAAGATCGCATATTTTGATCTTTGAAACAACAGATTAGACAACAAGATTTACTGTTGGTCAGTTTAACCTCATCAGATATTGCTAGCTTTATTTCCACACAGTAAGCAAGCAATAGTTTAATTTATGAACATTAATATATACACATGTTTGTCTTTTTAAGATGACCCTAGAGTTTCTGAAATGGTTGCCTACAGTCATTCAAAGCTTGAAGAACAACCCTTTTTTGCACAGGTATTAAGTAAAAGAACGACAACCAAGTGCCTCAATAAAAAACATCATTTATAAATGATGATATATTTCTCAAATGCAAATAAACAGAACCTCAAAATCTGGCTGCACAGGGCTTGTTATATGTAAAGATAAATAATCAAACATGTTTGTTGCGTGTTACACATATTACATATTATTACATACTTAGCACTTACATTACTAGCAAATATTTTTCCTAGTTAGACACTTTGTGTTTAATGTGTTTTTTAAAACAGTTTTCTGTATACCTAGCCAACTATTCCTTTTTCTTTTTCAGTCATTTATTTTTAAATGTATTTATTTACTTGCAAATAAAGGATTACGGCTAATGGGGAAATAGTAGACTCTGAAAGATGGAGCTTTGCTAGGGCTGTGGGACAAGTAAAACACTACATTCAATAATGTGAGGGTAGAGTGATGAGATACCTGCAAGAGTTTCCTCAGGGATCTCCAGGTGCAGACCTGGTGCATGCTGAAGAAAAAGAATGGTTCATTTAATTTTATGATCTCTTTCTAACTTCACTCTGTTTCCATAAGTATGTAGTTAAGTAGAAATGGGAATGATGCCTGACTTAATTTAATGAAGTTAATCACGTCTTTGTCTCTAACAGGAATGGAATAAGCAGGAATGGAATAAGTGTACCGCCCAACAGTAAGATCCATGGTGAGCACCTTTCCTGTAAACACCCAAATTTCTCTACAGATTTGCCTTCTCAAGGTCTTTTCACATAAGCAGATTTTCAGATTGTTTCTTTCATCTTGTGACTTGCCTTAGTCAAAGAGTATTTTTTAGGTACTCGGAGACTTCAGCAACAGTACAAAGGTTTTCTAGTTATTTATTACCATTATAAGCACAGATACCTGACGCCAACTCCCATATCTTAACTTCTTCCTTAATCACCTTTTCTTATTTTAGTTACTAAAAAAGAGCCCTAATCCACAATCTGAGAAATAATTAAACCATCCAGGGATCACTTTCTAAGAAACTGCAGTGTGGAGTTGTATCTCCTGTTGTAGTCTCCTTACAGCTGTACCATGCTGAGTCCTAACAGTGGCTCCATGTCCTTTGTACACACACACACACACACACGTTATTACACAAATTGGATTTTCTTTCATAAGAGAAAATACAAAAAATGACAACTAAAGAAAGCCTGTTTTCAGACATTATTTGGTTCTCTCAAAATCTAATGAGAACTATAAAAACGTCACATCAACTTCTTAATCTTAATTTCTGTGAATCCAAAGCAAAGATCAGTATAAAACCTTGTTCCTCCAATTTGTATTTAAAAATGAGCAAAACATGCACAATAACTCCTTTGTTAAATTAGATGCTAGTTAAAATGAAGAATGTGCCATTTCAAAAGTGCTGTCATAATTTGTATTAGTCTCCTGTATAAATTCCTTTTAGGTACTTCATTGCAAGATTTGGTATCCACTTTTTGAAACGTTGTGCAAGTTACTCATCTCCCAGTGCTGCTATGCAATGTATCTTACATAATGAAAAGTACACATTGAAAACATGAGAAGTTCTATCCTACCAGACGATGCAAGTTAGCACATAAAGCTGCATCATCTCCCTAAATATCATTTATACACTAGGCTGCCTTTCTAGACTGCAGCTGAAGTGAGCTGTATAATCTCCAAGCCTTTCACTTCACAGGCCACAAATAGGTCATAATTTGTAAAAGATTTTGGGAGGAGAGGCTATCCTTTCCTCCTGTTTCAGCTGTAGTTTTTTTAAACTGACTTAAATCCTGTGAGGCCTTGTTCTTGTTGATAGGTGCTTGGCACTTTCTGAGTAAGCCGAGTGGATCCAGCTGTAAGGGAATGACGTGCCTCTTCACTTTCCAAGCAGGTTTAGGTAAGCCCCTCGTCACCCCGGAGCCAGAAACTCTGCTTGTGCTTAGGTGAGGAGACAAGCTTGCAGAAAACTTTCATATAAGACTGGGAGGTGCACAGTCATTTTAGAGTACTCAAAAGTTTAAACAACAGTTAAGAAGTGTTTCTGTTTGTTTATCATCAGTTTGGGTAAAGATGCCTACCGTGCCTTCAGAAACCAGTCTGGCCCACTGCAGCACAGTCTCAAAGCATCCCTTCACTTTGAAGTCAGATTCTGGGAAAAAGGAAAAAAACACTAAAATCAAACTGCAGAAAGAGAAGGTCATATTTCTCTTCTTTAGCAGCTCAGCAGCGAGAGAACCTGCCTAGATAAAGAAGGATTGCGTTTAATATCCCATTCTGTCTTTAGGGATTTGAAACTTTCCACCCTCTAGGCAACTGTTTGTACCACTGGGATAAACCTTGCCTTGCTGAAACCCTCTAGTAGACAGTTTCACTTTCATGGTACCATAAATACACATTAAAGAGAGAAACTATCTGTGTGATACAAATTACACGTTCGCTGCATCAGTAAATAAAATTTATTTTTTCGAGGTGACACCTTTCCACAAGGCTGTAGCCTTGCTCATGTTTCTCCTCATTAAATATCAAACTACCCTATTAAAGAGAAACTGTTTTAGTAGACAGGATAGAAAAATTCCCCTTTTGGTGCATCAGGCTGTAGTCCAAGTTGCTGGTGATACTGGTTCCAATCTACTGAGGCAGAAAAAGATCAAAATCACACATTGTCATGACAAGGCACAGGGAGGAAATGCCACAACCACCTCCTCTTGCAGCTGCAAGAAGGAGCAGTGCCTGACCCAGTCTCCACAGTAAGCATCTAAATCCTTATGAGAGAAACGGATTCAATACGTTTTTTCCTCCATTGCTTGATAGGCTCAGATATCTCCCTCTTCACTAGGCCAACTTGGGTGGATCCCCTTTTGCAGTACCATACCCCCTCATGCAGCTTCTACTAGTTGAAAGGCTGATGGAAACAGCACTGTTGTGCTTAACATGTTGCAACATATTTCCCCTTGAAGATCTGACTATACGTTCTATGAGGATCCCTTCTTCCTGCTGGTGTTACTAATGAAATCTGCAATCTATTCTAAAAACACTGCAGGTTTTACTAGACCTAATCACTTGTTTGTTCCCGATATCTAGTGCACCTGTCTCATTTCTTTTCCTATAACCAGGGTGCTGTTCTAAATGCTTACAGGTCCATAAAGTTCTTGGAGGATACAGATGATTGCGTAAAACCATCTGGACTTGCCAGGTGGTATAATGTATACTAATCAGCTATGGAGCGAAGCACCCTTATGAGCATTACTAGTTATTAGCAAACTCTGCATTCATCACATTTTATCAACTACAGCTTCCATAATTCTATTCCTTCATCCTAATGCTTAGTCGTTCTGCTAATGCTGGAAGGTCTGTAACTGTATTCACAAAAATGGCATGAAACCTTGATTTTGAAATCAGTGTTTCAAAATCAAATGCTCACATGTGTGGAAAACACCAGGATCACAGTTGCCAGTGAAACTGTAATTTATGTCTTTCATGCACATACTTGTTTAGTCTCTAACACAAAATTTACGGTTTGAGAGTTTTTTCCAGACCTACATCTTCTTTACTGTCCAAGAAGTACAGCACTCCTTGAGCAGCCATTTACTAGTTTATCTGTTCCTCCCTCTGAAGAGTAAGCACTCCCATGAGTGCTTTGCTTTCAGACCTGCTTAGATGGCAGAGCAGTTCAAACTGAAGCAAACCTTTCTTCTGAGCTGAGTTTGAGCAACTTGCAGATAGAAGAGATGGAGACAGTGGAAGCTCTCCTCAGGGACAGTGTCAATAAAAAACAGAATGCAATCAGAGCAGGATATTGTATCCCAATAAGCGTGTCCATGTGACCACAAAGAAAGAGGAGGTAGGTTCCCTCTTCAGCCTCCCTTATACCTGTTTCTGCTTCAACCACTGCTTCAACTAGCAAAAGTCAAGAGCATGTATGCTACTGGCAGACAAATCTGCTGGGAATGATGCACCTCCAGAACATGACATTCATTACAGAAACCATGGAGCTACAAAGCTACTTTCACACATGAGTGCTGCTACTTTAAGTGCGAAGCAGCAAACTTTGTTGCTAAACTGAGGAATAGCTGAGGTCTCCTTATACCGACATTTATGAACAAAGTCTGTTACCTAGTTCTCTCCCAGCTACGCAGAACACCTTACCAAGTGCAAGGCAATGAACTCATTGCCTTCAGAGGCAACATGCTACCAAGCCTAGAATTTCTGCTTTGAGTATTCTATGTGCCTATTCTCTCACAAGTGTGATAGATTTATTGTATGCTTTGATAACCTTATAGAAGACTGAGCTCCCTCAGCCTCTTTTCAAACTTACTGAAACACCATCAGTCCAAAGGCACAGTGAGAACTGGAAAGTTTCTGAACTTTTCTCCTGCTGAGAACAGGAAAAGCTCAATGAAGGTCTTCACGAATTTCAAAAGGCAAGACCAGTTCTTTGAAAAGTGTTTGAGATATTGGTTTTGCTTTGAGATTGTTGTTGGGGGTTTTTTTGCTGTAGTAAACTAGAGAGAAACTTTTCCAGAAGGGAAGTTTTGTCAAGAGAAATAATATTAAACCAAATGCTTCAGCTGGAAAAAAAAAAAACAAGTACATTTTAGGAGTGCAAAGAAGTGAAGAAAATTTTATGTGCCTTAAAACTTGTCATCTAATACAAGGTATTTCTTCTCCCTACAATCCTTCTCATGTTTATAAACTTGGAGCACCCTAAGTATAACAGAAATTTAAATTTATTTGATATTACAAATCTGTGTGTAATAGAATAGCCAGTAGGTCTCTGGGCCATAAGCTGATTTGATTTATATATGCCTTTTCTTGATTCAAAGAACTGGAACTTCAGCCACACACATTCTGGCTCTTTGCTTGGCTGTTTTATAATATGCAGTGGAGTGATCACTCTCTCTATGATCTGAAAGTCAAATCTATCCAAGGCTGGAGTGATCTCTCAGTAAAAGCTTTGCCAGAAAAGCTGCTTTCTTCACAAACAGCTGATTTTATGAAATCCACATTTTTCTGACCAAAAATATTAGCTCAAAAAAAAAATTCCATCCATATCTTTAATGGGGGTTGTGAAGATAGGCAGATAAATCACCAATTAAAAAAAAAAAAAAAAAAGCTGGAGAAAAAATAAAACCAAAATATTATGATACATCCTTCATCACAGTTTCTGTCAGCCTAGGCTTGGGATTGGGAAGAAAGACAGGTTTAATAAAACCAAACCAAATCTTCAAAACCAAATCTCATTAATGAGTAGCCAATTTCCAGAATGTACTCTTGAAAGTATCTGTAGTAGGTTTGGCCCTGGCTGGACACCAGGTGCCCACCAAAGCTGCTCTATCTCTCCCCTCCTCAGCTGGACAAGGAAGAGAAAAATATAACAAAAGCCTCATGGCTTGAGATAAATACAGAGAGAGATCACTCACCAACTACTGTCAGGTGCAAAACAGGCTCAGCTCTGGGAAATAAACTCAATTTATTGCCAATCAAATCAGAGTAGGGAAATGAGAAATAAAAACTAAATCTTAAAACACCATCCCTCTTCTCAGGCTCAGCTTTACTCCCAATTTCTCTACCTCCCCCACACTGAGCAGCGCGGGGGGCCAGGGACTGGGGGTTGCAGTCAGTGCATGACATGTCTCTGTCACTCCTCCCTCCTCAGGGGGAGGACTCCTCACACTCTTCCCCTGCTCCAGCGTGGGGTCTCTCCTACAGGGGACAGTCCTCCATGAACTGCCCCAGCGTGGGTCCCTCCCAGGGGGTGCAGCCCTTCAGGCACAGGCTGCTCCAGCGTGGGTCCCCCACGGGGTCACAGCTCCTGCCAGCAAACCTGCTCCAGCGGGGGCTCCTCTCCCCACGGGGCCACAGGTCCTGCCAGGAGCCTGCTCCAGCGTGGGCTCCCCACGGGGTCACAGCCTCCTTCGGGCATCCCCCTGCTGCAGCGTGGGCTCCTCCCCGGGCTGCAGGTGGGTCTCTGCTCCCCCGTGGAGCTCCATGGGTGCCGGGCACAGCTGCCTCCCCATGGGCTGCCCCACGGGCTGCAGGGGAACCTCTGCTCTGGGCCTGGAGCACCTCCTGCCCCTCCTCCTGCACTGACCTGGGGGCTGCAGGGGTGTTCCTCTCACATATTCTCACTCCTCTGTCTGATTACAATTGCACAGGGTTTTTTTTCCCTTCTTAAATACATTATCCCAGAGGTGCTACCACCATCGCTGATGGGCTCGGCCTTGGCCCGTGGTGGGTCCATCTTGGAGCCGGCTGGCATTGGCTCTGTCAGACACTGGAGAAGCTTCTAGCAGCTTCTCACTGAAGCCACCGCTGTACCCCCCTGCTACCAAAACCTTGCCATGCATATCCAATAAAATACCTTGGTTTGAATTAAAGAGGGAAATAAAGTATTTAAAACAGATCAAGACAGAAGAGTTCTGTCTTAAAGGATCCAGGGTATAAGGCTGTTGTAAGGTGATGAGAAGTGTGTGAAGGGATATTGGTGTTTCAAAAAGAGAACAAAACCCACCAAATGGCCCAACAGAAAAAGTGGGTTTCAGACCTTCAACAGAATTATTAATGAGACTCCCAAGTTAATTCTAGGGATTTCCTTCTCCCCAAGTCTCTGATGTATGATTACTTTTCAAGAAGTAGAGTTTTAAAACAATGCTGAAATGCATCACACATTGTTCAGATACCTGTAAGGACCACTTCCATCTGCTGCCAAGATTTCCCTGATGAGTAGCTTTCATAAATCTGCCTAATTTTTTATTTAACTTTTCACCTTTCTGATAGTGCTAATAATTTGCATCTCTTTTATAGCCATTGCCAGGTGCCACAATGGTAGAACTGCTGTGTGTACCTCTGACTGGGTGGGTAGTGCTTTAGGAGTCAGTTAACTGATGTGACTAAACCTCCAACTCCAGGCAAACTATTCTGAAAATTCTGGCATTCAAATGAGCTTAAGGGATGAAACAATACAGTAGGCATTAGCCAGCCAGTGTAGAAATGCTGACGACAGAAGGATTTCTTTGCAGACCACAGTATTTTAAATAACAAACTATACAAAATAGGTCTCACTCTCCAAATAAGATTTTTAGCAATGTTATTTCAGAAGGAATGTAGGAGGTGATGCGCAAACCAGACCTGCTAATATCAAACCATAGCACACCAGCCTCCTTTTTCAACCGCCTAGGAAAATATCACCCATACACATTTAGTTCCGTCAGTGACATTTAAAAGACTGGTTTGTCGTAATGTGGTCAAGCTTTCTATACCTTCTGTTGGCAGCAGGGATAAATTCTTTCTCAGTGAGGGTTTTTCACATCTTGTCCCATTATTTCCTGCTAACCGTCTTTGATAATCACAACCAACTGTTTCAGTGGAAGAAGAGAGAAGAGAAAGTCAGGGAAGGCTGCAGAAGGGGAAAGGATGTGGCACTGACCCAAAATTTCTCTGAGGAGGAAAAAAGGAGGGATAAGAAGCATCACCCTCAGCTGTGGGGAAAGGAGGTGCTCAGGCACCCCAAAGACTGCACTCCTAGAGCACAGCCATCCTGGAAACATGACTTTTGCCAGCTCATCACTTGTTTTCCTTAGCTTTGAGTACTGAATTTTCTGTAGGGCAGAGGGATAAAAAAATATGTCTTGCCTCTGACTTTGAACTCGGACAAATTGCCTGAATTATAGAAGTCACTATGAGGCTTCTGCTGCTCTTCTGCATCTCTCTGTTACTGACTCCAGACCCTAAGTCTGTTGGGTGAGGTTCACACAACTAAAACTCTTCTATTCAGCAACACCAAGAACCCGCTTTTATCCTGAACTGCAATGTATGACCTTAGCAGTGGGCATCAAGCCCAAGACATTTATCCTTGACTCCAGGATCGACTTCAGGCAGGCGAAGCTGCAGCTGGCTGGGGCAGCCAGCCAGGTGCTGTGTTTCCCTTTGCTTCCCCACACCCCACACTCCTGCTGTGTGGAGTGCGAGGTGGCAGCTACGGAGGTGCAAGGCTGCTGCAGGTCAGCGTAGTGTCACTGCTCCATGTCTTCTCTCTTCACCTGCTCCCTTTTTCCCTTGCAATGACAATTCTCACTTCCCATCACACACCACCATTTGTACCCCATAGCTCTGTCCTTCCTCTCATGTACAGCCACAGCTGATGCGATGGAAAAGGAGGAGTAGATCCCATCCTATTCCATCCCATTCTCTTCCCTGCCTCAACCAGGCTGCAAAGTAATTCTGCTTTTATCACCAGCTTCCAGATGCAGAAATGCACTTTATTGACAGACACAACCAACAGGATGCAGCAGACAAGCAGCAAAACCACAGATGAAAAAGGCTTCTTGGTGCCAGGCCCATACACAGTCCACCAGATCCAAAAAAAACCTGCTCAGCTTTACACGGCTCTGATTCCCACATCTGCAGAACTGAGCCAGTGGCATTCACTCAGAGGTTAAATTTTGAAAAGAGACAGAAATCTAAGAAACCTGCCGTCTTCCATTGCTGAAGCAAGAGGGACTGCTAACAGATTCAAAATAATCGAGCTCAGAAATCTAATTTTAAAAATTATAAAATGGCCTCAGTCCTGCACAAAGTGTTGTGAACTTCATATGGGCTGATTCTGTCAAGAAGAAACATGCTAACAGTAACCATTTGACTCAGCTACACCAGCAGTGCCGTCATTTCTCAGCTAGAAGCAGATCAGTAGTAGGCAATTTTCAATGTCAGGAGGAGCTATATTTAATACTGCACATGTTTTGATAGGTCCACGCAGTGCACAAAGTCTCTTCCTCACTGAGGTCAAGCTGTTTCCCTGTCTCATTTCACAACAAATTCTCCTAATTTATCTTCTGAAGGTTTTTTGTGGGTTTTTTTTTGTTGGATTTTTTTTTTTTCAAGGCAGACATCTGTATTTTGAGTATTGATTGGAAAAGGTGCCAGGAGTTTTCTGAGTGAGCACAATTTGGCCCCCCACCCCAAATTCCCTTTTTCATGGCTGTCTGAAGTGTGAATGGGAAGAAATCCCAGCCCGTCATATGGTGCTTTCCGAGGAACAAGACTTCCCAGTTTAGCTCTGCTCTAGACTCCTGATCTTCTGGCATCTCACAGGCTGGAAGCCTCTTCTGTTATTCCAGCCTATTACAGAGCATGCCTCTTCATTATTATTTTGACCATTCCTCTGCATTAGCCCCCTGCAAGCTCAAATTGCCAAGTTCTTTCTGATCCTGAGTATAAAACTATGCTGTATGCACATGCATATTTCAACATTTAGATTTCTTTAAATATCGATTTTTTTAATGAATTTTTTTTTCTTGCATAGGATTCATCTTATCTAAGATTATCTGTCAAGATACTTACATAGGTTGTCTCTATAGGTAAAGGAGGGAGATGACAATTTATTTCATCCAACTACAGACTCCTGTTTAGCCCTCACTCTTTCTTCATTAAGTATAGGGAGAGCTGAGACAGCCAGCTCAGTCTGCGTGGCTAAATCTTAGGTAGCTAATGTTAACTGTACCTCGCCCTTTCCTCCTTGTAAAACTAATCACAAAATCTAAAAATCAAAACTTATTCTTTTTTTTATTTTTTTTTAAGGTAAACTGTATCTTGGTAAATTATATCTCCATTGGGTTGTTTTTTTTTTTTTCTTTTACTACAAATCTAGGGGTGCATACAGATAAGGATTCACTTTGGATGAGCTCTTCACCATGAGAGCTCATCAGGTCTATATTACGATCTCAGCTGTGCCACCATCTTTCAGTTCAAGAAACCCCCCAACAGACTGTTTGAAGAAAAGTAGCTCTCCACTCCTATTCACAATTTTCTTCATCTTTCCGTTTGTTTTCCCTCCCTTATCCAACACCCACTGAGGAAGAGATTACTTTTACCTCAGGCTGCAGGGTCTTGTGCTTGCTGCTAATCCTTGCTGCATCAGTTATGATACAGCTGATTGCACAAGTAGCTGCTACACTTCAATTCTGCATCTGAAAACCAGGAATCCTAATCACCTTCCCCTACCTAGAGACAGTTCAAGGAAAATGCCAGTGATGATTTGCAGGAGCTTAGGTGTTATTCCAGCAAGAGACACAAATATGTGCACAGCTGCGATAGGATGAATATTGTCTATTTAACTACTGCTGATGAAGATCAAAAATACAACTGTCCTGTTGTTTTTAAACACAGGCTGCTACAGGAAATGTAAGCAGAATGGGCTTGATTCATTGTGCCTATTAAGATCACCTAATTCCAACTATATTCAAAATAATCATCAAAGTTGAAACAGCCGTTTAGTTTTCTCCTACATTTAGTAGAGAGACACAGATCTCTCCAGAGGATAATTTTCCAACACTAATCTTAGGAAGAGATGAGATGGTCCTTGGACATGTTTACTTTCCTTCCTTAACTGCAGAGGAAGGCACAACAGCTTCTTCAGACAAACTACCCGATTTTTAAGTCGCTAAAGTTAGGTAAGACCTATTTTAGTTGATTTAACTAGTAGGCACATTCCATCATTTATGCTTTCATTATAAAAGTATTTGCTTAATTCCCTTAGCACAGCATCTCATTAACTTGGATCCATTTAACCACTTTGGACAAACATCAGAGCAGCAACAAGACATCTCAGACATCAAACATGTGACTGAATAGAGGGACAGAGGCAGTAAAATTCAAAAAATGCCTCCATACAGTAATCAGACTGAGACAGTGCCAGACAGTTCTTGGGTGCTCAGCATCACAGCAACATCTTCCCTGTTTCAGCTAGTAAAATGGGGATATTTTCATATTAATGTGTTCTACCTAAAAGTGAGAGTCGTTAAAAGATCCGAGGGTTGGGGCATGATGCTCAGCAATAACTTACCTAACACAGAATTATTGCTGTGTGACATACTGCACACAAATACCTCAGGAGTTGCTGCAGTTTCAAAGGGTTGGGGAGAAACCTTCTCTTTTTGGAGAAACTACGACACCTGGTGGTTTTTAATGAAAAACCTAGACATGTTTCATTATTACAGATTTCAAGAGAGACGTATTCTGTGAGGGCACAAATATAACTTTGGAGATGCAAATAATAGTGACAGCGTTGCAATACACCAAGACAGAAGCTGAGATTTTGCAAACCCAGTGAAGACATCACAGGGGGAAAAGAATTTGAAGGTCAGCTTCACAGAAAGTCTCCACAAAACAGCACGGATCACGAGTCTGGCAGAATTGCTCTCAAGATGTAGGAACGCAGTATTCGGAAATAAAATTTAAGCACAATTTTCTGTGTTTCCTATTGCTCTCTTATTAGTACATACATATAGATACTCCAACACTGTATTCAAAAGCATAAGCTCTTCAGTTATGCATTGGGAAGAAAAAACATTGCAGGAAGAAGCAATAGAAATCAGCCACTTGCTAGCAGTTTTTACTAACGGATATTTACAAATCATATTTAATAATTAGTCAAACCAACATCACAATGCACGAGGAATCCTGGCCTTTCCTCAGGTACCTGTTTTTAAAAAAAAAATGATAAAACCGGAACTATCATACATATGATCTTGAAAGACATGTTATTTTTCACAAGCAAAGATATATCAATTCAACATGTCCCAAACTGCTCTGCAGAATGCTATTCACATCTAAATGCTTGCACATCTCCCAGCAACTGCTGCTTTACTTTGGCTGTGCATGAAGTGATCCATTCATAAACTGCGTGCACAGTCACATTCACAAACCACTTTTGAACGTTTACAATGAAAGATGACATGTAAACGGAGAAAGTTGTATTGTTAAGTATGAACATTAACACTGAAAAGAAAAGCTTTCCCTCACACTTGAAGGTCAAAGGTCTGGACCCATTCTTCCTAGTTTAGAATAAAACTAAAGTAACATTCAAGGCTTTTATCACCTCCAGATTGGTTTATTATTGCAGTATAATATATCTGGCAAGGCTAGAAGGTGTCAGGTACAGTTATAGATGCAGGAAAATTGATTATTTTCTCATCTGTTCAAGGTATAGTGAATAAAAAAGCATGGCTGTAACTGGCAGTAATGTGCTTACAGCTGGTGTCACTGAGGAAGAGAGGGCTTCATTGCAAACTCTGCTACTGTTCAACAGACCTCAGCAGCTCTGATTTCTAAACCAGGAAATTAACAGAAGGCTGCAAAGAATTAAATGTCTCCAACTGTATCTTTCAAGCACTCCAATAAATTCGTCAGCATATTCTGCTGTTATTGTCATAAATCAGCTAAACATAAAGATGACAGTGACAGAACGCCGTCACCCAAGATACTAAATCAGGGTTTGTTCTGCATTCTTGTCAGCAGCTTGTTTTAAAAAATCCCTGCAACAGGAGAAAAAAAAAAAAAAAAAAAAAAAAAAAAAAAAAAAAAAAAAAAAAAAAAAAAGTAAGATTAAAGAAAAACTTCTGAAAATGTCAGTACCTGGAACTATACCCAGATGTTCAGTAGGAAACCAGTCACCGGAAACCTGGAATTGGCATCATTATATTTTGATGTACAGTACAAAGAACGCTTCCAAGGCAGAATTGGCAAAGAACCAGCATCTGCTACCTGCTAATTAACACTTTAAACATAGCATCGCAGGTGGCTGAAACAGAACAATGCAAACTTGGAGCACACTGGCACGCCGAACCTCGCTCTGTGGGGAGGGATCTCGCTCCCTCCCTCCCTCCTCACAGCAGAATCCATTCCAGAACCACGTGTAGTGCTTTGCATTTGTCTGCTTCTTCATCGCCTTGACAGCCAGTATTATAGTTATTTAGATGTTGTGTAACTGTATTAGTTAATGTTTGCACAGTGCTTTGAGTATGTGAATTGCTATCCAGCTATTCAGTATCATTATTTCCATTAGGATGAACCTTAAAAGCATATTGAAAAAGACGGTGTTTGAGTTGAATAACCTCCTTTAAAGAGGAATAGTAAATCCATCAGATCTTGTCAAGATGTTGTTCTATCTGAAATATTTGAAATTATACCTGCTTTTGTAATACACACAAACACATGCACACTCACACTGTTTTATTTCAAAGATCAGTACACTGGTTTAACTGGACTTTGTTTTTATTACTATCAAATAGAAAAAAAACTACACCATGAATATATTACAGATTTGATTAAGCTAAGTTAAAATCAAATAGCATGTCTTAATGACAATATCAAGAAAACTAGCCTTGGAAATCAGAATTACTGTTGTTCTTTAATACTGATCTAACTGTCTCCAGTACAGGTCAGACTAGAATTTTATCAATACAGAGAAATTAAGCAGAAAGCTGGTACAAATGCAATTATACCACTAACAGTTTAAGGACATAAATTGTAATATGGATACTGGAACCAAAGTAAAAGTGACTTTTCTAATTCCAGGGTATCATTTAAGAAGAGTCATGCATTTCACTATAAAACTAGGCATATGATGAATTGTATCAGTATGACTACAGGGATATAGACTAATACCTTACGGTGGCTTAACTTCCTATATCAGAAGTATTATGTTGATTTGAATAACTGTGTAGTCAATCAAGTGAAAAAAAAAAAAACACAAAAAAAAACCCCAGTTTTCTGCCCATATGGGCATAGATAATTCAAATCCTACTGGAGATTTTTATCTCAGAGAGAAAGACCAACTAGAATAGAGTTTGCTAATTTAAAAGTAATCAGGACCCACTTACTTTGAAGAGGAACCTACAAAACAGGTGATAGCTATCGTGGATATAAAAGTGGCTATGTTTGTAGAGCGAGGGGTTTTCTATATCAATGCATGCAAAAAAAGGACAAGCTTACTTATTAGAAGCCCGTCCATTTTTTCCAGCTATAGCTTTTCATTTAATGAAAGTTATCACCTCCCTTGACAAAGCACACGCTATTTAAAAAGATTGATAGATACATATTACTAAAGCAATAGCTTTGCAGAACATGTCATATTTGATGACAAGGTATGTTTTCTTTAAAGCTAAAATCAGATGAAACATTTATTTTTTAACACACACTCTAAGGGTCTCCACCCACATCTGTTTGTTCAGATGAAGTATGGAAGTAGTGGAATTTATTCAATACCCATGGGCTGAGCAGGTTAACAAAGCTCTAGACAAGCTGGAGGTTTTGAAAGAAGTTGGGTTTGCTGAGCATTTAGTCCAATTTATTTTTACTATAAACTTAAAGGATTAACCAATGTTTGAGAGAAAGGATTAATCTGAGATGCATGTAGATGTCTTCATCCTACTGAACCAGTCACTAGAGCCCCTGTTACAGATGATGAAGAAAAATGGGCACTTTTAGTGATGATTTATCCCAATGTAGTTTGTAAAATAGGACAGCCCTCAATATAGGGAGACTGCAATAAATAGTAAAATTATAAGATAAAGAGATCCCACATTGGATCTGATACTATGGTCAGTAATTAAGTGTTATAATTTGTGTTTAGATGTCAAAACAAAATGTCTTTGACGTTCTTGGCTTGTCTTCCTCTCACCACCTCAGTTAATAGAAAGAACAGTCTTAGCAGAAGAAAGGCAGAGACCTTAAACCCCTATATGATGTTGTCTTGATGGTTAAAGATTTACTCAGGAAATAGAAGCTGAAGTTTAAAGTCCCACCTCTGTTCTTGCCCCAGCTGTCCTGTAGGGCTCAGTTTAGCTATTTGGCACTTCTCTAGACCAAGAAGCCCTTGGGAAACTGCCTTGTCTAAGGGCAGCCATCCAGGAAAACAGAACAGCTTCTCTTCTTTCTGCATTTTGGAAGAAAATAGAAGAAAAAAAAAAAAAAAAAGGCCAACGCCAAAAAAAAAGGAAAAAAGCTCTGCAATGACTAGTATCCTCAGCTTTACTCCTCCACCCTTGCCTCTGAATTTTCTCTTCATTAGACCAGTAAGATGGTTGATAACATATACCATTGCTGCTTCTCTCCCAGCACCCTTTCACCCTCCATTTGGACCCTCTCCCCAGACTCCCTTTCTATTATCTCTCTGTTTGTTTGTGCTGTCCATTAAACACATCCAGAAGGAAAGACAGAAGAAGTCAGGACAGTGACACTATGAGACTATTTCCAGCCACCTTTTTAACTCAGCTTGTTCCCTCTGTTCCCCGGACCCCACCACATGTTTGTTTTACCTAATTTAGTCTGTTGGCCTTTGGACATGGACTGAGTCTCACAAGTCATGTCCATATTGCTCAATAAATGAGTGTAATGAGGCAAACTCAAAACCTGGACCCGTAATCATCCACATCACTTACTATTTATTCTCCGATTCTTATCCTTCTTTAAGTAGCAGTACAGATGTCAGCATAGTTTCCACACAATCCTTAGTATCATAATATAGATTGCTTCATAAGCTCTCCCCAAACCAATATTTAATGATGCTTCTCTGGGCAGGTTGCTCTGCAGAGCTCCTCCTTCCTTGCAGAGACCCATGCTTGTCCATCTGGTTTTGTGTCAGGTACAATCCCTCTACATCTCTGAAGAACTGAAGTTAATTATGGCAAAATCCTCACACTTTT
Source organism: Athene cunicularia (assembly GCF_003259725.1). Classification (NCBI taxonomy): domain Eukaryota; kingdom Metazoa; phylum Chordata; class Aves; order Strigiformes; family Strigidae; genus Athene; species Athene cunicularia. The sequence continues at coordinate 7,563,208 of NW_020799091.1, read as the reverse complement.
ACGTGGTTCTAAACTGTGGGTTCAGGCAACACAGTAACCAAATCCATGAGATTAAGAGTGGTCAAATTCCCTCTAGTCCAATACACAGATTTAGGGTCCTGTCTTAAAATCATTTCATGGGAGAAAATCCTATGAACTGTACAGGCGGTTTCCTTATGTTGGACCCAGGCCATTTCCCTGGCTTGACTATGAATGCATATTTTTGACAAACTAGAAAACAGGTGCCAAAGAGGCTTCTAAGTTAAACACATAGCAGCATTGCATGTTAACCAACAGAGTGCTCAAGGCCCATAAAGTAATATTTTGAGGCAGATCTATATCATGGGAAACAGCAGGAACCATACTGCTCTGAAGCCTGGGCTAAGGTTGTTCTCGAACAGATTGACTTTAGGTAGTTGTATCATGTTGTTGCAGAAATAATCCAGACATTTAAACCCCGATGGACTTTAATAGTATTTTTTGTGCATCTTTTTCTCACCTAAGACTACAGAAGAACTAAGTGGGTTATTTTAAAAAAACATTTTAGTGCTAATGAAAGCTCTGTACAATGCAGCGTAAAGTGTGGTTTCTCCCGTGGCTGAAGGTCATGTCTCAATTAAGAAAGAGTCTGTATGTTCTTCCAGAAGTTTTTCATGCACGATTTCAAAATGGACTGACGTAACCTTTGTCTTTTTCTTAAACTAAATACTCTGGAGCAGCAACGGGTTGTTGAAATTCAAGTCATATCTTCCATGCAGTCTCCACTGTTTCCTCAGAAATGCTATCTGGGTGCAGCCAAATAGGAAAAGCAGTTAACTGATCTTCTGGCACCTTCAGTGAGATTAATGAATCCGTCATGGGAGAGGTCAGACAAGGTAGCTCCACAACACTCCTGAGTCACTGCCACAGGAACACAGGAATTATTTTAATCTCAAAACTTTTCCTCCAGCTTTTCAATTTAGCAAAGAGCTACCTTTGATAGGAACCATGCAAAGGACCCTCGGGCTTAAATAATTTACCTCTGTGGAAAGGTGGAGGAAAGTAGGTGGAGGGACATCTATAGTACATTTGGAGCCGCAAACTTTGTTGCCATACCTATGATGGGAGGGAGTTAGAAGGCACAAGCTTATTGCAGAGAGAGGTCCTCAGAGAGCAGATAGGTGGGGAGAAAACTGCCATTTATCAAGTTACACTGGCTGACACTGTGCTGCTATTAACTCTGGCTCAGTTCCAACATCTCTACATCGAACAATACTAACACCAGCCTTGTGAAAAATTATCATTTCTTTTTTTTATGTTTTGTGTTATTTCCTTTTGATTTGCATAGTTTCTGCAGCCTGTTTTATGGGCAAGCAGGAAACAGAGGAAGCAGAAGGAAGACAGAACTGAAAACCCAAAGGTTTATTGCAGAGAGATGCTTATGTAGAGTGTCAGGTAAGGAAAAAGAATGTCATTTATCAAACAGCACTGGTGATCTAGTTGAAAATGTCCCTGCTCATTGCAGGGAGTTGAACTAGATGACCTTTAAAGGTCTATTCCAACCCATACTATTTCATGATTCAATGATCAATCTAGTGGTGTTGAGGTAACCTTGAGGTGGCACGTTCTGCAATGCCCATTTTACTGTTATCGCAAAATGAAGGAATGGTGTGCAATTACCCTTTTTTACAAGCTGTCACTAAGGAGGGTTGTGCATCTGCTTTCAGAGTAGAGAAGTGTTCTCAACAGCATTAGCCAAATCTTTGGGCTCAGTAAAGCAAAATACAACATTTTGCACTAGGTAACACTAAGATAGGAATAAATACACTCATTTCTCCTCAGCATGCCCGTGTGAGTTGAAGCATAAGATTGATTCATCCTAAATTAATCTGAAATGTAAAATAAAACTGTTTAGATGACATCAGTGAAACTAGTATAATTTATAAAGACAACAGTTGACATATATAGCTTTCAAAAGCTTAACTCTTAAGACAGGTTACCTCAGATATTAGTCTACAAACTAATTTTGTACTGAAGAATTAGCCAGACATCCTTCCACCTACTGACAAGTTTAAGGTCCAAAGCACAGGGTGGAGGATGCTGGGGCTTTGTAATGAAGCAACAAGATGTAGAGTCAGAGCTCAGCCTGTTGAATGACAGCTCTGCCAGCTGTTTCTTTAGTTATGCAGTTGAAAGTACTAAACAAAGTCATATAGCCATTTCATTCCAAAATTTGGAAGATATGCATCAGCCAGTCTCCTACCTGTGCTAGCTGCTGCTCAAAATGTCTCACTGGGGCTACTGGTATCCACTTCTTTTTTGTTCTCATTCCCCCACTCTAGCACTTCTTCTTCAACCCTTTCTATCTGCTCCAAGAACAGGGATTTTCAAATTCCAAAGTGCATCAAAGTGCTGCAATTGTGCAGTGACACCTAGGACTTCTGCCAGTTAAAGAGAAATCAGATTTTCTCTGAATAGCTGCTGAAGAAGAAATACAGTGCCATATCATATATAAATGCATGAAACTCTCTTGTGGCAGCCCACTGATTTACATTATACGTTGCATCTTCAGTCTTGTCTTCTGAAAATGCACGGAAAGCAGCAAGAGTGAAAGCCACAGTATCAAAAGGAAATTTATAGACAAGTAATTGACCTGTTATTAGTGTAGATGGCCTTGAGCTTCACATCCCACAAGTCATGTGGTTGTCAATATGTCCAACCAAGAAGGTGGTTGCAGTCTTCGGAGCCAGTACACTGTGTTCTCTCTGGGAGCCCTGGGCACCCCTTTGCCCCTGACAGCAAGCGTTTGGCTTCCACTAGATAAACATGATGAGCAAAAACTTTAGGAATGTCGTGGGTGTTTCACCAGGTATTTGTTTTGTGGGGGATACTTTCAGCTAGAGGGAAAAACATGGTTTAACATGGACTTTGTAAAGGAACGTTATATAACCTTCCCACATACATAACAGTGCAGTTTATCTATTTTCAGGCTTAAGAGAAACACTTTTGTTCCTACCATTCATGTCTATAAATTTCTCGGTAGGCATGTGACAGTGTCACACACTCAAAGGCAGCACCATCTCAAAGAATACCTTCTGCAAACGTTACATCCCAGAAAAACCAACTACCCCGCCAACTCCCCCCCGCCCCCATCAGAATGGCTGCTCTCTGTGTAGCAGCAGTGAGAGCTTCCAGTGCAATTAGTTATCCCCTTTCTTTTCCAGAAATAATGCTCACAGACCACTGACAACATGTGAGGTGCTCTGTAACTGAGGACTAAAATGTGGCCTCTGTCTCTATCAAAAAACTGTTAAAGAAGCTTTGAGATGAAAGTTGAATTCAATGCTTAACACTTAATAGTCCAAACAATCTTGGTTTCTAACTTTATTTTCCTATGCCATTTTAAAATACACTTACAGCTTCTGAAACAACATGTGGCAATGAGTTCCACAGGCTGTTTATGCCTTTTCTGGGAAAAGAAGCAACCAAAAAAGTACAATAATTTGTACTAATTTGCTAATTTGCTTTATGGCTCTTACTTGGTACATATATGAGTATGCATATATCTCTATCTATCTATCTATCTATCTATCTATCTATCTATCTATCTATCTAATTTTGGTACTGACTTGATGTCTATCCTTCCTGAGCATGAACATGCCTGTGAAAGACAAAAAGATGGAGTCACAGAAGACCACGTCAAAGAATTTCCTCATGTAGAATTAAAGGACGGAGAGTAGATTATTCTGAAGACTGCAAAAAGGATTAAAAATAAAATAGGAAGGAAGGGATGGAAAGTAAGGTTTTAGGGGGCTAAATATGATGTCTTCTTTTCTTCAAAGCCTACCAGAGCAGCTCACAAGATGGATGGTTTATATTTCAGTCAGTAATATATTCTGCGATCTCCCTAGAATATAATTCTACTCAGAAACATATCTGTTCATCCTCTATTATCCTAATATGAAACAAAATTGATTCTTACTGCATGACTAAAAGCTGACCATATTGAAAATCTCTATATATCATTATATATCTCTCTATATATCCAGTATATCACTGGGGAAACAGCAAACTCTAAGTGCCACCAACATACTAGTGATCTCTTAATGAACCCTTTCAGTTTCTTATAGAAACGAATTGGTCTCTTAGGCTATTATTTGTGTTAAGAAAGCCTCATGGTCATTTTTCAATGCAAAAAGTGGGTCCATGAGCACTGTTAGCCCATAACCCCAGCACCACACACAGCACTGAACGAGATTTCTGAAACAGTCAAGTGCCTGCTCAAGGAACTAAGAGAATTAAAACCCTAATCCAGGAAGCAGATGCTTCTTAATTCTGAAAAAAAGCTTTAATTTCCGTGTTCCTTTCCCCTCTGGTGAACTTAGAACATTTTACAGGGGTGAGTACAAATCCCCCCTCCTCCACCTTTTACACATCTAACTGCAGCTCAGGGCACTTGTGCAGAAAGCCAGTCTGCCTGTTTCAAGTCAAAACTTATTTCCATGTTCTTTTATGTTAATTTTAGAGGGGGGAAAGCACTTCCTGTATCTCATTCCTGCCTGTTCCCTCTGTATGTATGAGAGGTTCTTTTTCCATACTTGACATGGCATTTATACAAACCCACATCTCCAGTTACAACCCAAGTATGCAAAAAGAGAAAACTGCTGGTGTAGTCACCCTGCACACAGCAGCAGACAGGACAGACATTAGCTCGACCAGCAAAACACAGCACCAGAATTCCTTACTCCTGCCCCAAATTGCTACCTTATCCAGAACTGGTTTACATAAAAATATAAAATAATCTTGTGAGAGATTTCATAAGCATGTTGGTTAAAAAGCTTTATCTTCACTGACGGTGAATCAAAAACTTTTAAGTAATTTTTAGCTGATACATTTGACAAGAACCTTTATGGAAGGATCTTTCACATAATGTATTTGAATAACAAAGGGAGAATTGAGGCTTTTACAGGACAAATAATAATACATATTTCTCAATGCACTTCCCACACTTCCAATATTTTCTATCGTTGTTTGTAAAACCCATAGTAACAGTGTTGTTTCAACTGTTGAATCTTACTCAATGACTAGTAATGAGACTACTGAAACTGGGAGGGGGGAATAATCCACTTCATGAGAAACTTCATTGTCTTTTGGCATTATGCAAATATTCTCAATTAATCTCAGAGTAATGAGAATTTTGGAAAGCAAAGGTTGTAGTGAATGTTTGATGAAGTAACAGTATGTCAGCAGCCTAAATGTGGCTTGATTATGGAAATGAAATTTGGGTAGGGAATTCAACTATTAAAGCAGAAAATGTCTAATTAAATTGAACCCATGCATTAAATTTTACTTATTCTCTACACAAGAATTCTTTCTCAAGTTCTATTTAAGTAGTATTACAGAGCAACATATAATTAAAAATCTAATACCACCTTCAAGTTATAAAAGGCATCCCACTTTTAACAGGAAATAGCAGCCTACATGAGAGATTTTCATCAACTGAAACAAATATTTTCACTATCAAAATGTATTTGAGGTTTTATGTTCAGCGTACAGCACACAGCGCTGATCTCAAGGAAAAAGTAAAAGCAATAAGAAAATGCATTCACAAGCATGTGAAGTATTTACACATCTAGATAGCAGAGGAAATGCTCTCAGCTCCTGAGTGTTTCATAAACAGTAGCATGAATATTCATATTTCATAAAGTTTATACCCAAAAGCTCATCATCTGCTTATTATTTGCCGCGTGCCACTCTCCCAGTTCGCACATTTCAGTAATTCAATCCCAAATCAGAAACAATTGCACATAATTTACATTTACAAAAGGTGATGAATGGAAGAAAGTCGATTTGCAGATAGCACGGGGACTGATGGCAATGCTTGCCAGCCCCTAGTGTCAGTGACAGGGATGACAGATTGGTGACATTGTTTTCCAGCAGAAGATGCATTCCTGCTGATAGGCATTGTGCCCTGGTATATTTAGGCTCCTTTATCCTGATGCCCAGCTCTGCCCTCAAATGAGACAAAGAATTCAAATGCTGTGTTAGCAGTCATTGTGTCACCATAATGCCGCAGAGCCCAACTCATGGTGGAGAATGCCGGTGTGGCTGACACAACAAAGAGCAGAAACAGGTTTCCTGTCAGATGCTCACAATTGGAACTGGATCATATTATCATTGAAAGAAAAACACAGAGGTAATTGATTTGGTTAAAAATAAATTTTCCAAGTATCAGTAACCATTGTTCACATTTGATGATTGATTTCAGATGTGAAAAAATACCCCAAAAATATCAAAATGGTTTATTTCTTCATTTTTAGATAAAGAAATATTTTTTATTTTAAAACCCTTTTTCAAAATTCTATTTTTATTACTATAGGTAATGTTATCCTTGAGTGGAAAGCTTGATGGCATGAATATCAAAGTGAAAAAATTTGTTACATATTTATAGTCTACTTACAATCTAATTACCACACAAGAAAAAACTGGATAAAGATGGGAAACATAGGTAGTCATTGCAGCTTCCTAACAGTGTAAATTTTGCTAAGCTGTTTCCAAGCATTCCCACAAGAGGTTGAAATGATTTGAAAAGTGAGACCTCTGACCGGTTTGTGAAAATGTTCTTCCCAAACCTCACATGTCTGAGAGAGAGCTCAGATGAATTTGCATGAAAATTTAATGTTAGGTGATAAAAGCTATTATGTATTTAAGTTCAATCCATTTATAGCTGGTTGTTTTGTAACTTCATGCTTCATCCTAAATAACCTGACAACACTATATTCTTATAAAAGCAATCCGTAGCTCAACTCTACAGCACACACAGAAACAAAGACCGATAGCAAATTCCTCTCAGACCACCTAGGATGGACCTATAAAATTAAGAACATGAATAACTGAACATCAGAATAGCACAAATATTTACCAAATTGTTTTAGCTGGCTAGAGTAATACCCATGTCACCCAAAACCAATTTTTCCGGTGGGATTTACATCTCTAGGCCAACACTTAAAGTACTGAGTATAACTAACACATTTAGAGCATCAGAGAATTCAAAGATTGAGAAAAACTGATAAGGATAAAAAGTAATGGTGGTTAATAAAAAATGAGATCAAAAGAAACCCATCAGTATGAAATGGGCTGTGTAGAATATGTCTCAGTATAGCAATTGCATTAATGAGCATGCGGTTCCGTGAAGCTGAGTGGTTACAAACATTGGACTGTGATACTAACTACACCCTATAAAATATCAACAACTCATAAATATAGAAAAGTTGCTCTAAAGCCTACAGTTACCTAACACATAGATGCAGGTCCACCAGGAAGACAGTGGTGTGAATTCCCTTGCTCTCCAGGCAAACTTCTGACACATGGCAGTTAGCATGCATGGACCAACAGGAAAAGGGTGCAATGAAGTAACTTCATGATGGATTGAAATACCTTCACTTAACATGAGGGACAGTTCTTCAACTCTGAAACGGAAAATCAGGTACTTCTTGTAATGGTAGAAGGACCTGAATATGGGAAATTCAGACCTAGGATGCAGAGTCGGTAAGGTAGGTAAGCATATGCCTTCTAATCTGAAATCAGTTGAAAGGTTCCCGGAACCAACCTGTAGCAGGGCTGGAAAGCTACCTCTGTGCCATTAGACAGAACAGGACCAGGACTCTGAGGCTTTGCGACATAGCCTGGATGCATCTGTGTTGCAGAGCACTGAGCTGGGTCCAGGCCATTCCTATACTGATAAATTAAACAACATCAAATAACGAACCTCAGCCCCAGAATTAAATTGTCTGTACTATTTAGTTGCTAGAACAGTCCCTGGCATAGGACTCCCATACCAGTCCCAAAACAATTCTTAAGAGTTTGGGTTGTGGTTACGGACCAGGGACTGCTCCCAACAGGCTGTCCTGGTGCAGACACTCTGGTTTTGACTGTAACAGATTTTAAATGTATAGACATACGCTCTTCAGCACCTCTTGGTCACAGTGTCAGAAACGGGTTCCAAACTCTTGCAACCCAAATAAATAGTTCCTTTACTTTGAGCAGTTTTTCAGTTCACAGTACCCGACGAATGTGAGGGCTGTGCTGCAGCCCAACACAGTGATGTTTAGTGGTAAAGCGAGAGAATGTGCTGCCTCCCTTGAAGGGGATGTCCTAAGGACATGCAGAGGTGTGTCAAGATGCAAAGCTTTCTGAAATAAAGCTGAAGGCCAATGTTGAGGCATGAAGGAATCGAACATGGTGCATTCTCATCCATGTCACTATTCTGTGGGCAGTCTGAACATTCCCCAACGTCTTTGTATTCAGGTGTTGTAGACAGAATGGCCCAAAACAGGAGCAGAGAGTTAACAGTTAACAAATGGAATTAACAGTTAGACAATATTTGAATTTGAGCTGTGACCCTCTCTCATTTTACAGTAGAGACATCTATCGGATGCAGTCTCAGCTCCTTCCTTTATCTCTGATATGGTGATTTAGTATCTAAATATACTGTCCATATCTTACCCTGTGTATTTGTACAGGGATTATGGTTTGGGAATCCAGTATTTGCTAAACACTGTGGTGATATAACTAATAGCTATGAATTTATGGCAAATTATAATAAGGTGGGACATACAATACTCTAGCATCCAATTTAAAATGAATGAAGTATATTTTTTATTAATATCTAAATAATAACTTCTTATATACATAGATTTGTATTGGTTCTGATGGAAAAAAAAAAAAAAATGAAAAGCCATTAAGCTCTGGATATTGGACCATATGTGATCAGACAAAGAAATTGATCATATAGTGCAATGAAGGTTGAGCATCAAACAGTAAATCAAGGTTTGTAAGACTGGGATAACCATCTGCATCTATGAGAACAGCCAAAAATAGGTTTAAAACTAGAAACAATAAAATACATAGGCTTCATTTACCATCTTTTATGAAGTTGAATCTTAAGTGGCAAGCATAAATATTGACCTTGTAACAAGCATCCTATTAAGCATTTAATTTACCTCAGGATTCAGGCTTTTGGAATTAAATAAAGGTAGGAGCTGCAATTCACTTAGTGCCAGCTTTTAAGAGACTTTCTCACTCTCTCTAACACCTCTGTGCATGGCCTGGTCCCTAGATCTGTAAAATAAGCGGTATACTCAAAAATCCTGTGAGTGTAAAGCACTTTCAGCAGGACATGGCTGGAAGTTTTGTTACAGCTGTACAGACCCAGTGTAGCTGGATAGAGCCTTTGCTCTTTTGGGAGCACAGAGGAAAGCCTGTTATTCCCTTAGGCTCTCTTTAAGGATTCTCTTATGCCACAATAGACCTTTGGTCTAGCCCCTTAGAGACATTCTCATATCTTTTGAGTCCTATATTGCTGCAGGTCTGTTTTCAGCCGTTCGAGCTGAACAAATACACAACAATATCACTAGCGGAACAACAAAATATTGAGGAAAAGAAGTCATGACAGGAGAGATCAGGCAGAGAGAAACTGGCGCAGTTATTACTGACCTAAAGCCACAATTTTCTCCCTTTCTTCTCATTTAAATGAATTTTGCCGGTTATTTTGTGGTGTAGATTGCTTCCCTGCCCATTCAAATCATTGGCAACGCATAAGTGGACCCCGTCTTCATTCCCTTCTCCCTTCTTTTTTTCCATGTGATTTTTGGAAAGGAACATATCATCTGCTTCCTCTTTACATTGCAGCAAAAATGCTGTAGGAAAACACAAAGGAAAAAGAAGAATCTTCCCTGGATAGATGTCCAGATTGCATCCTTAATATGACACATTATCTCTCATGCACATAATTGTTTCAAAAAGCTATCCGTAATTTTCAGTATTGTCTTGTTGTTGCCAAGGAGTCTTTTTGTAAATACGTGTTTTTGGAAAAAGGATGGTGACAAATCACTTTCCAGGTTTCCATGACTGCTGCAGTGTTTAATTTATTTTGATTCTGTGTTTACATCTGCTTTCAGTCTTTGTGTTCTGTCCTTCAAGAATTCACCTAATCTACTTAGGTTTCCAAAAAAATTGATTGGGAATTTCACATAATTAAAAAAAAAAAAAAAAAAAGAAAAAAAAAAAGTCATTTCATTTTGTCATTCTTTACCCTGAAAGATTTGTGAAGTACAGGATATAACTATAGCAGATGTGATTAAGAAACAGAGCTCCCAAGTCATCTATGATATGAAGTTATTTCAGTGGTATAAAAACTTTTCCTTTCATGGTCTCATCATAGTTCGTTCTAGCTCTTAGCTAGAATTTTCAGTTCAACTCATAGATCCATGTGAACCACAGAAGCAAAGATCCATATTTTCAACCTCTATTCAGCAAAACACAGAGTGCCCTCCCTCAACAGCATCTTACCACTTCATGATCTTTTCCATTGCATATTTGGGTTTTGACATTCTTTCCGTTGTAGACCTAATTCCAAGTACATAGCTAAAAGACTAAGCGCACGTTTTTAATCATCCTTGGTTATGAAGCAGCTGAAAAGACTCATACAGTGGGTGAACCACACAAAACATACACCTGCAAAACAGCTTCTTTATTGCAGATTCCCCCATGAACCGGTCAAGTGCGTGAGGACAAATCCATGTCAGCAGACGTTGCCCCTGCCAGCTGTGCAGTTTGAAAGCTGCTTGAGATTTCCTAGCAGCATTTTTGTCATGGAAATAAAAAACACAAGCAGATGCAAAGAGAAGTCCAGCCCGTTTTCAAAGGCAGTGACACTCAGCCATTTCTACACTGAGGTGCAGTAACAAAGAGACTTCTCCCATTGGCCTTAACTTCATTTGTTATCTCTTTCACTCTTCTCTCCTGGTTATCCACCCTAGTTAACAATAGGAGGAGAAGGGGTTGTACATGTAACTAGCTTTTCACTGCGGTCTTCATGTGAATTTTGACAATGGATGAGGATCCATCTAGGCTTTAGATTCAGCTGGGAAAGTCCACTCCACTGTGAAGAGGGACAAGTCTTTGACCTCTCTATCATTTCTATAATGACTTTTGGGGATATATAATTCAGAGGGAATCAACTCACTGATTTTAACAAAATTTAACATGTATTCCAACATATTTCCTTTTTAAATAATAGCTGATTTGAAAGGCAAAAGATACATTATTGAAGTGATTTCTGATTTCCTCTTTACTACTTTTGGGTTTCTTCCTTCACTGTGCTGTCTACTCCATTTCCTAAGTCCCTTAGTTTAAATCTGAAGTGAAATAGTTTCCAGATGCATTTTTACTGCTCCCTTACCCACATAATGAAAACTAAAAGACACTGTAGAATCCCTGTTGAGGCACCACTATCAATAAGTTTGGCAAATACCCATCATAAAGCTTTTTTACTGTTCTGCTGACTTAAAAAAGTCAGTCATCTAGAACAGAATGAAGTTCAATAACAGTTTAATAGTAACAGATTCACTTTGGGGGTGTTATGATGCCTCTTGAGAACTTTTTCTTAAAATATGCATGAACACACAGAGGATACAGTTTGGCAAGTGGAATTTTTCCTACTCTATAGAAATAAAGTGCAATTAGTCCATTGTAATTCGGTTACATTTGTGTGCTAAATATGGCTGCTGAGAAAATTCATACACTGTTTATTTCTAAAGCAAAGTACTAATATAGTTTTAATTTAATTTTCCTTAGCCTTTCTATAAAGTCAGTTTGCCAATTTTTGGTTTATAATAACAAGTGAAGGAAAAAAAAACAACTTTTACATTTTATGATGAAGCAAAGTTTAGGTTTGTGTAAAAGATGATTTTTTTCCTAAATCTCAGAGTAAAATGACTAACTCTAGAAGGTTAATGAAGGAGTTTATTAGAAGTGCTTCATAATCTCTCAAAGTGCTTCATAATCCATGAGGATTTTATTTCCCCTTTAAATAGAATAAAGATAATTTGAGGTGTTTTAGTCCAGACATACTATATTTTTACTGGATATCAAATATACTTGAAGCTTACCTTAGCCCAGGTAATGTTTTCGGAAACAGAGTTTGGACCATGACATCAAAATGGATGGAGAAAATTAATTACTGCATACAAAGTTTTACCTGCAAGATCCATATTTCTGAATCTATATTGGAATTGTAACAAGTACACCTGATCAGCCTAAATGAAGTAAGAATTCAGGTCAGGAAGTAAATCAGTTCCCTTCAAAACAGTGCAATACCTCAGGATTTACATAAACAGAGAAGAACTCATTAGGTCAGTAACCCTCAAAGTGGGAGAGAATAAGAATGACCTAAACATCAGGTTTAAAAAAATTAGTAACATTAATAAAGTAAATGATTAAAAAAGCCTTGGTAACAACTTCAGCTATTAGAAACCTTCCTCCTAAATGTCCCCATCTGTATGCACAAGGAAGGGCAGAGAAGAAACCAGTTACCTGCCCACAGTTCCTTCTCAGGAAGGCTGCTCTCTAGCCCTGCTCTCTAGACCTCTTGCCTTGCCATCCAGCACTCAGTTGTCCCCAGGCCTCCAATTTCACTCATATAAGAATATATAACCTGAAAAGTCCAGATTTTCTCCTTTCTCTGCTCCTTCTTCGAATTATTTTCTTTCACACTCATTCTAATCTCAGGTCACTGCAGCTTTTGAGCTATTCATTAAAATATTCTCCAGATGAGCACCAGCTGTTGACGTTGGACACCAACCGGCTTCTCCCTTGAACAAGAACACATTACAGCATCCACTTCTTTTGTGGTGTGAGTTCAACGAACACTACCTTAACCCAAGGTGAGAACCTGTAGTAAAACCTGTAGCTGCTGGCAGCAGAGAAACATTTCTGTTACATCGGTGATTTTTTTTCTACTTGTTTTCAGGAAGAATCCAGAAATTCTTCTCTTCAAGCCAAAGTCTTTACCTTCCCTCTTGCTATTACACTCAAGGATATTTTCAAGAAAAGACTCCTTGTCACGGGAAACAAATTCTTAGCATCCCCAAACACCCGTCATTTTCTCTTTTGCATTCATTTGAATGAAATTAGTCACTCAAACAGGAATCATTCAACATCCGGCATTCAAGGAAAATAGCATAGAAAGAGACAGAAAACACTTCTTTTTTTTTTTCAGAGTAGAAAACCCTGATCTTTGGAAGGAATGCTTACAAGGCTGAAGATCATGTGAGCTCCTTGCTTCCAATGCCAGCCGGTATCTTTTTCAATAGGATTGTTGAGACCTGTCTTGAAATCCAAATGATGCCATGAAAATTGTCTGCATTCTCTGCTTCAGTGGAAAAAGTAATCAACAAAAACTTCAGTTCCAAACAGATTTATATTTTGTCTTGACCTATTGAAACTGTAAAATGGAGTGGGTACAGCGCTAGAGATGGTCAGGAGGGGTTGCAGTAGCAGGACACAATCTGCTTGGATCATCTCTCATACTGAGATGTGGAGATGCATGCACATTACAACATAATTTTGCATATAGATGTCTATGTGAATGAATCACTAACAAAGGATATAATTAGAGAAGCACTATGAGGGGACTCATGTGTTTTGTCATAAATTACAAAATTCATACGTAGAGCCATACTGGGCAGAGATTTGCTAATTAGACTGTTAAAGGTTTTTATGCTGATTGTCCCCAAGACTGACCAGACTAAAACATCTACAAATCAGTTGGAGAAGAACACATACACCTTTTCATTTCCCATCCACCATGGCCTATGAAATCAGAAGAAATAATATAAAGTGCAATGGATAAAGCAGTTATTAATAGTCTGCAAGGGAAAAACTCACATAAAGGACTGGACAGTTTGGCATACATATTCTTTCCCAGCTTTAATTTCTATGAGTCTATGGAAAACGCTATTGACTAGATAGAGATGAAGCATGCATAATTGCATTATGTCACAATTTTACGCTTAGCATCTGGCAATGATCTGTCTCCAAAGTAAGAAATTCAGATATGACAACAATGAACAATGAATCTGATTCTCATCTTCATTAAATTGGGTTTTCATTGCTGTAATTTCAGTCTATTTTTTTCTCCTAATATTCAGTCATTCTGATATCAGCTGATTCAGGATGTGAATAGCTATTCAGATTTGGAAGATTTCATGCATCCCAAAGAGGAAGCTAAAAAAAAAAAAAAAAAAAAAAAAAAGTAATGCTAGAGAGTCAAGATGTACTGCTCTGTAAATAAAAGTGGTTTTCATATTATATCCAAATGGAATAGTCAGTTTGTGCCCCCTGTATAACCTCATGTTTTACATTTCATTAAAGGTCAAGAGGCAACTTTCCTTTTTATGGCTCTGAAGTATTAGAGCAGTTAATTTGTGCATCAGTCTTGTGTGACAGCCTCCATCAACAGATGTGAGTAGCAGCTAGAGGTGTTAATCTCTACAGCTACTTGTCTAGCTATCTTACCGCCTCATTGTATAATATCTCTTAGTTACCTTGCTAATCAAAGTAACTGTAACTTGAGTTAGAATAAAGCATTCAGAGTGTGACAAAGGGTCGTTTCACTTGGACCTTTAAGCCTATTGTGAGATGTGCATCATTGCCAATTCTGTGGACATAAGACCCTCTGTTATGATATCAGCATCAAATATTTAGCTGCTTAGTTCTCACAAACATCTCATTTTAAGAACAGCTGCGCCAGTTATAGTGTATTTTACGTGATGATGCTTGTTCAATATTATTTTGGATTACAGCAATTTAGATCATAATCCTACTCCCCTCAGTGGCTAGTTTTACTGTTGACATCAACAAAAGCTAGACAAGATCCAAAGGAAATGGCAGAGCCATTGTTCACCTGGCTGTAACTTCTACCAAGAGATATTTTTATACTCGTGTCTGTGGTTCATTTCCTGTAGACAGTTAAACACTAAGTACACAGACAAAATTAAAAAGATCCTGATTCCATTTATTGGCATGTTTTTTAGGTGAATAGATTGCATTTAAAGTTCTGTAACTAAGAACAAAATCCAGCCAACTGTATCGAACCCAGGGCCCATAACATTTTCTTCCTTTTAGATAGTACATTAAGGTATTTCTCATTACATTGCAAAATCCCCCTTGGTCTATATTCTTTTTGTACTCACATCTGTTTTCCAACTGACAATGTCAGTGTCACAGCTAGTCCATTACCAGAATACATGCTGCTAAGTACTCTTCAGTAGAGAAGTTTATTCTTGACAGATTCAGATACTTTCAGGCTTGCTGTTATTTCCATTTTTGCACACTGAAACAGTGCCAGGTAGAGTTGTACAATAAAAATATCAGCATTGAAATGAACAGGTTTGAACTTAATCAGCTAGAGAAAGAAAGGAAGGTAATAGGCATGAGTTCAGTTAGAGTTTGTAACACTTTATGGAAGGACTGAATAAGTCTTTTACTCTGATGTTAGAGAAGTCCATGGCAATACACTTGAACCTGATTTTTTTTTTTGCCTTTATTTTGCTTTGTAAAACAGGGGAGCCCACTAACCGCCCACTAACTACAGCTGCTCTGTTCTGTATTTGCACTGGCATCAACAAGATCAGCTTCCATTTATGCAGATTACCCACAATTTTGTTGACCATAAAAATCTTTGACCATCATTAGAAATCTGGTCTGCACATTATTTTGTATTCTGCTGTTGTAAGACTGATGCTCTCAGTTCTTTCCATGGGTATATAGTGTCTGGGTACTGACAAGCAATTTGGTCTTTTATTCAGACCACTGACAGGATCAGTCAAAACCACAGACTTTTCCCTCTCACAGATTACTGAGGAAGCTGATTTCTTCTGAAGATATTAAAGATGAAATGAGAAAATACACACACAACCAGCAAAAGGGCCTTGAATGCCTTTCTTCTTTCAGAGAAATTGCAGTCATTCACAACCCAGTTAAAAATCCTCAAGCAAATCACTTCAGTCACAGCTTGATATCAGCCCTACCTCTCTTTTGGGTAGTTTCACTCAAAGAGCAGTTGTCTTCATTTGTGACTCTTCCACAAACTGATGACTAAATAACAGGCTGCTCCTTTTCGTGGGCTGTTCCCCTCTCCACAGGCATAGCACCAGCTACACTGCTCAGGTGGTTTTTTTGAGATGCAGTGACAAGGAGCGTGCCATGAAGGAGCGATGTGCTGTTCATCGGGCACAGCAGGACTCAGCCATCCTGCTGCTCGAGACCATAGATTGAGCTGTGGCTGACTCTGTCTCAGGTTTCCCATTCGTGATTTACGGTGCATCCCCTATGTCTGTAACCTGAGAGTCATATATATTTCAGCTTCTAATGATACATATCTTTCCCTCGGCTGACAGCTTCACCACATTTCCCCTACCATTGATTTTGCCTGAATTTAGATGGCACGTAGCTGTAATGCTAACGTCACTTCAGACTAACCTCAGCCCATGCCCCAGAGATCTCTCTTCATTCCCTATCAAAGGTTCACATTACATAAAGACAGTGGGACTGAGTCCATCTGTCTGACATGGTGACAGGTATGTAGCTTCCAACAGGTTTTGAGACGGACTGGTATGAGATTCAGGTACCTGAATGTAGGTGACTGATCCTATTTCAAATCCCTGTGTGTTTCTTGCCTGCACCTAGATGCTGCTCCAGGAGGGCACAGGTCTCCTACAGGTCCTGTGGCATATCTGTCAACTCTGTGCAGATGTGTGTCATGTAGTTTAGGATATCTATTTTTGACAATAAATCCCAAAAGTCGTATCTTTATGTTCAATAGCCTATGATAAATTTCTGATCTATGAACTTGCCTGTTCTTTCTAATTACACAGTTTTAGCACTAAGAAAATCTTATGACAAGGAGGTTCAGAAGTTTTTTGAAAAATTACCTGCCTTTGTTGGCTATGAATCTGCTATCCACTAGTTAACCTGTAGCCCAGGCAGAGACCTCTTGCAGCCATAGGATAGATGCACACGATGCACACAGGGAAAGACATAATTAATACTTGCTTGCCTTAAGAGCATACATTAGCCATGGTAAGCATCATGAAAGCATATTGTAACATGTAAGGCCACAAATAGTATTTTGTCACTCAGGTAAGTTAAAATATAAGTAATAGTAGCCATAACTGTAAAACACAAATGATGACTTGAGATATGGATTCAGAGGTAGGATGCACAGAAAAAAAAATGTGTAAGTAGTAAAATCTGCAAGATGAGAACTAAAGACATAGAGTGGGCAGGGAGGGTGTCTAATGGAACTGGAATTCCTGGAAAATAAGCAAAATCAGTACATGGCCAGATCCCCAAAACAAAATATCAAGAACAGATGATATCAACCCCTTTTATTTGGGGGATGGAGCAGAAAAGCATAAAACTTCAAGGATGGATGAGGAAAAAAATGGAGAACACAGCCCACTTCAGTTCTGACTTCCCATATCAAAGAGCTCTGAGGATTGGCCAACTCAGCCTCAGCGACTTAGGACCATCAGGGACTGTAGCCACCAATGCTAACTAAAGCCATCACTTCCACATGCATACACACATCTAGTTCAGAATAAGCTCTTAAAGGACTAATTATTTTGTATATGTGGTGACAGTGAAAGCCGTCTCAATGTAATTCATGATTTTACAGACTTCAGTCAACTCCTACTCTTATCCAGGGGTGCTTGAAGAGCCATTGTCTATTTATTTCTTCAAAATATGGGATAAAATTTTTAACTTTAAACATCCTGCAACCTTTTTCTAAACATTTTTCAATTCTCCTATAGCCTTATAGTAAGATGGAGGAAAGAGAATTGTTAACATTTCAGCTCGCCATGGCCTAAGTGGAGTCATAACAACATACACTGCCATACTTTCTGCTCTTCCCTTACTAATTGCTAACAGTCCATTTGCTGTTTTGCCTGCTTGTGATATTTCTTGTGGGTATGGCAGAACAGGTCTTCCTGTCTGGCATCCTGAAGTGTTAGTTAATTGCTGCCGTTTAAAGGGGTTTATATATCATATTGCGTGGACTTTTCCAATTTACAGTTGAAGTTAAGATCATATTTAACCAATGTGGGTTTAACACTTTCAGTTGCAAATAACTTAAAACAGGAACTTTGCCTAACAAAATCATTAGCGCGCTTATGCTCTCTGGACTTGAATGTAACAGTGGGAGAAAGAAAAGAGATATCCAGAAAGCACATCACTTTTTTAAAGTTCTCATATAACACTACAGAGAAAAGAGGGGTTTGGGGTTTTTTTAATATATAATTCTGGCTGTACATTGGGATACAAATAGTACCATATCCCCTTACAATGGAAAAGTAATTCACGTAAGAGAGAATGAGAGGTGTATTTATGTTCCTTTTCACCACTCTTTTTAATAGACAGCTTCTTTTGGATTTTGTTTGGTTTCTTTGAATCCCACTCCTCCACAGACTTCCCAGGACTCAGTACTCTGTTATTGCTTATTCTTCCTGCTGCTCTGCTGGCTATAGCAGTCCAATGGTTACTTCAGCTGAAAATAGCTCTGCTAAATTTAAATTTTTTTTCATTATGGAAAATGTGTGAAAAGCAAAAAAAAACAAGGAGCACAGACTGAAACATAATCTGTAGAACAGGGTATGCATCTTCCACTAATTCCATGATTATTCAAGAAATCATAGGATATTCTTGCCCTTGGTAGGCACCATTGTATTCAGTTATTCTGGGTTCCCTTCTGCTCCCATGTCTTTGCAGGATTACAGATTTAGAGTTTAAAATATCTAGAGTTAGGATTTTTTTCTACTTTTATGCTTCTGAAGGTCCAAGAAGCATTGACATCTTATGTTTATTTTCATTTTAGATATTATGAAGGCTTATTTAGCAACATTAATGAGAAGGTATATAGAGATATGTCATGGTTATAATCAAACATTAGGAATACTCATGATTGTAGGGATTTCAGAGATTAACTGACAGATACATATAATGGAAGGAGATTGTGGAAATTGAGTTTCAACAGCCTGTTTCTCCTAGAGCACAAACTTATTCAGCCTGAATAAGAAAGGAAGGTATCTATTCCTAATGCAAGAATTCATCAGCTACTCAGGAGCTTACTGGTGTAATTTAGGTTTCAATTCTATAAGACACTGCAGGATGATTTAGATAAAATGTCACCTAGGAAGTTACCTGTAATTTTAGTATTTCTGTAAAATTCTTTTTGCTTCTCTTTACGAGATGAAAATCAGTTTATCTGCAATGCTCAAGTAGAATAGTCTATCACCTTGCTCTGAGCCAGACAGCCACTGACATTCCCATTTTCATTTTCCCATAGCTGACAATAACTCACCACATTTGTCACCCCAGCTGATTTTACTAGCCATGGATCCAATACTTCCACGTTTATACAAGCAGAACTCATCCAGATCCCCCAAGTAATGTCTGATAAACAGAGACCTACACAAAAAGACTTTTATCTCTATAATAGCTATTTCTAATTGAAACTGCAAAAGACTTTTGACAGCCTGTGCATATATATTCTCCTGGTAGTGTCTCTCCCTTCACATGAATACAAATTTGGTTTATCACGGACACCGTTTGTTACTTGGGACAACAAACAGAGATTGGTAGAGCAAGTTTTGTCACTATATATGCTGTGCTTAATATTAAATTATTCTTCCTACACTGTAACTTCTCCATAATTAGGGAATGTTTTGCACATAATTTCAGGCATAAACAGCTTTTTCTTCTATAAATATATATATATGCAAGTCCCTTTATTGAAAATGGGCTTATTTCTCTTAGGTATCTATTTTATTACCCATCAGTCTCCTAGCTACAACAGATCATTTGCCTTTGTCAGTTAGTGTTTGTTTTTAGGGACACAGAGCAGCTCAGTGCTGCTGAGAGTAAATTAATGTGTTGGCAACGTGCATATTTACCTCTGTTCAGCACAGTCAGTGTAACACAGCTGGGTGGCTGTGTGCCTTGGGCAGCCCTGAATACACAGCAAGGACATCAGCCATTACGTCAGAGTTTGATTATTTTTCTGACTTTTTTTTTTATGCTTTGAAGACGACTTTTGCCCTTTATGTAGGAGAGCAGGGGGAACACACAGGGTGCTGCCAAGGGATGAGCCATGAGCCAGTTGAGAGATTATGAATCAAGATTAAGGGGCAGACCAAAGTGGATGATGTTGTAGGTGTCTGCTATAGACCTACTGATCAGGAGGAAAAGGTAGATGAGACCTTCTTCAGGCAACTGGAAAGTCTCATATTCACAGCTCCTGGTCCTTGTGAGGGACCTTAACCACCCTGATATCATCTGGAAGGACAAACCAGCAGGGCACGAGCAATCCAGATGGTTTCTGGAGTGTTCTGATGATAACTTTCTGACACAGGTGACTGAGAAGCCAATGAGGGAAGATGTTCACAAACAACAAGCAACTGGTCACAAAGTGAAAGCTGGGGGAAGCTTTGGGACCATGAGATGGTGAAGTTCAGGATCCTGAGATGAGGGAGCTGGGCTGGAAGCAGGGTCATAACCCTGGACCTCAGGATAGAAGATTTTGGCTTGCTGAGGTCTGCTTGGAAGAATCCCGTGGGAGACCATCCTAGAAAGAATAAGGGTCCAGGAGAACTGGCTGACTTTCAAGGACAATTTCATCCAAGCTTAGGCATGGCTCATCCCAATCTGCAGGAAACCAAGTAAAGATGGCAGTAGGCCTGCATGGGTAAAGAAGGAGCTCCTAACAAAACTCAGGCTTAAAAAGGAAGCATATAAGAGGTGGAAACTCTCTGTTAGTATGTAATCCCAAAGAATTTCTGGTTATAAAGACATGTCCTTGGGTTTCTTACTGAAACTAGAATTAACATATGCAGCATCCACTGACTTGAAGCCTATTTCCATAGCTTTGGCTTTGTCCAAGGTACTCTCTCTCTATATATATATATATATATATGAGAGTTGGTTTAGTAACAAGGATGAAATCTCATTACACTTCTGCAAACTGGGAGGATTTGAGGAACCCTGTTCCCTCTCTTGCTTCTGTTTTTGTTGTTGGTTGCTGCAGGTAAAGCAAGAGGAACTCCTTCATCACACCTTTCACGGGTAAGCTATTTCCCATGTATGCCACTAGAACTTTGAAGAGTGTAAAGTAGGAACTGAGCTACCAAGTGAAGGAAAACTTGTCTTTATTGTTTACATATATTCTGTGTTTGAGTATTTTCAAGCTCTATAGAAATAAGTGATTAAAAAAAACCCAAAAAGACCTGCTTGCTTATCTTAACATTAAACACAGGCACAGCCAGAATTTCACAAAAATTATTCATACCATCAATTTTTAACTGAGATTAATTGATCTTTCAGTACTGTGAACTAATAAGGCTTTCAAGAAACTGTACAGTATTAATTAGAAAAGGGAGATCTCAGTGGTTGCTAAGAAACAAGTATATATTTGTAATCACTTTTTACCACACACACCCCCCCCCAGCAGCGATGTCTTTTCATAGGCTCAAGAATGTTTCCTTTGGAACAATTCCCTGTCGTTTTTAATTAGCAGGCTAAGAATTTAAAAGCTAATTGTTAATTAGTATAACAAGGTAGGAGTGGGTATGTCTATATTAAAACTCTAAACAGGACTTGAAGGTCTGCCCATGTTGAATAAGCAGAGTCCATAGCATGGTTTTCGTCTAGGTCACCTAACAAGCTCCCAGGGAAAGGACAGGCATGTTTCAGCAGGTACCATGACCAGGCAGCATTTCCAGTAGATAACTCAGATGCAGTCACCCTCTTCTAGGACACTCAAGACACAAACTTTGTCATGCTGGTTGGCCTCAGGGCTAGTAACAATCCCCAGCCTGCTTTATTTTCATCTATAGGTGTAGCCATAGAAACCTAAAAAATCAAGGACTAAATAACAATTTTAAAAATATCGTTATTGGAACAAGTGACACTTCAACATCTTTGGAATTTTTCCTCAAAACCAACTCTTTTATATAAAGCCGTCTTACATCTGACTAGCTTTGTGACATGCAATTGCATTTCTTTATTTTAAAGCCTCTCCCATCCATTGCTGTATATGCCATGGAAAACAACCTGCTAAAATCCTGTGTAGAATTTTGTTTATGATGTGAATTGTTCCCTTTAATGCCATGTGGCCTCTTCCCATGAGTGAACTTAGGCAAGTGCTGAAGCATTTATAGAAGGACTTAATGGACTACATAGGAATATGGGGAAATCAGTTGTATCCAGAGTACTTCCAAAGCATGCAGAATAATAAAACTGGAAAACCCTAGAGATTTTTTTTTTTTCTGTTTTCCCTGGAAAGGCTTACTTGTAACAACAGAGAAAGAGTTTTAAACAAAAACATCACGTTTAAATTAACATTCCTTTTAAAGCAGTGTCTGCATGTAAAGAATGACCTTCAGCTTTTACGAAAGATATTTTTACAGGGGCCTGCACAGATTGGTTTTTGGTCCAATGACAAAAAATCCAAAGTCTGAAACTGAGATGAAAAATAAGCCAGTGGTAAATTGCAGAGGAAGACGGTGGAGGAAGAAGTGCTTGAATCACTTGGAAAGCTGGGAAACAAGGAAGCAAAGCACGCCTCAGAATTATATAAAAGGACATGTAGGAACAAAGAGCACTTCCACAAATACTGGCTGTAGAACTCAATCTTGAGAAACATCTTGAAATGGAGCTGACAGCGTGGCAGGTATCGGACTAAGTGCAGTCACCCAGATGACATCATCAAAGGGCTGATGAGATGTCCAGCTATCTGAATATGCTATTATATCCGTGTTTGAAGTAGCTCTGACCACCACAGCAATACAGTGCCCACTCCTGGATACGCAGCAGATTTTTCTGACATTAGAAAGGTCTTAAAGAATCACAGGCATGATGACAGAGTTTGAGGACAGACCTTACAGAGAGTCATTCAGGAGCTCGCTCTGGTTATCTTAACAGTAAAAAACCAGATTAATTCCTTAACCACAGGCTGTGAAAGTTTGGATTTTTATATTACTGGAATTTCTGAAGTTGATTTTAAAAAGTTTTTATTGTCTGCTGATTGCATTTGTTTTGCCATATTTGCATGATAGATTTATTTTTGTCTCAGTGCACAGCTTATTTTCAGGAATGAAAGAGAGGTGTTGCTTTCCTTTGAAGCAACAGAAGAAGGAGCATAATTAATTAGGCAGAGATAGATCACAGCTAGGGACAAGGGATAGTGTCTCATTAGAACACCTTGATCCAAAGTTAAACCCTCTATCAGATCTGTCAGGATTGAATTTGTATCTGAATGAGTCTGGCAGGTTGTTTTTCTAGGATTTCTTTTAAAGCACAGGATCTAGACTGTTTCGAAGGCTCTATTTATTAGTTTTACATAAATCCTTTGTCACTGAAGGAGGATCACTGATCTTGATCTTTCTTGCTGCCTTCCTCTGACCATAGGTTCTGATTTACAGTAAGTTGAGGCGTACTTTATGCGTTCTGTAGATTCTCCATCTATTATAGAGCTTCTGGGGATCATGAAGATCCAAATTTGCTCATCCCGGAATAATTTCCCATCCTGTACTTTCTTTTTCTTGGGTACATAAGAGAACAAGTAGTTGACTGTTCAATGTCAGAGAAAAATGATGTGTTTCAGAGGCTAAAAGGGAAAGTAAACTATTTCAGGTTATAATTAAGATAAATTTCTTAATATGAGAATATTTAAACTTATTAGAAGAGTTTAGCCTGGACTGTTATAGATACCCTGTTATTGTAAATGTTTTTGAATATAGGCTTTTAAAACTTCAATAGGAGAGAACTTAAGATGGCTGTATTGCCTGTGCATGACAAGCCAAACTAAGTGACAACATAGAGTTATTCTGACTTCATAACATCACAGTTTTTACCTCATGAAATTACAGACTATCAATCCCAGCCCAGACCTAGGGGAAGGTATAAAATACACACTCTTTTTTGCATTCTCTCACCTCTTTCAATATATTTTTATATAACCAGGTAATGTCAAGGCATAATAAAAACATACATTTTCTGGAGGAGCTAGACAGTCAAAGACAGCAAAACAGCCTTATTACTTACACTGAGATTACCAGGTCTTGAAGACCAGTCTGGCACCTACTTCTGAAGAACAGCAGCATCTTCCAGCTGCAGCAGTCACTTCCCAACTCTACCACAACCCCAACGTCTTATACTTGCTAAATCTATATGAAAGTTTACTTTTTTTTTTTTTCTGTTATCTTATGCAATTTGTCTTATATGAAGACAAATATTAGTGATTATTTCTATAACAAAATTTCTGAAGACATTATTCTGTGGTCAGGTATTGGCCAAGCTAAATATTAAGTACCATCTATTATTACCTGAGAGTATTACTCCTCTTTGATCATTAAGCACTTGGAAACAGGTCACTACTGTTTAATTAGACCTCTCTTATTATCCTAATGCCATACAGACATAGTAGACAAGGTATTAAACTGAGCAGTGACAATTATTATCTACTACCTTTTAATTGACTAATTTTTGCTTGTATAATAAAAGCTTAAAGGAAACATAGTGCTAATTTTGGAGAAAAAGACTTGCCTTAGTACCCATTATTACATCTTTGTCCTTTCAAAAGGAAGCTTCAACTAAACACAGTCCTTCCCTATCTATGTCATTATTTCACACCCTTTGTGAAGAACATCTTGATCAGATAAAGAAAATGTGAGCTAATTAAAGTAACTATGTTTACTGCTGGGACACCTAACCCACCTGTGTAATTAAGACCAGACATTTCATTTATTTTTTAACTTCTAAGGTGACCCAGAAAAGCAGTCTCAAAACTTTGCCACCAGGAGCAAGCAGACAGCAACTTTGTCCTTTACTTTCCATTTAAGCTCTGAACCTCCTGCAACAGTTTCCAGGTCTCCTCCTGGCTTCTGATTCCTTCCCATCTGTATCTCAGTGACAATCTCCAAAAAATAATCTTCAATGACAGTCTGGGATATTAGACCCTCTTTTCTTGCTAATCCCCATACCTGCAGCATCCTCTGACCTAGTTGCCATTTCTCCTCACTCCTCTCTTTAGCCACCTTCTTGAGTCACAAGATAGCTGTCACTGAAGGATGCAATGAAGTCAGGGAAATACAGAGAGCACAGTGTCTGCTGAGATGGAGCAAAGCCACTCCTAAGGATCCAGCATGCAGGCCAAAGGGAGACCAGAGAGCTGCAGTGCAAAGTCAGCTTCAAGGTTAATACCTCATTAAACTCATGAGAGTGGTGGGAATTGTTTGTCTCTCTGCACCTGAAGTAGGAACTAATCAAATACCTGAATTATCCAGCAATGAAACAACACAGTCAATTTTCAGTGTCCTAATCTGAAAAAAAAAATGTTTAAAATTACAGACAGGTCCATAATTCTCTGAGCAGGACTGCTTTACTTGTCAACAATAAACCCTCTCTTTTCCAGCACTTGGATTCTAACACTAATTTTTAATTAGGGCCCCACTTCAAATCAGTCATTATCTGGTGCTATTATTATAACTTACAGAATACTTTAAAATAGAGCCTGGAAACCCCACTCACACCTAAGCTCCATTTTGCCTGGAATAGTCCAGACGTGTAAGAAAAACATCTCTTACTGTCCAGAGTTCTCTTTTTATGGAGCACTGAAAGAAGACAAAGTGGAGAAATGGTGTGGGAAGGTAAAAATATAGGAAATAAAAGGATTTAGCAGAAATTAGAGGATTTACAGATGCAGAGTGGAGAAGCTTATGAAACTGAGGATATTTCATGGTTCAGTTTTAGCATGATACATAACACCTGACTGTCCTTCCCTCCACCACGTACAGCCATTTAGTTGCTGTTTCTTTTACTCTTCCTAAGGACCACTGTTGGCCACCTCTGGCCTCGGCCTGGCCAGCGTGACCTGTCCCTTCCACTGGTGACACACTTGGTAATCACTGGAGCACACTCCTGTGTCTGCTTCTGCCTGCCCAAAGCAGGAGTTGTGAGTATAAATTTTGTCCCACTGCCGAGCATTCATAAATCTCACAACTTCATGCAGAAAAGCAAATAGTATGTGGGCAACTCTTACAGGAGCTTCTGCTGTTCTCCAGAACAGCTGTCTGGCACCTCGAGCTGCTAAAGAGATGCTGTTTCTGTTCATCTTTTTTTTGCCAAGGAAACCCTAAGAGTCCAAGACTGTCCCTGAATCCTACACGATGAGAGTCAGATGGGCCCATGCTGTGCAAAGTATTCTGGCCCTGATCCCAGTGAGTATACCCTTCTAGAATGTTTCTAGATGCATGCAGGACATCATAATTGTTCACATGAGGCTTTCTCTCCCAGATGTCCCTGTTCCAGTGACACTTGAACACTTACTGGCACGAAAAACCTGTAATGAGGGGTTATGCCATACTTGTTACTACAGCCACATCACAGTTATGCCACTGCTTTATGGAACCAACCATCATCATGCTGTTAAGTATGCAAGGCCAAGGTCACTGTCCTCATGACATCATGAGTAAGGTGTTCCATGAGAGTCCCTTTTGGCTCTCCTACCCTCTGTATTCTGAGGGTCTATTTAAAAGCAGTTCTTGAATTTTTGGTGGGTTTTTTTTTTTTTTGGCAAGAACTTCAGGGCAGCCTTTCCCAAAGAAATAGTGTATAGCTTTTATTATATGAATGTCAGACTGCCTCAGGTCATCATAAAAAAAGCTTACAGCAATTTATGCTCTGAAGTTAGTGTTCAACCTACAAAACATCACAGATTTCATCTTAAAAATTTCACCTGAAAAAGTCTGCTAGATGAGTTAATTATCATATTTATCATAAAGCAGAAGCCTACTGAAAGAAATATTAAAACAGAGAGAAATAAGAAAAAGCACCCTATTTTGTGTTGCATTTTACTACAACCACTTTGGGTTTGCTGAACTTATAGTCAATACTAATGCAGAGTTCTGTCTTCTTTCTAGTGTTCTCTAAATATGCTGACACAAATGCTGTTATTAACTAGCACTACAGGAGAAAAAAACAGGTAGAACAAGCAATACTTTCAAAAATGGTTATCACCCTCTATGCTCAAACCAACCTCCCTCATGTCATTATCAACCCAGTAGCAAATACAACAGAGAAGGTGGAGTAGGCAGATAAGGATAGATAGATATTAAGGTGTATGTAAACCGTTTACAAAACACTGCTGTAAAATACTGTGACTACAGCTACTATTTTGTTGTTTAAGCAGTAACTGAGTAGGGAAGCCATTTCCTGACAATCAATGAATATAACTCTGCCAGGACAATCAATCTCTGTCACAGAATCCATTATTTAGAGGGGAAAGTGGTTACAAGAAAAATCCTGTAAGTGGTTTGGAAGTTAAACGGAGAAAATAAGTTGCTAAGGGCCATCTTCTCAATGGATATGAATTAGACACTTATGAAGCCCATGGCACAGTATCGCCTTGTACCAGCTGAGATTTGAGATTCGTATGTTGAAAAATTGGTACAAAAACTCCTCGCTGCCATGGGGACAACGGTCCATTACAGGCATTTATCCTAGTAACTTGTCCATCAAATGTGGGGTTCACTCTCAGCCATTCATCATTTCTAACTACAATTTTACGTCACCACACACATAAATCTGCATTCTTGTCAGTGAGCTCTACTTCAAAGGCCAGAATAAGATTTCACGTTACTGAAACATGAAGCTACCTATTCAGGTAGGTTTTCTACTCACACAGAGCAGCATTTTAATCCCCAAATGACACAGTGAAAGGAATTTTGCAAAAAAGTAGATGTTAGGTAAGGTGCCACAGGTGATGTGATATTGCACAGAGCAATACTTAGAAGTCCAGTATTGAAGTCAGAAGTCAGGTGTCCAATTCAAGGGTTAGAGGTTGTACAGCCAAGTTAGACATCCTGCACACTGCTCATAGGAAGGAGAGGCTCTGACATCCCACCCACTAGCACTGGGATGTCCTTACACTTGAGAGGAAACATCAGAGAAACACAAGCCCATCAGATAGACACACATCTTTAAAACTGGGTCTAGGCACCATGCAAAATAGGGATTTAGAGCCTCAAACCACGTTCACTTCCTTTTCTGTAGCTTAGTGGTAGGATACTTTTCCAGAGAGAACTTAAAGCAGGATTCAGAGTCCCAAATTGTTCCATTAATTTTTCTATGTCTTCAGCAGAGAAGAGCAGCTGAGTGTAGTCCCTTGTAAGTACTGTGCACAAAATATCTTTGTAAATGTTCAGCAGAATACTAAAGTGGATTTCCTGGATCATCTGTCCCTGTTCTTTCATGTTACAGGCAGCCACATCATATAATCTTTCACATATAGTCATATATCTTTCATGAATTAATCAAAGCCCGTCCTTAACAGAGTATCTAATTCTTGTTCACTTTACCACAAGAAAGCTGTAAAACCTTAAACCTTGTACTAACTAAACCAAAAACCAAATTCATAGAAAATTAGATTATACCCTTTTGTTCTTGTGCCAAGATTGGCCTTTAGCTAAAATATCCGAACTCATTAGAAGATGCTTTTGTTTCTGAAGTACTTATTGAGAGAAATGTATCTTCTCTTAATCTTGGCTGTGCTCAAGTGAACAAATCAAAATCTGTTGTGTGAGGCGACATAAACATCCTCCATTTTTCTGATACTTACACTAACTCTTTCTGCAAGTCTTTTGGCTTTAAAGCTTTTATTTTTCTTGACAGTAATTATTGTAAATACTATTCCTCATGTGACTTCCTCAGCACTTTACAAACTTTCTATCTGAAGTCCCTCAGCTGATATGTCCCCAAATCACATTTGTCTTTTTCAGAGTTTATTCCTACACATGCCACAGCCATCCTGTTATATAATATATAGAGAATTTTTCCTTTCCACTATTTCTTTCAGCTGGTAAGTTCCCATTTTGGGTGTGTAATTATTTCATAAGCTCAGCCCAGGTCTCTTGTTCTAACTCTGCTCATCATACATTGTTTCCTGTGTGACAGTCTAATTTCCATATACTTCCAACAGCTCCATGACAGATTTGCTACTCAATTCTAGTAAGACGAGGCACTGCATTTGCACTGACTTCCTGCCAGGTGTGCCACTGTAAATGGGTGCAGAATCATGACATATTTGATGGTGATAAAAGGGGCACATATTGCTTAGTACTAGTTTTAAGCTTTTTTTTTTTTTTTTTCTTTCCCCTTTGTTTCTGTTGTTCCTAATGCTCTGTAGAAGGGTGCACAGCTAGCACTTTTCTAACATAGATATATAATACACTAATTCACATCACTTTGACAGTCTAGCTAATAATAATTCTCAGATAATTCACAGAAACTAAAGTACCTAATTATCAATGCAAAATAAACCTTTATATGTTCAAACAAACAAAAAAAAAATAGTCATAAATACAGTTATTTATCCATCTACAGTTTCTTCTATTAAGAACAGTCAACCAGTCAAAGCATGGCATCACATAACACTTTTCCTATTTGGAAAATGGAGACTGGTAAAAATGTGTCCCAAATCCTTACATTGTGAATATGTAAAACAGATCGTTGCTTTCACGATAGGAACTTGGTAGTTTTTATGACCCATGATAATTTAGGTTCTGTCCATTTGCTTATATATGGGATTATTGAGCCCATTCCATTTATTCAGAGTGTTGTGGAGCTGTTAAGGCAAACTGTGATTGCTCACAGAATACATGCACAGTGAGGAAAAATCACAGAAAAAAATAGAGAAGCTAATAAAAGGAAAATATGACTAAAATGTTGATAACTGATGCACTCTGGCACTGAAAATGGAACTATATTAGTGGTATATTTTCTTAACTTCTTGTTGCACATAGTGGTCTCGCTCAAGAATTTCAAATAAGGCATATTACCATCTGAACTGAATGGAAAGAAAGACAGTTTAGCATTCAAAAGCTCATCATAAGTTAGGGCTGAGGGCAAATGCCCCAACTTAGTCCACGGAGAAACACTCTGTTCCATTCTAAAACACTCTGGCTGTGTCCATGCTGCTGTCTGGAGGACAGTCCCCAGCCCAGCCCATCCCTCATTTTCTCATGGGTCTGAAGCATGCCAGGAACTGTGCTAACAACTAAACCACTGCCTGTCGGTATTTTAACCATGTTTTTACAGACACAGTCTAAGAAATCAGTTCTATTCCTGGCTCTGCTTCATGCAGACTAAGGGGTAAATTGCTTCAGGTCTGGCTCTACTACATTGAAATCCGGAGAAGTCTATGACTTGGTAGGATAAACACTCCATATATCAGTTCCCTAGCCGTAAAATGGTAACTACAATTCTAGGGGGGGAGAACCTTTAAAACATAAGATGTCCCTTTTTCTAGGGGAGAAATAAATTAATATGTGAATTTCTTTCTTCTGCTGTCCGAATGCTGTGTCTAGATAAGTCATGAACACTTCAGAGTGAGGGATTCTCTTCTGATACACCTATGAGCATAAGAATAATTTACAGATAAACCAATTTCTAAATCTGTAATACATTTTTTTTTCTTTTTGCTTCTTGTCCTACTTCTTTCAACTCCTGTCTATGAGGATCTTATTTTTGTTCTAAGGGTCATTTATGACATTTCAGAAGCCAAAGGGCAATTTGTAGGTGCTTTAGAGAGGTGGAGAAAAAAGCCGGTTCCAGTATGAAATACGGACAGGAGGTGACACTCATCCTTGTGTTAGTTCTAGTTTTCATTTTCAGGTACTGACCATCTGTCCAAATAGTCTGTAGTTAGACTACAGCACAAAAACTTGCAAATTAAAGTCATCCTTATGTCAAAATGTAATCAAACTATGAAGACTCAGAAATATAGTAAAGTATTAACTTTTTTTTAGATATATTGTACTTGGTAGACTAGTTTTATAAAGCAGCATGGTGTCTGGATGAACACACCTCTAATATTGCCTCCCTCCCCCAGCTGGTTTCCACATTTGGCGATCAACAGCAGTGTCAGATGGAGCTGCAAGTAACCAAGGCTTTTTCCTTACAGCATGCAACTCCAGAATGTCCAAAGGTTTTATATTTTTTAAAGTAACTAAACTGAGAATAATACATTTTCAAGTTGGAGAAAAAAAAAAAATAAATCAAAGTATCTGTGGAAAAGAACAAAAAACAAATGTATAGACCACTCCCTCCCCACTGACTGTGCCCTCACAAGTGGATGCCCTACTCCTACACTTGGTTGCAACCAATTAAGTGACTTTGGCAGCAAACTCTGCACAGGCCCTTTGGTACCAAGACATTTCTTGTGCTCACCTCTGTGTTCTCGTTTCTTACTCTCCATTTTTGACTGTGATCTTGCAGCATCTACATGTGATCCACCCTGTTATCCTCTTCCCAGGCTCATTCCATGACCTCTGAAACCAGTTCAAGCTCAGTATCTCCCTAAGAGGTGACACAGTCAGCCCTCCAAAGGGCTCCTCTTCGCCCAGACACACAAAGGTTGTGTTGGAGGGGGAAAGTAAGAGCAATTTGTTAGGGACGCATACCTATG
This sequence comes from Athene cunicularia, assembly GCF_003259725.1. Lineage (NCBI taxonomy): Eukaryota > Metazoa > Chordata > Aves > Strigiformes > Strigidae > Athene > Athene cunicularia. The sequence continues at coordinate 7,531,887 of NW_020799091.1, read as the reverse complement.
TTTTACTTTTCCTGAACAGCCAGCAGTTGTCCTGCACTCTTTCATCCGTATCCACAATGGCCCTACAAATAAGTTTCTGCAACTGACCCAGAAATTATCTAATGGGAGTGTTTGTACTGGAATTTCAGCAGAGATCATGTTTTCCCCACAGTAAAAAAAATTTCTTCAGTGTGCTGAAATTCTGAGTTTCTCATCTGACTAATTTTCTAAGAAAAGAAGGCGTGCACTGCACTGCTGGCACATCCTCAGATCTGCCATTTGATGCTACCCCAGCCCTTGCAAAAGGCTTGTTTCCAGCCTGCCTTCAAGCTGCCCACAAAGCTATATGCTATGGTGACAGATGGCCCTAGGACTCCACTAAAGAGCAGAAGGGAAGAGATTCCTCCCTCGAGGACAATTTGCAGAAGAAACATGACTTACATGCTCAAATTGCCCTTTGGAGGATCTTTTCTTTCTCCATTGACAATATGAGTAGTCCAGGGAGATTAGCCTTCTGGTTCAAATGCTGCATTTAGATGCTTGAAGATCAGTAATGTAATTCATAGGATTGCTAAGCATATACAACTTTTTAGGTTTTCAACAGATAAGAGATGATTTTGTTGTCTGTGGTAAAAGCTAGAACATGGAGGTAGAGGGAGGCCTTAGTCAGTCATCAAGTACATCCATTGCCAAACTTGGATTTTCATTTAATTGAGAAATTTTTTTACACTGTCCAGTTGAGGTTTGAATAACCCATATCTGTCCTTCCACCGATAAAGAAAATAGTGCAGACAGTGGCTTTGTCTCTACTACGGATCAGCAGGACAACTTCTGGAACTGTGTATACAACCACAACAAATTATTTGTATGTGTCTGTACAAGAAGCCACATCGTCCCAAGGTCCTTGGGGAAAGGCTTTACAGAGACTGAAGAGACAGAGAGCTACCAAATGTTCCAACACAATGTTTGAATAGTGCAGTCCGAAAGTATTGAACTCAGATATGAACATTAAAACCTTCTCAGGAAAAGAAGTTGAGTCCTCCTACACTCAAATGAAAATTCTCACTTCTCAGTCTGATCAAACACCTTTCTTATTCTCTGCTCTGGAAAAGGCTTCAGATGTCTCTGAAAACCCATCATTAGTCTGCTTAATCAACTCACTGCCCAGTGCAGCAGTGCCCAAAGCTTTCCATGTCCCAGACTGGTAGCACTTGGACAAAGGAGTGGGTTCAGCTCTTAAAACTAATTCCCACTTGACAGGAGTGGAAGTCAGAGAGAAAACGCTCTGGCAGCTCCCAGTCAAGTACAAACCATGGAACAATTTCCCTGCATAATGAATTCTTCATAGGTTAACTAATAACGGTGGTGAGCATTATGTTGTCAGCAAAAGCAATGATTTTCAGCTACCCAAAACAGGAAAAATACATGTATTTCTGCTCAGTTACACAAGTTTTTAACAAAAAGATGGTTTGTTTTTGACTTTATTTTTTTTCCCACCTTAACTGTAAAATTCCACAAGGACCTTACAACGATTAAGGTGTGGTTTGCATTGACTAGAGTTGTTGCATAATTAGGAAAAAAAAAAAAAAAAAGCACATATTTCTTTTTCCTCATTTTCTTAATCTAAGCAGAGCAAGTGAGTCACAGAGACAAGAATGCATGCTAAAATTCTAAAAAAAAAATAATGTAATTTTAGATATGACAGAAAAAATAGATGACTGAGTGTTATATAACATGGCCTTTAAATCCTCCTGTGTCCCAAATACAGATACAGACCCACACTACTACAAGTTTCTCAACAACAGAACAGGTTAAGGAGGCTACTAGCCTCCACCCCAGATACATGACCCCAAAGAAGAGTATACAGATACCAGGGAAGCCAAGTATACACACAGGTTCTCAACAGAACAAATAACTAGCAGAGGGGAGCAAACAGCAAATTCAGAAAATACTTCATTACCAATTTAAATTCTTTTATTCCCTAAGGGAGTTAGTAGAGAGAAAGCACTCTCACAGTCTTTAATCCAGTCCTCAAATTTTACAACCACTTTGAGATAGGAAAGGCAATTTGCAGGGAGCTCACGGTAACAGATTTGCTGCTCCCAGTGACTTAAAGCACTTGGCCAACATACTTCTGGTGAAGCCAGGAAAAATATGTGGATTTATATGACACAGGGATCTGCCTCTATTAGCTTCATGTCTCCAAGGATGGTCTCAGTCACCAGGAACCACATAGGGCATTTGAAATGGACACGTTAGGCATTTGAAGCCAAATAATTAGTGCTAAAACAGGAAGAAAAAAGGCCCAACTTCCTTCTCTTTGCATATGTGAAGGAGTGAGAGGTAACTTCACTAAGACCTGTATTTCTGCCCCGTGCAGGGAGATTTCCCTGCAGGCTCTCCTCCGTGCCAGCCCATGGCTGCTTTTGTCCTGGAAATCTGTTCTAGGCATTTTGATGCCTCACGGAAGCCAACAAGCACAACCTGCCCGCAGAAGCTCTGTTACCATATTCAGTGCAGTTACTCAAGAAACAAAATAACCTGTTCTCCAAACATCAGCCACACATCGGTGTGCAGAGACTGATGCTGTCCCTCACCTTCCCAGCCCTGAGGAAACCACTGGTGAGATGAAAACAGCAGCTTTATGCTACCCCAGAGCAAAACAGATGCTCACCACTCTTCTCCTACCAGTCCTTCTTCAGCCTGGGGGCTATTCAGCTGGCAGAAAATGGTATTCATCATTTTCTACATCAAATAAGCCGGAAGCATCAGTTGCACCTGGTTACTACCGTTGGGACAGCTCCTACAAGAGTGAATCCAGTGCTCAGAAAGCTGAGCCAGAAGATGGTGTAGGGAGGCTAGCTGGGTAGGAATGGGTTTCATGGGCAGCAGGTGAAGAAGAAATAAACATGAGGGAGTAGACTCACATGGTTATTCCCAAGCAGATTTTGTGAAAAAGAAAAACATAATAATGTTGCTGAGGAAGAGAAAGAAATAAGGCTAGCAGAAAGGAACGTGGTAAATGTGGGAAAGGTGCTGTACAAGCATCTAGGAGGTGGGTGGGCTATCAAGAGTCCAGAGAAAACCACACAAGATGTGTGGTGGGAGGGTGAGGACTCAAAGTCTCTGAGGACATGTGCAACACAAACTAAGCAGCAGGAACAGACCTTTGGTATTGAGAGAGCAACAGTGATACCTGGCCTCAGGTCATAAAATAAGGGGGGAAGGAAGCCACACTACAACATTTTGGGGTCAAAATGAAGATGTGCAGGCTGCCTGTATAGTAGACAAATGTTTGTGATCGATACACCAAATGTTTGACCAGGAGCTCCATTCCAAGAGTTCAGGTTTTATCAAGAGATGCCTTGTGTTGGGGTAAAGACGTTCCTTTTCTTGGTTTTATTGCCTATTATTTTGCCTTACATTTGCCTTAAATAAGAAGGAAATGTAGCCGGTGAAAGTTTATGGACCCTCTAGGGGATGCCCCTGTCAGAGCAGAATTTACTGCAAGCATCTTTAATTTCCACAAGTCAGAAATAGTTATTAGATCAGTATGGATGGGAGGGTTTTCAAATCTAACAACAAGGTATAAACATTTTGTCCATAAAAAAGGCAAATTGGGTTTTTGCTCTGGAGAGAAACATCCATAAATCAATCAGCGGATGGTATAACGCAGAATGCAGCGTGAAGCAAGAGTGTCAAGAAACAAAAGAAATGAAGAGAATTATGTCAGAAAAATCAAATATATATGGTAATTGTGATTATGAAGTTTAAAATCCCGTAACTCGTTTAGTATCAGAAGTGGTGGGGGAGCAAGCTTTTATGGCTCACGGAGGCCACTGGTTTTCAGGAATATCAGCAGCTGTTTCAAATACCCAACTGCAACCAACTGAGAACAGAAAGTTCAGCATCACTCCTGGAGCTCTACTTGCTTGACGTTAATATGAAGTATAAAAAAAATGTCGTAATAGGCTGGTTTTCTGAGAAACTCTATTATTCCTTATAATTTAAAAACAAGTTAAATGGTATTTATTTTAAGATGTTTGTTTAGGGTTGACATTTAAACATAGGATTTATTATTTATGTGTTTCTTCAGACAGCTTGTCCTTTAGCTATTCTTGAGGGATATGGCTTCAAAAACCGAGCCATGGTTAAATAAGTTTGCGGTGGAAATGAAAGAGATAGCACAGGAGACAATTCAGGTGTGTCTCTTCAAGGACAATTCTTGGTCATGATACAAGCTTGAAAACAGTGTGACTTGAAAATATCAACAAGCAGGGGCTCCATCCCTTTCAGTACTGAACAGCTTTTACATCCACTAGGACTAATTTTAACTGGTACTAAGGGTATTTAGCAACTTGCAGTGTAAAGCCTGTAAATTAGCATCCACCTATACGATTTTATAAAAACATCAAGCTGTCATTTAATAATTATTTCAACTTTCTCTTTCAGTTTTGTAAAAAATTATCATGCTTCCTCAGAAAAATACACATGATGAATTTTGCTCGGTTTCTTTTTTGATGGCAAAGCTGCTGGTTTTAATTTGCAGTCAGTCTCTCCCAAAACCTTACAGTGAAGGTAGGGTTATATTGAAATCTGTGGAAATTCTGTTTGAAAAAGGACTAAAGAAGTAGGGAGTACACTGGGGGTTTTTAAGGGATTCTTGTTCCAAGAAGGCAAGCTGATAGACACTCTGAATATCAGCATTATTTTTTCAGACCATTCCTAAAATTAGTGATTGGGCTCAGGCCAACTAAACAATGTGCATAACTGGCATATGTGATTGTGAGCAATGTTACCTTCATCCTGCCCGACTAGGGCCTTAAAGGAAAGGAGTTGGAAATCTAGATCTTTAAAAAAAAAGAATCTCCTTATCTCCTCATAGTACAAATCACCAACCTAGCTAACCATCCACCCACTTGTTCCCAGTCTACAAAAATAACAACTAAAACCATTACTTCAGACCATGCTTTCCATTCTTGAAGACAACCCATTGCTGATAGAGGTAGATCTATGAGGTGTGGTTGGATGAACACAGAAAGACTTTGCAGAAAATGGAGATGAACACACATACGTGGTTATGATGAAGTCCAGGACAAGTGGTACCGCACACTCTTTTTACACACAGGCAACACATTTGTCCAAGAAAGCTCATTTTCTGTTATTACATCCTTTTAAAGGCTGTTGGTGAGACCTGCATTAAGTTAAGGCTCACACATGGTCATTTACTGCATTTCACTTGTGGATCATTAATAACGAAGTGTGGTATCTCTGCTGCTTGGAATTGAGCACAGCCTAAGGAAAAAAAGGAATAATTCCACAAGATTTGTCTTCTAGTAACATGTTCACACAGTCTTAATCTTCGTTTGCAGCAGTGGGATCAATGTTCAAAGAATCATGTGCTCCAGGAATGAATCCATTCCAAGACTTCATAATCTGCTCTAGTGTATTCCCAAAGGAGAAAAACTGTCTGAAACAAGCAGATTATTCTTTCTTCTTTTCCCAAGGATTTAGGACCAATTTCTTACAAGTACCAAATCACTCAACACTGTCGTACCTCTCTTGCTCTACAAGGTATTTGTGGCTGGTCTCACTTCACAGCGAAGGTCACATGTTGCTTTGTTCTGAGATCCACAGGGATCACTTCAAATGGAGGAATAAAAGACAGTACATACATAATGAATGCTGTTACAAGGATATAATTTCGAAAAGCTGCAGGCTGCTTTCACTCTCCAAAGGGGTAGCTGAGTGCCTTGCTCTCAGAGGCACTTGAAAACATGAATAAGGAGATCTGGTTTTCAGACATCAGTGTTCATGTGCATTTTTATGAATGATCTTTGTATCTTTGGTGAAAGTTTTTCTTATTGTTTTTTAGCAGTGTCATTGTCAGGCCCTGGGAAACTGAGCTTTGTAGCAGGGATCAGGACCTCACTCAGGCTTTTAGCTCAGCCAAGAGAGCTATGTGAGCCAGTTGCTTTCTACTGCTCAACGTGACACCTGACGTGTCTCACCCTTGTAGTTGTCCTTATCCAATTAGCTCCAACTGCTTACTCTGACTCCTGATGCTGGAGTCCTAGGCCCTCATTCCAGTTTGACTGTTCAATATCCAAGATTTACTCTTTAACAGAGAAGACCTGGCTTTGGCCTGGACCCACTGTCCCCTCCTGCCTTCTGTAACATCCTGACTGCCCAGACTTTGACCACTGGTCTTTCCCATACCACCAGCTTAAAAATAGCATTGATTTTGCTGGCTTCTAGTCCTGGCTTGTCCTTCTTACAGTACCTGGCTGCCATCTTCATCCCTGAGTCTAGCCTGGCAGTAGCCACTGTGTGAGATTTCCCATGTCTCTTTTGCATCCCTAGTGGCTACAGCTACAGAAAGTCCTTCATTCATCTTACTGTTAAGAATTTTGGTTCCTTAAAACATGACAAGGTACAAACTTCTATATGTATAATTATTAAGAATGAGAGTCCATGCACAACTAACCTGACAGCTTTTCTAATGATAACGTTACTCTCTTGTTTAATATTCGGCTCTTTCTACCACTAGCACTTTTCCTTTTGGTTGGCTTTAAAGAAGAGACCATCTGAGAAACAGCAGGTGCCAATGTTCCCTGAGTGCTCACCAGTATATCCCTCTAAACCAACATTATCAACACTTTAGACAACCCATGAAAGCAGCACTACCCTCAGTCCTCTTCCTGTGTGTGATTTACCAACAGGCAACATTTCCTTTCAGATCAGTCTCTCCTCTATCATGACGTGTTTTCTTACATTCAGCATGCCTTTAAGCAAAGAAACTAAGTCTCTTCTCACCCAGCTGTGTCTGCAAATTAATGTGTGTACCTGAGATTGTCATATACACCTGCTCTGTATTCTAAAAAATAGGTTCTTCCAAACCATGGTATCTACCTGACGATTAAAACTCTGGAACTTAAACAGTACTCATGTCTATATTATAACATCTAACACTAAGAAAGAGGAAGATTGCCTTAAGTCCACCCCAAAAATTAGGGAAGTAGTGGCAGATTCCTTACAAGCATTGTAGAAAACCTCACTTTTGAAAATACAGAATCACACCTCCACTGAGCTAACAGTTACAAGTTAATGGTCACCGCCTAAAGACCTTCATAATATCTGTTGCTAGGAATATCTGAGGATGTTAATGTCGTCTACATTCTGCATAACCAATATCCTGACATTCTGCTGTTGGTTGGGGGTGGGTGGCTTCATATTCAAGGTCTTGTTTTGATCCACTGCATAACTCTTCAGAAGTGTTTTGAGAAGTCATATTTTCATTTACTGGATACAGAGACTTACATGGTATTTAAACCAATTAATGTGGCCTAGATTATGCATTAAACTAATAACAACGTATTTTATGAATAATTGAGACCACAGGTGCAGTGTCAGTGCAGAGGGATTTTCCTATAAACCCCATGGCATAGATGCAGACGGCAACATCAGGACATGATGTGACCTGGGGAGACAAAACACACTTTCATGGGTCTGCTGAGTGTACTGTTAGCCTGTAACCCAGACAGGCTTATGGAACATAACATTTCTTGTCCAAGATGAAAAGAGCAGCTACTGACAGCTGCAGTCATTAGTTTTAGAGAGCTGTGTGATGCCTAAAGATCTGCTAACAGAATTTGGTTTTCTGTGACAACGTTTCCATGCCCCCAAGGGAATCCACTTCCTTCTTATCCTAAAGTGAATGAATGCACTTATTTTGCAGCATATTGGCAATGTGATCAAAGATGCCTGAGAAACTGAGGAGAGATGGCAAACAAGACAATATAAAATACCTCTAGGGTATGGGTTTTGCCAGCCAATATCTATGAAAGCTGTTATCTATGCAAAATGAGTGTAAAAGAAAATAGGCATAAATTTTGTGAACAAAGTATGAGTGCGTATCCATCAGAGACTGGGAGCAGAGATGAGATGGGGGAGTGTCTTTCACAAAGTTTTCTGTTTACACTCTTAAATCCCCTGCTGCAAGCCACTCTGAAGTCTCTTACGTTACTCTCTTGCTCTGTACTGAACAGCATATGCATTCGCTACAGGTATCCTACTTTGGCATTTTAAATTATTTCTTATCTTTAGCTTTAAAAGGTTGATCTATTAATCAGAACAAAGGCAAGTGTGACAGCTAGAAGGGGAACTAGGGAAAAGTTGGGAATATTTATGACAGCCATTTGGGGCTCAAGGTATCCCAGTCTTATTTAATATGTTGTCATGTTGAACGCTAAGCGATTTTTTTATCATCATCGCTCAGCTCTGAAATATAAATATAGGTAACTATTAATTATACTAGCAGATGATATACATGAATATGCCTACTTAGCCTCCAGTTATGAGAAAATGCATTATACTCATCCGGACTGCCCCAAGGGCATCAGTGACTTGTCTTTGTGAAGACATGCTTGGCCCTCCAATTAAAATATTGAGGAGAAAACATCCACCTCTCTCTTGACACAGCTACTTCTGAGAGACAGCAAAAAATACCTTTCCTTTGCCTCAGGGTATAGGAGCCAGAACAATTTAAGAATTAGAACATTGTAATGGGAGTGGATTTTCACTGTTTAGGAAGATATTTCCCACACAGTAAATATAAATGCTGCTTGATATGCAGCAGTCAGAGCTGGGATTGTGTGTTAAAAGGAAATGCCAAAATGGTGTAGAGGCAGCACAGTACGAGATACTCTCCAAGCCCAGAGGTCCAGTACGTCAGGAACAGACAGGGACATACTAGAATTACAACATGTTTCTGTGATGCTTAGCTACAAAATAGTGCCTTGGAGCTGTGGGGGATCCGTTAAACTTCCCTAAGCTGTCCTGGGGACCAAAACCAACTTCAAGTGCATAAAGGTGTCTGTGGGTTATTTTTTTCTGACCATCTGCTAGCTACAGCTGTTATCAAAAGCTTTGATTTTTCCCACAGCATTCTCCTGGCAAAACTAACTGCTCAAGGCTTGGATGGGCACACGCTTTGCTGGGTGTAAAACTGTCTGGATGGCCGGGCCCAAAGAGTTGTGGTGAACGGAGTTAAATCCAGTTGGCGGCCGGTCACAAGTGGTGTCCCCCAGGGCTGGGTGTTGGGGTCACTCCTGTTTAACATCTTTATTGATGATCTGGACAAGGGGATCGAGTGCACCCTCAGTCAGTTTGCAGATGACACCCAGCTGGGTGGGAGTGTTGATCTGCTCGAGGGTAGGGAGGCTCTGCAGAGAGACCTGGACAGGCTGGAGCCATGGGCTGAGCCCAACTGGGGGAGTTTCACTGAGGGCAAATGCCGGGGGCTGCCCTTGGGCCACAACAACCCCCAGCAGCGCTACAGGCTTGGGGAGGAGTGGCTGGAGAGCTGCCAGTCAGAGAGGGACCTGGGGGGGTGATTGACAGCCAGCTGAACAGGAGCCAGCAGTGTGCCCAGGGGGCCAAGAAGGCCAATGGCATCCTGGCTTGTGTCAGCACTGGCATGGCCAGCAGGGACAGGGAAGGGATCTGACCCCTGTACTCGGCACTGGTGAGGCCGCCCCTCGATTCCTGGGTTCAGTTTTGGGCCCCTCACTACAAAAAGGACATTGAATGACTTGAGCGTGTCCAGAGAAGGGCAACGGAGCTGGTGCAGGGTCTGGAGCACAGGTCTGCTGGGGTGCGGCTGAGGGAACTGGGGGGGTTTAGTCTGGAGAAGAGGAGGCTGAGGGGAGACCTCATCGTCCTCTACAGCTCCCTGACAGGAGGGTGCAGAGAGCTGGGGATGAGCCTCTTTAACCAAGTAATGAGTGATAGGACAAGAGGGAATGGTCTCAAGTTGTGCCAGGGAAGGTTTAGACTGGATATTAGGAAGTATTTCTTTCCAGAAGGGGTTGTTGGGTGTTGGAATGGGCTGCCCAGGGAGGTGGTGGAGTACCCATCCCTGGAGGGGTTTAAGAGTCGAGTCGACATAGTGCTGAGGGATCTGGTGTAGTTGGGAACTGTCAGTGTGAGGTTAATGGTTGGACTGGATGATCTTCAAGGTCTTTTTCAACCTAGACAGTTCTGTGTGATTCTGTGAAATTGGAGAATCTGACCCAGAGTAAGACTCATCCTTGGCCCCAAATTGTTTGAATTAAAGGCACTGCTTAATTACTGCTATGGTAGTTCAGAAATTAAACTAATGTAACAAGCTGAACCACAATAGCTATCCATAAATGCTTTTTGTGTTGCTGCAATTATCCTTTAATCTAATCTGCATGAAATTGACTGCAGTGAGCTACCTGGCACTTTCCCATGTAAAGCATTCACATGTAAACCAGTACCACAGTTTAGATGATACATAGCAGCTTCTTATTCAACAGCCGACAGTGGGGCACGAGCCCCTCAGCCGAGTTTACCATCCCCCCACTTTCTTTCTCAAACTTAATGTTCTAATACATTGCATTATATATTTGTCACACAGTCATAAACAACTGGAGTGTGGATCTACACATGTATATACACGGAAATTTTTCCGCTCCTCTCCCCTTTCAACATGTACACCAATTGACATTCAGACCAGGTGCCTGACAAGTACGTTCTTGCTGCTGGGGACTAAGTAGTGTATTTGGAGTTATGACCAAGTCCATCTTGGTTCAGATGAATTACAGGCTTCTTCCAACTGTTAGCAGCTTCTCAGCATTTGATGTATCCAGTATTATTTATCAGTCCCTTGCCCAGCATAGGTCTACCACAATAGCTGACAGCTTTTTTCACTAGTTGTCACTCACAAATTTGCTGAACCAGTCCCAGGCCTACCTCATTACCTGTATTTTCAAGGCATAACATCTCATACAGAATGCAAATAACTCATCTCACTCTCCCGAAGGTGTCATCTTTCAGCCATCCTTTGCTACATTTGCAAGTAAATGCCTTTGCACTGTCTCCCACATCTCCTTTCATGTGTGAGAGAAGCTCTTCATAAACACCAAAACCCCACTCCTCAGGCTGAATGCCTCCAAACTCCGATATGGTTAGAGATTTTGGGACACTCCGCTTCTCCGAGTGACTGGTGCCATCTCACTACTGCTTTGTTCTCCTCTCAGCCTCTTGCCTCTAGGCTTACACTGAGCCTCATAAAGGAGTCACAGTACCAGCTGGAGTCTCACTTTTTGCAAAATGCAAAGAAAAGGAGACCCTCAAGGCTCTATTTGCAACTTTCTTTCCATTGAACTTGGTGTCCTTGACCTAAATTAGTAAATATCTCAAAGGGGATTCTCAGTAAAAAAATGATACATACCAACAATTTTGTTAAATTGTGTGGAACTTTGCCAGACTTAAGAAAATCTGCAGCATCTGGCATCAGACTGAAATATATAACTGCAACCAGGGAAACATTGTGAGTTTACTATCCTGGAAAAGTTTACTGTCCTGGAAAATTGTTACTGTACGAAACACATGCCAAGTTAATATTGTAATGAATTTTATGGCTTGGAACTGCAGTTAGCTAGTGCTTATAGCCAGAGGGCTATATCCTCAGATGGTGTAAAATAAGTGAATGTGGAGGAAATCACAGACTTATCAGGAACAGACTTTTAAACATGGAACAACTGGCCTGAGAATAAGCCTGCTGTTGCCAACCTTTTACAAAAATGGACTCAGTGATTTTGTGTGGTTGTGAACACAAGCAATGCATAATATCTAATAAATGTAGAGGAAGACAGAGGCATAAAATCTTGAAGACAGATGTATGAAATCTAATAAAACAGTCTAAGAAAATTTCTTAATAATATAGAAGACGATTACTCCTTGCTAATGCATATCCTCAGCACATGAAACTATGGTGCTTATGGTTAGGATCACCTGAGCCCACTCAGAGAAACTTCTGTAGCTCTTACCTGTTTCTTGCAGAGGTGTTGGAGGAGGTAAGAAGATAGCTGGAGTGGAGAGACAAGGGCAAACACAAAAGGTCCTTCCCTTTGCAGTTCTGTAGTCTGCCTTCCACTTACAGGTCTGTTACCTTCCATCAGAGTTGTAGCTTCAGTGTTTCTCCCTGTTCTCATGCTGTTGTACTCATGCTGTTATTCTCCTGGTGTTGCACCTGCAAACTCTGATATTATTCTTATGTCTGATTTCTCATGGGAAGCAACAGGAAGAGAATGACTCTTTCCTCCCCCCTGCCCTTTCCCATCCCTTCTTTTATAACTTTTCACCAGAGGAAAAAATTGTTAGTCAGTAACACAGTAGATAAAAGTGATCTAAATCCCCAATTAGAATTATCTAATAATATATATCCAAGCTCAGTGTGAAACACTTGTGCTTCATTCCGAGCAAATAGTGTTTTAAGAAGGAGTACACAGAAGGGCTTTTGAGCAGATCAAGATGAAAGCTATGCGGTTACTATGGAAAAACATGGTGGATAATTATCATCATCATTAACATCACCTGGAGAGGATCTCCAGAAGAAGATGTGTGCATTGGAGACTGTTACACCTCTTCATGGCCAGCCATGGGTGACAGTTTTCACTTTTTCTTTTCTCTCTCTTTCTCTCCTTTGTATATTTCCCAAAGGTAATTTTAGCACAGATGTGTGCCATCAGCTACAGACTCCATGGACAAAAATTTAAGCATTTTAATCTGTCTCAGCATCCTTTGTGCAGTAGCACAGTATGACCAGTGTTATCTCTTCCTGGAGCAGAAAAAAGGGCTTTCAGTTCCAGGCTTGACACAGATTTAGCATGTAACTTTTTATAAGTTATTCCAGCCTAAACACAGTCTCCCAACAGCAGTGACATAGCTGTAGTGGCTAGGTTGGGAGCCTATGGCCTTTCCCATCAATGTAGAAACTTGTGAGGCAGCACAGCCATGGCCTGGGTGGACTGCAGTCTCTCTCCATAAACACCTCTATCTTTGCATGTATAAACTCTCCCAATATGTATACTGGCTTCTTCTATAGCCATATTTAATATAAAGGCTATCTATGGAAACTACTTCTTCAGTTAATGCTTACAGTAACATGGGAAGAGTCTGTGCTTTATTTCCCCTTTATCTCAGTTCCTCAGCTGCAAAGCGCCCTGTGGTGTGGACTCGGTGTCTCCCCATGCAGGTGAACAGCATCTTTCAGAGGCTTAGATGCAATTATGGTAGAAATTGCATCAATAAAGTAAGTCACTGATGGCATGTCTGGACATTACAACTACGTCTATATTTGTAAGTTAAACAGTTCCAAGGAAGACTCCCAAGCAGTGGAAATGAATTGTCTGCTCTGTAAATTTGCACTATTAAATTATCCCCGTGCAGTTTGGGCCATGCCAGATGGCTTTGGCACTCTCCAGAATACTCTCTGTGAGAGTCTGGGAGTTAGCAGGGGATACGGACAGTCCCAGCAGACAGTTCACAGGCAGCCTCTGTTTTAAAAGATCAGAGAGTTCAATAACACATTTTTGGACAGTTCTGTAACAGCCAGTCTCACTGCTACCGGTTGAAAAAAGACCCAGAAAATTAAATGGCAATATGTAGTCTAATTAACTGTGCTTATACAACACAATTCCCAGAGATCTCATTCCCTTTTCCAAAGGGTAAGACTCTACTTTCAGAAAGATCAGTAATGCATAAAAAAAATCTGCCCAGTATTATTAGTTTGAAATGTCAAAGCTTTTCTGCTTACAGTGAGGTTTCAAAATCCATATATAGTCTTTTTAAGCAGATGGGGTTTAAGCTTGCATTGCCTTTAACCACCTGTAGGTCTCACACACTGGAGTTTGAGGGAGCTCCCCAATTCCGAAAACCAGGCCATTTTAGTCAGCTCCTGAAAAATTGTTTTGAAAGCAGAGGAGACTAAGTCACTGATTTTCTGACAGTCAGAAGGAAGGAAACTCTTCTAAGCAATGATGCTACTAGAAGGTAAACCCAACCACTGTGTATTAAAAATAGATGCTCATACACTAAGGTTTATTATCTTTTTGCATGGAAATGCAAAGATGAAACATTTCGTTCTCATTACTGAAAGAATAATGAACAAATAGTGAAAACAAGCAAAACTTTTGTATAATTGAGTCTTCCTGCTGGTTTTGAACTAACCTGAAATCACTTGAAGTTATATGCTTGAATCACTTTGTGATACCATCCAAGGATGATCAAGCTCATCAGATGAGTACAGCTCCAACAGAAATTTTCCTATATCAGGTTGAAAACGTCAAAATCAACAAACCTGTGAAGAAATAAACTGGATCAGTAAGTTCAGCCTTCGAAGCAAACAGGGTATTCATGATTCCAGACAAGTCACACAACACTGAAGGGAAAAGCAGAGCAGAAACTATTCAAAGACTGTACAGTGGTATACATTCTGGGGCAGCTGAAAACACCTCAATATACAAGTAATCACATAGGTAAACTGTATGCTGTGCACTTGGACTTGAATTGATTTTCCTATTTTTCATTACATTTATTTAATCAGACTCTGTATAGCATCATAACCATCTCTAGTTTCCACTCCAACATCAATTAGCTTGTTATATTTAGAATAAGAGATAATATATATTTGTCTCATTCAGATTCCAATTACTGTAACTAAGCACAGAATAATTTTATCTATGAAAGGATCCAGTAAAGGAAATATATATCTAGTATAAACAAATTTTTTCTATTGTCTCTTCACCATAACCGATGCAGGTGCAACTGGAGCTTCTCCACTTAGTGGCAGAGCTCGGGAGGGGGTGAGTAGGCTGAGGAGTATCAGGGAGTACGAGAGAGATAGACTGTTGGGACCACAGCCCACCTTCCCTGGGACAGGCCCGACAGGCGACAGGACGCGTGATGCGGAGGGTTCCCATCCTCTCCCCGCCTGGCTGAGCACAGGGGCTTAAGGGACAGGGGGCAATGGCGAGGAGTTCCTGCCCCTCCCCACGTGCCCTGGCATAGCAGGCATGAGGCTCTGCAGGTGGGGCCCAACAGTGACCAGGACGAGGGTTCATCTCGCTTGGAGGAGTTGCTAAGTCGGCCAACGCCCTGCACCAAACCCGCTTCCATAAAGACATAAAAGGCGGGTCGTTGTCATAGGGGATCCCTTCTGAAGGGAACAGAAGGCCCAATATGCCCACCAGAGCCACTTCTGAGGGAAGTCTGCTGCCTCCCTGGGGCCCATGTTAAAGATGCAAAGAGAAAGCTTCCTACCCTGTTACAGCCCTCAGATTATTATCCATTACTGATTTTTCAGGTGGGCAGCGATGAAGGTGCAGCAAGAAGTCCAAGGGCAATAAAGAGAGTTTCCAGAGACTTGGGACGAGGGGTTAAGGGATCAGGAGCACAGGTAGTATTCTCCTCTATCCTTCTATTCCCTTCCTGCAGGGAATAATTGAGTGAAGAACCAGGAAGAGCCAGCAAATCAATACCTGGCTTTAAATCTGGTGTCACAGGCAGAATTTGGGGAGTTTTGATCATGGGTCTATTTACATAATCTGGCAACAGATGGGGTACACCTGTCTCAAAGCGGGAAAAGGATCTTTGCACAGGAGTTAGCAGGGTTCATGGCAAGAGCATTAAACTAGTTGTGAAGGGGGGAAAGGACAAACCAGGCTCACTAGCGATAAGCCTGGGGGCGGCACGCTAATATCTGAGGGAAAATGTATAGGCAAGGTGCTTCAGCCTGCCATCTAAGTGGAGGTAGAGGATTCATGTGGCAGCAGAGGCACAAGGGTTATTGATGTGTTAGAAACCACAGAAGCACCTGAAAATAGTCACATAGGAATTAGGGCTTCTCACTGCAAAGAGGTGGTGGGATCAATTGCAGAACTGAAGCGCATCTACACCAATGCACACAGCATTGGCAACAAGCTGGAGGAGCTGGAAGCCACTGGGCAGCAGGAAAGCTATGACATGGAAACATGGCAGGATGACTTTGTACAACTGGAGCTCTGCAGTGGATGGTTATAAACTTTTCAGAAGGAGATAAGCAAGGAAGGAGAGGCTGTGAGGTAGCCCTGTATGTATAGGGAGTGTTTTGACTGTCTCGAGCTTAATGATGGTGACAGTAGGGTTGAGTAGGAATTAGGGAAGGGGTAGGAATTAGGGCAGGCCAACAAAGAGGATATCATGGTGGGAGTCTGTTACAGACCACCCGACCGAGATGAAGAGGAAGATGAAATATTCTATAAGCAGCTGGCAGAAGTCTCACAATCACTAGCCCTTGTCTTCATGGGGACTTCAACCTATCAGATGTCAGCTGGAAATACACTACAGCAGAGAGGAAACGGTCCAGGAGGTTCCTGGGGTGTGTGGAAGATAACTTCCTGACACAGCTGGTGAGGGAGCCAGCTGGGGAAAACTCCCCACTGGGCCTGATTTGTGAACAGAGAAGGACTTGTGGGTGATGTGATGGCTGGAGGCCATCTTGGGCATAGAGACCATGAAATAATAAGAGTTTTCGATGCTTGGAGAAGTAAGGAGGGGACTACTACCTTGGACTTCCAGACTTTGGCGAAAGACAAGCTGGCTGTCCAGGGAAGTGCTTGAGCGACCATCCCTGGGGGTATTTAAAAGACATGTAGATGTGGTGCTTAGGGACACGGTTTAGTGGTAGACTTGGCAGTGGGAGGTTAACAGTTGGACTCGATGATCTTAAAGGTCTTTTCAGCATAAATGATTCTATGATCCTATGATTTAATATTCTCCAAGACATTATTTTGTTCTTATTCAAAGAGACTAATACCTTTTTCTTCAAACAGCCTCACTGATTTTGAGGTACTGTGAGGGAAGGTCAAACTTTACTCAAAAGTAAGATACCCTTGTGGGCTTAGTGGAAAAGCAGAGCTTTCACAAGACCTGTAAAGGAGGAAGATGCTTAATGCAAGAAGCTTAGTGTCAATTCTCATCTGAAATACAAAGAGTATTTTAAAAAAATTGTTTAGCAATAGCCTTTGTTCTTCTCTCATACCTATTAAAATGAGCCTCCAGGCTCAACAGATATATTCCAAGGAGAATTAGAAGACGTAAAGAAAACTGGGAGAGGCTTCTCATGTAAGTATTTTTCAAAGTTAAACCCAGTAATGGTTTTAAAATGTGTTTAAATCTTGTGAATGTTTATTTTTTGTGAGCAAAAATTTCATTCTCTGCAAGTTTCTGTTGCAGCTGCCATTATAAAATCTCAGTAATAGATATATTTTTAACTACATTTCTTGATTCAGTTTTCCCTCCTGCTTCAGTATAAAATTTTATAGTAAACTGAATTTTATCTGTGATAATATTAACATCATAACTTGGTGTCAGGGACATTAAACAATAGTCAAAGACTGTGAAATGAGCCATATTTTGTTAGTTAATGTTCAAACGTAAATGCTAATGTTTTAAAACTTATATGAATTCTTTGTTTCTTATTGGGCAACCTTGGTTTATGGGCTTGATCTTGCTTGTACAGTAACCTGCAAGAATGACTCCATTTAACTAAATACTATTATATTGTGTTATAAAGCCCTGTTCTAATCTTTGTCTTTTTGGAACATCTTGCAATAAAATTGCTTTCCTTTGCTGTTCACTGATGTAGTAGAATTATGCTGCTCCGCAGTAGCAAATTAACCATTGTGCTTTCTTCCATTTTACTTCACAGAGGTGAACATTATCAAAGAATGGCTGAGGGCAAAGAAGGCAATTAAGGAGAACTGAACACACTGTACTGACACTCTGACATGAAAACTGACTCTCTCCATACAGAGTCTTTTTTCTCTTTTTAATTTGATGGACATTGCTGTCAGTTCTGCAGTGCTTCTGTGAGTAGGACTCTCCTGATCAACGGATGTGGATATTGAATGACTGCAAGATGACACCAGCCAAATGAAAAATACATTTGGTCCCTGCAGTGTGTTTTTATTCTACAGTGGAAAAAATTATTCTTTCCAGCAGCAAACAGCCATTCACCCAGGCTTTTTCCCTTTAATTCAACATTTCTGTGGTTTACGAGGGTCTTAGAGCTGTTCTTTGTTTTCTAGTTTAAAAAAGGTCTTTTTTATTCCTCCCGGTATTCACGACTTGATAACATTCATCTGAGCTAGAACAAAAGTGTACAAAGTGCCTGTTTAAAATAAGCCTTGGAAGTGCATATTCCTGGACTTCCTGGGAGTATTCCTGGACTTCCTGGGAGTAACAGGTGGTAGATGCTCCACGCGTTGTAACAATCATCCCACCACTGGCTCCGTGTCCTGAACGCACACTCTGTGGTCTGCTTGTAAGGTTCCTATAGCATAGTTCAAGCCATCTCTTCTTACTCCCATGAAGATATGTAATAATTCTGCAGAAAGTGAAGCCCTAAGGATTCAAATTTATTACTTTACCAAAAGTAAGCTAGATAGTTTAGGCTCAAAGTTGATTTTATTTTAACTAAAAGGAAGTTTCTTATAGTACAGCTGGAAAAGATATGTGCTGTAAGTATATTTTTCAGTCCATAAAATTTAATTCTAAAAACTTTAGTTATACGGAAAAGGCACAGAATTTAGTGCCCTCTCTAATAAAAAACCCAAACCTACAGATGAAATTAGTCAAGAATTTTTTTAATTCTGTTTGGTCCAGTTTTCATGTTCGAGACTGTACTCTTCCCAGCCCTGAAATAGCCTTATATAGATAATAGATGCAAAGACAGAGGAATCGGAGGCAGTTTGTCTGTACCAACTTTCCAGAAGACTGAACTGATAGAGATGGGAAAAGTATGAAGAGGATGGGAATTACTCCTGCTGTTTTCAGACTAGTTGAGCAAACAGGGACTCTTGGCTACTACACTTGGCTATGAGTAGTGATTACTGAGCCAGGTGATTATTTCTAGGGAAGAGCACTGGCTTCATTCAGTCACCTTCTGAAATAGCTAACAACTGGCAGACACTTGTATCCTAACAGCAGGGAGTCTTTCCTCCGTGTTTTCATCGCTCTACACAGAAAAGGCAGTCAAGGTTGGCTGAATATGTTCTGGATAATGTCCCCAACTCTGTAGTTCAGCACTGAATGCAGCAGATGAGTTAGAGGAATTCAGCAGTTGGCTCATTTGTAGAGTGTCCAATTACTGTGTGTATGGGAGGGAAAGCCTCACTGGCACTCCTGGGTTCAGGAAACAACCACATCATCATCTAGACTGACAATGATTGTTTCTCTCCTTGCTACGGGGTGCAAGGAAGATGATTCCTCACACTTGTCATGATCATCATCCTACCTCAGAGAGAAAACATTGTGGTAGGAACCTTCTTATTTCCCTCTTTTCTGTGTCAGTATTCAAATGAAAGGCCAAGGAGCAACACTTAAAAAACAAACCATGTCTGGTTTGTATCTCACTGTGCCAGGAAAGGATACACAGTCTGTCTCTAAGGTGGTCTGATTTATTCAGTCCCCAAACCACTGTTTACATAAGGAGTCAACAGTGTAGGCTTCAGCCTCATTGACATTCATTGGTTCCACTGGGGTCTCAGTCAATCGCAAGATTTCAGATAATAGCTTCAGTGTCTGGCCAATAAGTAGTGCTCATGTGAAGCCAAGCAACACCACGTTAATGTTGACAGATAGATTTACCCCACAAAGCTTTTTTTTTTTTTTTTTTTTGCCGATTATATGACACCCACTTGGGAATGGTATACAGCATTCTCATGGGGAAATTCCCTCTCCCATCCTGGAGTAAAAGCTCCAGAGGTGATTCCAAGCTACAAATTGCCTTTGTGTCACTACAACCATTTAAAAACTTCTTTTTATCGGTTTTCATCAATGTATTTGACTTTTTGTATTTTATCAGGTATGAGGCAGACATACTATTATAAAAAGAAAGACCCCATCAGTGAAGCTTCTTGCAAAGCAGATGCTATTCCCAGGTACTGTGTAGTGCTCTTTGCATCACAGAGTTACACTCCAGTATCCACCCATGAGTGGATGTTGAAACACTCTTAATTTTCACTGCTTCCAATACCCTTCAGTTTGCTTGTAAATCAGCCCTCCATGAAAAGTGATATAATGTCAACAGGCAGTTTTGGCAACCATTGAGAATACCCAGGAGGAACAAAGCCTGTTGTCAAAGCTTTAATTAAACTGCAACAGCCTATATTTCCTGTATTTCATTTTATTCTCTTCAGCTATCAAACGTAAGTCCTTCAATTTTTAGGTGAAAATGAAGTGTTAGATCATCCAAGCAAACCTGCTGTAAATCCCTGATCTATTTAGTTTACCTGGTTGTATCTGCTCTTGGGATGAATAACTTGTATTTAACAAAAAGATTATTAACGTTTGGCTACACCAGGCTTCCTGGAAAGGCAGTGGAAGATATATCAAGAGCTGGTTCATCTACCACCACTGGGAGATGTTTTCTCTTTCTGTTTCTTTGTTTTGTCACTTGAATTATCTTACTTCCACTTCTGGTCCTTATATTCTTCTTTTCCCCCTGAAGAGCCCTTTTATTGCCTGTTGTCTCCTTCCCATGAAGGCACTTGCACACTCTAATGAAGCCACGCTTCGGCCTTTCTTTTCAAGCAGGTTGAGCTCTGTAATCCGCTCACCCTGTGGTACTTCCCTCAGCTTACATGTTATTTCACAGAATCACAGACTAGATGAGGTGGGAAGGCATCTCTGGCGACCATCTAGTCCAGCCCCTAGCTTAAAGTAGGGTCACCTAGAGAAGGCTGCTCAGGCCTGTGCCTAATCAGGTTTTGAATAAATCTTAAATAATAGTATAAAGAAATAATAAATAAATAGTTTGCACCGGCATTTATTTTCTCCAGAAACTTTCAATAGCTCTACAGAGTAACCCCTCATGTTCCTCTTGAGAGGACAATCAGTTATGAGAGGGTTGTTTTTGCTAGTACTATACTGACAAAAAGAAAATAGAGCATAAAAAATTCAGTATCATCAACACATCTTATGGTCATTAGAGCATTTAAACGCATAACCGGACAATGAAAAGCCAGGGATTTTCCTTGTGTAAGAGAGGACAGATACATATTGTCTGTCTAGATTTTAAAAAGTGAAATATTCTACTCATCATCCATGTCTGAGGGCACTGTGAAGGGTACATATAGAAGCATTGGGTATGTATATTTCTATTTTCAGAGACAAAATGACACAATATTGTCTCTGCACTGGTTATAACTTTGAAGGATAAAACACAGAGGATTGCTGCTGTTCAGAAGATGGAAGAAAATAAAGCCCTCTATTAGACAAAAGAGAATTTTGGGTCAGTAAATGTAGGATTCACTTACCTAACCTTAAGTGTCTCAGAGTCAGATTTCTAGTCATAGGTGGCCATTTAGTCCATCCCTACAGTCACTGGAGAAAGATGGACTAGTTCAGAGGTAGCTTCTTTCCGTTTGTATTACATATCAACTGAGTCAGGCTCTACAGGTTCCTGCCTTTCTTATCATTCATTAAAACTATCTAAAAGGAATAGTGTTACATTGAATGCTAATTTATACATAGATTATATTGAGATTAATAGCACACACAGATTACAAACCTGTAAAATGACTCTGTAATGTTATGCCATAAAATGCCCATGCTGCTAAGCTTAGCACAGATCAAAAAGAAGGATAGAAGAATCATGACTCTTTCATGATGCAAGTCAGGGAAAGATGCATCCCAAGATCAGGAGACATTTGGAGCTCAGCTACATGTGCCACAGGAAAAAGAAATCTGTTGAGCATCTGTCTGTTTTTCCATTGCCTTAACTTCAGTTCAATTTGGCAAAAATTGGTTTATAAGAAGATGAATTACTAAACTGGGAGCCTGGCTTTAAATCAGTAATTGTAGTTGTCTACTGAATGTTTTGCTTCTTTGTATTTTCTTTAACAACTATAATGTTTATAAAGAGCTGGGCATTAAAGTCTGCTCATTAACAGAACTATCATCCTAAATTTGGCAGGTTTTTGCTAACTAGGAAGAGTGTAGACATGTTCATATAAATAATTATGTAGCTAAACCTAGTTCAGAATCTTAATAATTTACATTTTTAACCGCATTTTCTATAGAAGTTAAGCCTAAATGGTCAGACTTCATATGTATATCCATCTTCCTCACTGTGACACTCACTAACAACTTTTGAACCCTCTGTTTTCAACCAAATCTCACAGAGATTCAAGTCCGTTATAGTCCTGCAGGTTTCATCACACCTGTATGAGAGAAAAGTCCTGTCATTGTCCTCATTAAATAGAAGATGGCAGCAAGAATTCAAACCTCTATAAAGACACTGTAAGTCTACATAAGATAAAAATAACACAAATGTTCTGAGCACAGAGAAATGGTTCATTTACATTCATATCTTTTTCAAAAACCACAGAGTCTAATCAATTCTGCTGTTCCTGGAACAACCTGTTATTGCATTAGAAAATAATTTTCTTCACATTAATATGAGACTATTCCTTTTTTTTTTTTTTTTTTTTGTGATATATACTAACTTGAAAAAGACAAAATTGGAACTTAATTTTAAATTCATAAAAGCAGTGTTTTCCATCTTGCTGTCTCAATGTCTTTGTACTCCATTATATTTGAGCACAGGTCTGTCATTCACCAGGAAAAAGAGCATCTACTGTTGCAGAGGTATAATACATCTGTAGCAGGAACCCCCTTATTTGCAGGACCAGGCTGTGAGACAAGACACACACCAATAGGGTTAACAGTCAAGCTCCAACGTTTATTAGAAAAACAAGTCCTTATATATTCTTGTGACAGCAAATCCGTGTGTTCCTCTGGCACATGCTCATTTCAAAATCTGTTCCTCTCTACACCTTCAACAAGCGCTACTAAGCATGCACAACCGGTAGATAAATTTCTGCTTTGTTATTCTAAAGATTCCCTTCTTATCTGTTTCTACCCTAATGAGCAAAAATACTTTCGCTTTTAGCCGTCGTTAATCTAGACGCCGTTAATCTTCTAACACAAGTGCGTCATTAATTTAGACATCGTTAATCTTCTAACTTGAATGCTGATGACACTTTTACATTGTCAGTGACGCAGACGGTTCGCGACCCGGCATATGCAGCCACATACATCCTGCGTTGTACCCTGCGTTGTACCTCCAAAAGTAAACACTGTACTGAACTATGTGGAAATCATGTTCCAGAAACAGAACAATTTACTTCAATAAAGGCAAATTAAGGAGTGGGGAAGTTGCTGACTGACGGTATTCGATTTTGCATAAGCACAATAATGATTCCAAATGTATTTTTTTTTTTATTCCATCTACAAATGTTTAAAATATAGTATTGGATAATTAACAACATTTCTGAAGTTGCATGGGTCTATGTTCAGCATTCCATTCAGAGGTTGGAATGGTAAAATAGTGTCAGTTGGAAGGGATCTGCAGAGATCTGCTCTGTCTTCTCCCATTCAAAGTGCAGCAAAGTGGGGTCATATTGTTCCAGTCAAGATTTGAAAATGGCTAAGAATGTCCCCACAAGCTTGCTGGGGCCTTGTTTCAAAGCTTCACCCTTAGAATGAATATTTTTTTTTCCTGTGTCCAGGTGGAATTTCCCCTGCTCTGATGTCTCCCTGTTGCTTGCTGTCCTTGTGCTGTACAACACTGTGTTCAACTGGGTCTTCTTTATCACCTCCCACTAGGCAGCTGTAAACAGTAGTAAGGTCCCTGTCCCCTTCTCTGATCTGAACAAGTCCCAGTCCTGAAGCCTCTCCTCAGATGGAAAGTACACCAGTCCTGATCCTCGGGGGCCCTCAACTTGCTCCAGGTTACTATATGCCTTTCTTATACTAGGGACCCAAAAGATAACCCAGTCCTCCAGATGTATCTCACAGTTTCTGGGTAGGTAGGAAGACCGATTTCTCAGATCTGTTGGCTCCACTCTTGCTCTTGTAGCCCCATGCACGGTTAACCTTCATTGCTGCTACCTCTGCTTCCAGAACACTGGTGCAGTGAAGAATGAAGAAGTTTACCCATCCACACTATCACACTCTAAGGTATTGTAACACAATAACATTGATATCCAAAGGTGTAGTATTAGAACATTTTTTTTCAGTCCAATATAGTCATATGAGCATTTGCTTTTTAAAGAAAGTAAAGAAATATGACAAACCACTGTTTGATTTATGCATTCGTCCAAGCTATCCATAATCACCTAGGAGACAAATAAATAAAGAGAGCTTTCACATTTGGATGGTCTAGACTAGAAACCACAGACCCCACACCCAAGTGTGAGAAAAGAGTCTCATAAAAAACAGTAAAATGTAACTCTTAAAAAAAAAAAAAAAGTCTTTTAATCGCCTTTCAAGCAAGAGCAAAACTTTCCAACACAAAACACAGCATCTGTGGAATAAAACTTTGGGTCAACAAAAATTGGTGAATTCATTTTGGTACAGAACTAGAATTCTGTAATACTATAAGAACTGGAATATAGAATTTGAGATTAAAATTGATGAAATGCTTCTATTTCACTCTATTTTGCTATTCTGGGCTCCAGTACGGTTTGGAGTCAATATAGTCAGAGCCTGTGCAGAGAAGGTGGTTCCCTGCAGATGTAGAGCTGTGTTGAAGCACCTGAGAGTCCACGCTACATCTTTTCTTCTGTTGTCTTCTCCCCTCCACCTGACCATCTCTATCTAGGTCCCATCCATCTCCTCAGGTGATGTCCAGTCGCCACAATCCTACAGACTCTCCTTCACACAAGCACTTCAGGTGCAGGAGCTGAGCCAGCACATGACCAAAGGCAGGGAGTAGCCAAGTCCTCTAAATTTCCAGGTATGAAATGCCATGAGGCAGAAGGAGCTCCTGGACCTGATGCTACCCAGAGCAAACCCAGCCCAGCCCCAACAGCCATGGGCTCCTCTGAGAAGGCACATCATGTAACCTTCTTTGGGACCTGCCTCTCTCTTTTGTGCCCAGCCCTTGGATGTGCCCACTATGTGTCTTATGGATTTGAACATATGAAGGGTTTTGTTATATATCTCACATTTCAGATTAATCCATTTTTTAATGTATCCTCATAACCCCCCAGACTATTGCCATCAAGTAAAAAAAAAACTGACAGGTTCTCTCTCTGCTGCTGAGAACGGATGACAAGCTTTGTAAGCACATGCAACGAGGAAAGAATTAGCATTTCACAGAGATAGTAACCCCAAGGAAGGGCTCCTTAATACAAATGTAATTGATTTGATGCCATTTGTATTCAATGCCACTAGATCAGAATTACTGTAATAAAACAGATGAATAATATTAATACTCCATTAAATAATTACCCCATTATAAATGCACTTTTAATTTCCAAATGTAGTTTTGCTGGTGCCCAAATCAGAACGAATGGCTCCCTGTAGCAAACAGGGCCTCAGAAAACACAAATTTTATTCAGAAACATACAAGACTCTCCTCAAAATGAACATTTCTAGTCATAGTCTTTAATGTCAGGACGTAAAGATTAACAATCTGGTAACATGGTTTCTAGGCATTTCACATGAATTTGCACCTAAAACAGTTTCATATAAAAGATAAGAAACCCTGTACACAAACTCACTTGCCAACTCGGTTCAGAAACTGAGTGATAGAATGAGGTTCTTTCTTAGTAATGTGGTCTAATATAATCCCTCGTGCATAAACTGAAGGAGTCAGAAAGGAAAAAAGTGTGTTGTTAACCACTCTCCAGAGTGGCCAACTCTGGCACCAGTCAGACTAGACCTCTAAGAGAAGGCATGGGCAAAAGATTTCAAATAGATCTCATGTCCGTGTTGCAAAATTTTATTTTCACAACTTGTCCAAGACATACAATTGGCACAGGAGCTAATTCTGCCGGGAATGCATGTTTTTCTCTCCCTTTGTCTCCACAAGGGGAATTCTCCTTTGGTCTTCTGGAGCCAAATTTGGCCTTGACTATCTGAACTGCACACCATAACAATGAATCCAACACAAGAGGTCCTAATCACATAGTCTGTCTGCACTTCACACGTTTAAATTTACAGCATGCCAGTGATGCAGAGGTGGGAGGTGGACAAACTGAAGTGCAGGATGGGCTGGAGGGAATTTCATGATGATCAAGGGAGAGAGATGGGGAAGCCAACAGCATGGACCACTGTAAACAGGGATTACCAAACCAAGAGATCAAACTGCAGCTACTTCAGTCATGCTTTGCTGGAGGAGGGCTGCATGAACGAGGAGATGGCTGGAGTAAGTGTCTTTTGCTTCATAGTACTTGGACTGGAAATAGCTGTGGCAGCTCAGAGGTGGTAAGTGAGCGCTGAGAAGCAAGAGTCTTTCTTTTCACCATGTGAGTATGGCAGGCACCACCCCTTAGAACACCACAGGAAATGTTGAACATTACCAATCCATCTAAGAAAAGACAAAAATATTTCATTTCATCCTCTTGTTTAGGTCTTGTTGCATGAAATACCACTGCCATGTTACACTGGTCCTGTTGAATGCAGGAGTCACGATTCAGACTGAATATCCAGGTTTACTTTCCAAGTTACTGTCACTCCTAAGGACATACCCATAATTCAAAACTAGATGTCTAAATATACATTTCGCATAACATAGTATGTAGTATTTTGCTAACAATACCTATTGAAGTAGGTAGATTGAGTAAGGACAGCCAAGAACGTGAGCTCATACATCAGATAAACCCTTTCAGTCACCACGATCTAGTCAGAGAAATCTTTTGGACCTAGAGCACTACACCATGCTTCTGAGTACGACCAGAACTAACAGTGAAGGGGATAAGACAGCTTGGTCTAAGGTGAATTGGGGTCAAATTCTTTGGGCTGAGCTTGGACAGAGCCTCTGGGGTTTGATAGCCTGGATACTTGCAGATGTGCTTGCAAGTTTTGCCAGATGAAGCGAAAGTGCTCAAATCCTGGAAGAGAAACACTTAAACTTCCCACTCAAACTATGCCTATATATGGCTTAGTCACACTGTCCATTATCTGATGTCTGTCAAAGTTCAAATCCTCTGCTACTGTATTTCGGTACCACACCAAAAGTTATCTCAACTTCTTTTGATTTCAAGACAATTCCGCTTTGTCTTTCACTCCATTTGCCACTGAAGCTTCAAAGTCATGTCTTTCAGAGATATCCCCAGAGATTTCATGAGTAACCTAAGACATCCTTATGCAGTGCTGGAGTAAAAATTATCTTCTTCAATATATCTGAGATTTTCTTTCAAATTTCATTACACTGGAAGTCATGCAGGAAAAGAAGGCGAAACTGAATTAGAGACTTTTGCAGATGGCAAGAGCTGAACGGTGTTACATGTTGCTTCCTGTCAGTATCTGCCTTGCTTTTTATTAGCTAACCTTAATGTTTGGCGGCCTCTAAAATTTAAAAAAGGATTTATTTGGTTTAACCTGGGCATAGGAAATATAAGTCTGCATCTGAGGAGTGGGAACAACTTTTGTTTTCTCTGACTAATTGACAGCCACAGAAAGCTGAGCTGCAAGTGCTGCAGAGATGCTTCAGATCATTCTCTCTCTAACTCCATCACAGCAGCCTGCAGGTGAGTGCCCAGCAGTGCTGGGGTGCTGGGCAGGGGGATGATGCTCCATCCTGGGCAGAGCTGCCCCTGCACAGCCCCACTCCAGGCCAGCCACCGGCTCCGTTCCCCCTGCTGGGAGCACAGCTGCGTCGCAGCAGCAGCATTATTTATCCGACTCGCTGTCAGCCTGGTATCATTTTGCAAGATCTTCATGAAATGTCTGGTTATGCATGAGTGTATGTGTTGCTATTCCGTCTATTCAAAGGAATAACAGAAATACAAAATTCAGTAGCCCTGCACTTTTGCTTTCCAAAGCCAAAAAAAAAAATGCTGTTCTCTTACTCATAATACTATTTGTGGTGCTCCTCTTCATACTGTCGTTTATTCCATCCACAGATAAGAGGGTGACTGTACCTGTTCTTCAGGCTGTGAACCTGAGGCAAAGCTTTGCTCAATATGAGAGAGCAGAGAAATGGTTGGCACCAGAGGCAGCCCTGCTCTGCTTATTCCCACCATCCCTGCTTGGCTCCATTATGTGCTGCAGCTAAATTCTTAACCCTTTGGCTAAAACAACACACAGGCCATGCCTCTGAGTCCAGTACTGACTCAGTTTATGCTTTAGTAAAAGAGCTTGTGTGGATTCCTTTTTTTAATTTTTTTTTTTCTTCTAAATTTTTGAAACTTTAAAATATGCTAACAATAATCAAAAGCAGAGATGTTCGTGTGGTTATGTGATTCCAGGAGTGAGAAGCACCATAATTCTGGTGCTTCAGGTTTCTGAGAAGCTGAGGTAAACCTCAGACAATGACAGCACTAGCCTCTGACAATAATGGGCAAACAATGATTTTGAGTGTGTGCAAGCTGTCCAGAAGATTTACATGTGTACCTACATATTATTTGTTAGATTTAAGGCCTCTAAATTGGATTTAGAAAGGATATTTTTAAAAGCATTTTCCCCACCATCACCATTTAGAGCAAAGCATTGCAACATTTTCCTACAGCTTACAAATCACTGTGCATGGGGAATTCAGTATCTGGCATCTGTTAAAAACATGTAACATACATCAAGTAACAAAGCTGATCCCTGGATAGCTCATTTATTTAATAAGTAAAGACAAAGACTTTACTCAATTCCTTCTGCTGTAGCACTGAGATCGCAACCTCACTACTCAGATATCCCAGCAATGCTTTTAACCCTTAGCCCCTAGGCCAGCATGTAGACATTGAATTTTCTACTCAGCTGGCTCTGTAGCAGTTCAGCCAAGCTGTGAAGTGAAATTCTCTGTGCTGTGCCAGGTTATCTCTGAACATCATGCTTGTGCTCAGAGAACAATCTCATTAATAATAAGTTATATTATTCAGAAGCTACCCTTATACATCATGTCCTTCACTGTGAGTTTCAGCAATTAAAAAAAAAATAGCCCATTTGAAGATGTATTTGTTCTTGAAATGGAGGAGAATGTGTAATTCTGGCATACCTCACCCAGACGTGCAGAAATAACTATTAAAGCTTGACTATTTAAAAAAAAAAAAAAAAAAAAAAAAAAAAAAAAAAAAAAAAAAAAAAAAAAGTATGCTGTCCTGCTTTGGAAGTAATCCCACTTGTCTGAATTGCTTCACTTATCCATTAGCCACTCCAACCCACTTCTGAGCAGGATGCCCTGGAAAATCAATTATCCAGTCCTTATGTGTTCTGTGAACCCCTGGTAGAAGGAACAGGTTTTAAAATTAGGGAAAAATCTTCCCCAGAGTTGACTTGGATCCAGCAACAAAATTATATGCATATTCAACTTTAAAATTACAAACTGCAGCACAGCTACTTATTAGCTTACTTCTGCAGCACTACCAGCAAGCCATGAATGTTTTGCTCCATGGGTAATTTAACTCTGTAAGACCCATCCATACTCTATTAAACAAATCAAGAAAGTATATTAAGAAAGCTGGTTTAGAGTATGAATAAACAGATGCCAGAGTCTGAACTGTTGCAACTTTACTGCTGAACAACTTGGACGTGATCACTGTTAGGCAGTCACTTATATCTTCCTAGCATGTTGCAAATATAAAATAAAATGAGCTATTTTATTTCAGGGAAGTTAAGTAACTCAGTTCCTCAGCAGTAAGCCATGGGGCCACGTTAACTTGTTTTCTTGCAGTCATATGTACATGCTTTTAAACAGCAAATCTTTGAGAGTTATAAGAATATAAAACTATCTCCAGGAAAAAGAAATATTGAAAAAGAAAACTCCAAGCTATGCCATCACTAATAGGTAATAAATAAAAGGACATTTGGGAATTTAAAACAAAACAAAACAAAATTTAAAAACCCCAACCAACACCAGGATGAATAAAACAAAAGCAAAATTTTGACTAAGAAACAAATCACCAGGTAAAAAGGTAATGGTTTTGTTTCAGTTGAAATTAGTGCATGATGGAAGAGCTTCATGTTACTGAAGAGCTGACTTTTAAAAAAAACCTGTTTTCTGGCGTTTCTCATCCCAGGAAGAGAAGACTGACACTCCTCTTGCAAATGATCTGGTGAGATTTCCTGTGGAGGTGGGTGGAGAGGGGGTAAGGTAAACACTAAAAGGATTGTCCCATAGCGCACAGCTGGACATTACAAAGTAAAGAAGGCTGACAAGCATCGGATGAGATAAATTATATCCCAGAGATCTGGAGGAAGCCACAAGGGACAACAGAAAGCCTTAGGAGGAGTCTTTTTGACCTAATGTTTTGCATGGAGGGGGAGGAACTAAGTAATGGAGCCAAGGATATAATTCATTTGGATTATGATAAATGCTCTCAGCAGAAGGTTGGAAAAGCAGCTACACACTGAGAGGGAGGAACAAGTGCCATGGTAAAGAGGTTTACCTTGAACTTACTTTTGTTTCTCAGCCCTTAAGCTGAGCGAGGCATTCATACCTTAAATTTCCTGAACAAAAACTGGCCCTGAAGTACAGACGGCCTAGTTATAAATAAAACAGTTGTAATTACCAAAATTACTGTCCTTGCTAAAGATGTCCACTTCAGTTCTTTGCCGAGTGGGCAGGGAAGCAGAAGCAGCACATCCATTATAGTGACAGGGACAAGCAGTCGCAATGTCAAAATTCAGACGCTGCTCTGCCTGAAAAGTTCATAACCTGGGAGGTTTGCAGAAGAACCTGAAGCAGACCACCATAGCATGGTGGACTAGGCTAGAGGAAGAGACAGTGACCCACATTTTTGGCAGCCCCATGGATCTTTTACAGATACTTTGGATTCTAAGACACACTGGGTGAAGAAGAACAGAGCTTTGACCAAGGAGGACAGGTTTTGGCAAGCTGGAAAAGATGTCAGGATTAAGCAGGTCTACAAGGACATCATCAGAGTCTGCAGTGATGTTGAGAGGCAGCCAAGCACTCCATGAGATGAGACTTCGATGCCTGGGGAATAATGCACCACTGATAACACTAATATTCATAGAGTCTGATATGGGAACTGTCTTTTGTAATCTGCATGCGAACTGAGCATGCTCAGCACCCTCGGAGCCCTCAGAGAATCTACCACTCTGGTCTCTGTGTGTCCTCTGGCTGGCCCCGGCATGACGCACAACAAATCCAACAGAGAAACAAAGAGAAATGTTGATGACTTTGAGGATAAATACTCTATGCCTTGTGTAGACACTGCAAGAGTTCCCAAACAATGCAACCCAGCCCAGACCGAGCTAATTTAAGAGTTTATTGGTCATTCATTGCTCTGTCTGGAATAATTTGGTGAGCAAAAAAGGACATCAGCTTAAAACACAGAAATTACATTTGTTTGAGAGGGGGTTTTTTAATTTTCCATTTCTTCCCTATTTTTAGCTAGATGTGCATCTAGTTTTATCTGAGTTATATCCAAATCTCTTCTAATGAAAATTGCTAAGTTCAGGTCACAAGCCGGGTTTTAACACTGTCTGTAATCAGAATTCAAGCTGATTAAATGCATACTAGGGGCAGCCAGCATGGAAATGGTCTTAATATTCTCACTTTAAATTGAATTAAGAGTGCATAGACCTTACTTTATCAGAACAACTACTAATTTCTCCTGAGAAAACTTATATACATTATTTTTGTAAGGCTAAGGCTCTTTCTGGCTCAGCTATAAGTAGGTAAGTGAAAACAGTTGGACTGAATGAAATAAAAGAAAATATCTACAGGGTCTCGGAGGACACTGGTGTTTATGCCTCTGAGCTCCCATCTCCTAACAAACACATAAATGTGCCTTGTCAATCATGCTTAACGCTTTAGATACAAAATTTTACCAGATAAGGCCTGTTTTGCACAACTAAATTTTAGGCATAAATACCTGAATTTTTCACAAAGGGCAGAAAGAAAGAAAAGAGCACTCTTAAGCAATCTGCTTAAATGACACTCTGCCTGCTATTCTTAAAATCCAGCTGATTTATTCTAATTGTCCTTAGAAGACAGCAAAAGGGTTGAACAGCCATCCATTCTGCTCAGGCCAGCAGCAGTGAAGCCCCAGCTCCCTTCAAATAACATTTTTCATCTTGTTTCTAAAGTCTGCCAAGTTCCCAAAGAATTAAGGTCTTACTCAGCTTTGCCCTGATTGCAAACAGATAGAGAAGAACATTAGCAGCCAGGAGCCCGTATCTGTTTTCATCAAATGTTTTTGTGTGGGCACAGAATATCAAAAGGCTCCTTCACTCGCCTGCGCAATCATTTGGGTCTGAAAGACAAACTCTGCCCGTGGTGCAAGGGCAGAGAAGGGGAATTTTTTAGCAGTGACAGTCCCTGTTGACACTTCCACTAGCATGATGCTGAAACAACTTCCTTTGTTGCGTGCATTAAATATATCTAAGTAACTACCAAGGAGGCTAAAATGATTTTATACTTTGGGACATATATCTATATATTTTTATATATATAAATCTTTACATATATATATATATAAAAAACAGCATGTCATTTAGATTTTGACTTTGTGAAGCAACATTGTCAAGTAACCATCAATTGCCTGGAGCCGCAGGAGAGTTACAGTAATAGATTGGTCTCCATTATGATAAAACTCCTTTTAAACTATATCTTACCCGACACCATGGCAGATCACTAGGGGACTTCTTATCTGTGAAATCTCCCTTCACACACAGCAGCCTGACAGAAACAGAAAAATAGAGTTTGGTCGGTTCATCCAACTTCTGTCATTTTAGACTGTATTTATCAAAAGGGAACAGTGTTTCTGCCAAAGGTAATATTAACATAAGTTAACATGCATTCCTGCAATTAAATCTCCCTGAGAAACATTGTGAAGAAACACGCTTCTTCAGTGGATGACCCAGAAGTGATTTACCCAAAAGCAAAAAAAAAAAAAAAAAAAAAAAAGAGACAAACTGCTCGGTTTCCATTTTCCGAAGAGGGAGGATAGCATTAAAATATTTATGAAATTGGTCCAGCCCAAGGTAATGGAAATGAAAAATTTTAAATACTTATTGATGATACACTGAGGGGAGGGAGGGTTTTGGATCTGCTGAAGGCAAGGGCAGGTCGCACATGGATGTGCAGGTGGAGGTTAAGGCTCACCACAGACAGCCAACCTACGCTAGCTTCGGAGAGCAAATATTTTTTACGTAGGGAGAAGGCAACTCAGACCCCATCTCCCAGCCAAGAAGGTTGTTTTTACTTGTATTAAAATCAAATTATAAAAGAAATCCCCAGCCAAACCCACAAAACTCCCCTGGTTTCATGTTACAAATGGAAGAAGCCACCACTCAGCTTTACATGGTTTCCACACAAAAATATAAATTATCCTCAGGTTTGGCAATAAGAAGAAGAACATATCCCCCATCCAGGGTTAAAAGTGAATGAAAGCTGCATGTTTATGGGCTTCCTCACAAAGCTTTTCCACAGCTGTATCTGTTTTATAAATAGAACTAGTCAAATTAGTTGTAGAGAAATATCCATTACAGAAGTGGTCCGTTTGTAATTTTCCACCAATTACTAATTTTTTTTTCATAAAAATTGACTCTTACTTTGAAAGTTTTTTGCCAACATCTCATTTGAACATTTGTACAGTAAAAGCCAGGAGTCTTTCCAAATGGCTTTTTTTTTTTTTTTTTTTTTTAATGTGTCAATAACTACAAAAACATAAAATATTATCTCCACTCCATGGGTGATAACTGAAACGCCAGAAGCTAAATAATACTAAACTATGAACAGTTTTCTGGGATGACTTTTTGGAGAAACTGTCCATGCAAAAATCCACAACACTTCCAGGACTTGTAAAGGCTTTCAAAAATACAAAGCAGCTTTCCTAGTATTCACAAATAACTTTTTTTTTTAAAGTCAATCTTGAATCATTATTTGGAAAATATTAAGACATTTTTTCTACTATCAAATTAATCCTAGACGCAAGTGTGTTTATCCCATAAGTCTTAAAAAATATTGTACTATATCCTCTGACTGTTATGGTATTATAAACAATTACAAAGTTCTTTCAAAGTATTTATGATGCTCCTTCAAACTGTAGTTGTAAATAGACAAAATGAGGGAACAGGGGGATAGGGCTTTTTAGCCAAAAATAGCAAAATAGCAAGAGTAGCAAAACAGCGAGATATTCAACAAGCTGACCTAGAAACCAAGAAACTACACTGCATTCAAGTTGAATAACACAACCATCTACTACACAGACCTGAGGCTTGGAGTGAGGACTTCAGCATTGCATTAGCTTTGTGCTCACTCATACTCTCTTTGGGTGACAAGCAAAGTGGGGAAAACAGCTCCTACTCAAAGGGTCCCAGCCAAAAGGCAGATGGATGCCTCCAGATCTCACAGTGATTGCCAGAGCAAGGGTCTTCCTGCTCTCTTCACGTGAGATAGCAGGCCTTGATACCCCTTGATCCCCGGCCATCTGAGAAAAGTATCAGCATAAATGTAAGAAACTGGCATTTACTGGGAATATACACAGACCTAAATCAGAGAACACCTTCTTAGAGGTGGTACAATCCAGCCCCACAGCCAGAAGTTTTCTTTCTTTACAAAAAAAACAGCTGTAAATTAGCCTTCAGGTGCAAAGACCAAAGTAGCTGACCAAATGAAGTAACTCAGGAAGGATGTTCCAAGTGAGCCCAAAAAGTCTCAGTCACTCATAAGCAGTGAGGCAAGAAAAAGATTACTGTTGGGGAAAAAAAAAAAAAAAAGCAGAAGAGACCAGTCCCTTCTGGTTATTGTAATAAAAATGTTTGCAGAGCCATTGCCATGATTTGATTTGCTTTCCATCTAGCCACAGCTATTTAATAACCCAGGTTGCCACACCACAAATTCAACAGACGTAGAGTGGTGGAGCATTCACAGGCCTCTTTGCAGAGAGTTTATTAAATGCTCAAGGAATAATTGACTGAAAGAACTGGCTGAGAGAACTACTGTAATCTTCCAAGACAGCAATAGCTGTGGAAATGGCATTTGTGTATACATGCTCCCCATAAAACTATTTGTTTGGAAAGTTAAGATATTTTTCCCATATATTTTTCCCAAAAAGATTCTCTGAGATCTAAGCTCCTATAGAATAGTCATATAACCTCAAAGGTCAGTGCAACATGTCTGTGGTATTAACACAAAGAGGAACTTTTGTTTTTTCCCTGGGTCATGATCTATCAGTAGTGTTGTCTGTGAAGTCTCCTGCAGGAAAAAACCCTTCCAGAAATCAGTGTTCATGAACACGAAGGGAAGTTGGTTCCTGGCAGGAACATCTCCCCATCACTAAAACATTGTGAGGGCCCCCATGGTGAGATGAAGGATCACCAAACCAACAGAGCAGAGATGGCCATACATGAGGGGAGCCATCTGGAGGGTAAGTGCATGGGTTAGAGCAGGGTTAGACCCGTGTACCCAGTAAGTACATGGGTCTCAGTCTTCTGTGTAGTGGCTGGGGGAGAGCAAGGACCAAAGAGAAACTGGAGAAATCATAGTATGAGGCAATGGTTTAGCTGCACAAGAAAACTAGAGCCTTTGTGGGTGGAAGGGAAAAGCTGGAGTCAACACAAGTCCAAGTGCCCAAGCCTAAAGGAAGAAAAGCATGTTTCTGACCTCAGAAAGGAGAGTAGGCTCTAAAGATAATTTGATTGAATTACTTATGATATTAATTAATCTGCTTTCCACGCAAAGAGCAAACACCTTGCCAAGGCAACCAGGAGGCACCCTTGTGCCATGCCAGGGCTCAAATTTCACAGGCAATATCGGAAGACTGAAGGGAAACATCTCCCAGCATATGCAGTGGTTCCCCCTCAGTTTTTACACCATACCATGGTGTGCTATCACATGAGTTAAAGGATCAGTCTGTTTCCCCAAGATGAGAGATGTCTGTACACCAACTACATGAAGAGCACCAAATATGAGGAAAGGGACCACCTCAAATCGGACCCTGCCTGGGTGAAAAAGGACACCCACTAGTGAGTAGTACTTCTCACACACATTGTTAA
Organism: Athene cunicularia; assembly: GCF_003259725.1. Taxonomy (NCBI): domain Eukaryota; kingdom Metazoa; phylum Chordata; class Aves; order Strigiformes; family Strigidae; genus Athene; species Athene cunicularia. The sequence goes on along the minus strand of NW_020799091.1, from coordinate 7,496,088 downwards.
ATGCGCACAGAGGGCACAGCAGAGAAGTTGTTCATAATGGGCTATGACTAATTATTTTCATTTGCTAGCACATTTGGGACCATATTTCTTAAACAGTAAGTTCTTGAATGGTAATGAGACCCAAGGGTACTTACCACACCACTTATCGGTTATTAGAGCACACTACTAATGTGTCTGTGGAAAGATTAATATTAACTGAGGGGTTGGAGTAAAAGGTCATTCAAATGCCAAGAAAAATGAAATTAATTGCATAAAGGCATAAACCAGCGTTGAATCAATCAAACACCAACACATAATAGAGACAAGATGGGCAGGTCAGCTGCAATGAGCGTCCACCCTTCAAGCAAAGTCTAGGGAGCAGAATTAAGCTGCTGCTCCCTGAGGTTGCTGATGTCTGGGTCCTCTGACTCTCATGATGCAATGGAATGGCCAGGCACACTGTGCTGCCTGCAGCTGACTTGGCTTAAGAGATTACAGCCCCCAGTCTGTCCCCAGATCTTTGCCCCTACCTTTCCCTCCCACTACATCTGACACCTGTTACTACTCTTCCATAGTCACTAGAAAAAAATGTACTTGTATCCAGGTTTAGCTACAACTTTTTAGTGCATTTTGCTTGTTCAGATCTTTAAGAAGGAGATTTTGGAAGACTGAAGTTAGGAAAAACTATACCAGCAGAACTTAGGAGGAGTTGAGGAAGACTGGTCACCAGGATCATGGGCTAAGATCTTTGACACCAGCTCAGCTACAGCCAGACCATCTCAATGACTGTACATGAAAACAGGAGCAACTCTTCAGAGAGTGACCTTGTAGCATCAACAAAGGGAGGTAACACAAGCATCTTTTTTTCAAGATTTGGGCTGAATTCTGTCCAACCAGGTACACAGATGTTTTCACCACTACTGTATTTGACAGCCCACAATGTCAATGCTCTTCTGCTCCCATTTGTCCTACCAAAAGGAAGGCCCAGAGTTTTGGTCTTGAGTGGACCTACAAGCAATGAGATATCTGCCTTAGAAACCCACATGAAGAGGGAAATTTAATATAAAATATGGAATACTGTAGAATCATAGGTTGTACTTGTGACATGGAGATTGTGAAGTACAGAAGGGAATCTCCCCTACAGCAACAAATGTCCTTCACTGATCAAAATGACCATAAGAGATCCCAGCTGGGAAGTACCATGTCAAAGTCAGGACAGCACAACGGTACTGTCAAAGCTGCTGCTGCTATACAAGACAGAGAAGTCCTTGAGCTACAGCTGAATGGCATCCTGGCACTCTCTTGTCTTCCACTTCACTCCAACACATGAAAAATAAGTCCAGAAACAGAACTAGCTAAGGGCAGAGTCCATACAACATCAGAAATGACAGTCTGAGATCTACCATGCTGATCCTATGGGAGAGGAAACTGTTTCTGTGCCAGCCTGCTGGGAAGACTAGTACCACACAGAAATCAGGACAAACAGGCTGGCAGAACCCAGGCAGAACCTGAGCCTGCTGCAGCGTACCGCCTAGCCAGCACTGCTGCTCTCCAGCAGTGGGGAGCACCACACAGATTTCTATGAGCATTTGTCCATCATACAGTCCACAGAGGATCCTGCAGTCTCTATTTTGCATGGTTTAAGTGTCAAGTATGCTCTCTGTTATTTCTTGAACATCATGTGAAAGAAGGCTTGTTGTCTCGTTTGAAGAATGGTACCTTTAGTGACTAAAATGTTACTGCTCTTTATTTAATCACACACACAAATGCTGGCCCTGCTGACAACTGGTGATTTGGTCCAAAATGGCAAAATGAAAATATAGCCCAGATCATTGGCAGCTTTGGCTTTATCTGATGAACTAGAAATTTAGTGCAGGAAAGATTGAAGAAGTATCTATTGTTTTGAAGTGCTTCACGATACCCAGTAGAGCTGGCCAGACATAACACTAGTGCTCTGCCACGGGCAACTCCCATTCCTCACCCTCTATCATTCTATGAAAATTTACACACTCCTGTTTGATATTCACAGAAAGCAGATTTCAGTGCCACATGCATGAAGATAAGCTGCAAAAGCATTCAGTAATCAGCCAAGCTGGATGTGGTTACACTGTCGTGCATTGCAGGGACAGTGCAGACACTGTGCCATTCCCTAACCAGTCACTGCGAAGCCTCAGTAAGATTCATAACATTTCTGCAACAATCTCTTCAGAAAGTGGTTTGTGATCCCTTCACAGGACGTGTCATGCCGGCATTTTAAAGCTAGGAGGAAACACGGCACTGAGAGATCTGGAATCATGAGGGCTATGCAGAAGGCCCAGATTCCCTCTTTAGAAACGGTGTGAAAAATTCCAACATCAATCCTGAAAACAAGGCTTCTAAATTTGTCCTCTATGTGCCAAAGGCAATTCATTTGAAATAAACAGTTTAAAAATGTTTACAGGTGGATCTCTCTACTTCCCTTGCACAAGTTTCTACTCCTTAGAGTTGTCACGGCTTCGGTATTTGGCTCAGCTCAAGGGGTAAAATATTTCCTGGGGAGCAAAGATGGAATAAATGACTGGTGATAGGAAGAAAGGGGAGAAGGCTGGGAGGTCTGCAGGTTTGTGCTTGCAAGGGCCCTGTTCCTCAAGTAGCGGCTGTGGTTTAGGAGGTTTTTGCCCTGCACCTGCCCTTCTCCATTGATCTTCAATTGTAGCAAGGGCCAGATAAGCTGTTTCTGTGGCCATGCAGCAGTGTGACAAGGAATTGCAGGAGAAAGAGCAACCTCTAACAGCTAACTTAACTATTATTCCTGAAAATTAAAAAAGCACCAAGCTACGTACCATTTAACAGCCCTGTCTCAAAGCAAACCGAGGAAAAGGAAAATCTATTCAGGGACATCCATGAATTATTATTTTGCCTGATGTGCAGGTGATCCATAGATGTGGACCACAAAGGCATGGCCAGAGTAGAGCCCATGACCCCTCATTTCTGCTCAAAGCACTCCAGGGGTTTCTTTATCCTTTTGTAAAAAAGGGATCGGTTATTGCAATTAAGGGCAGCAGCATAAGACCCTCAAACAGAGAGACAGAATATCCCACGGGCAGAAAGGAATCCAAATTTGTCATATAAATGATTTACTGTGAATATTTGGCTCAGCTCTTCAACTCAGATTGAAATTCACCCCAACAGTCACCTTCCATATGTCTGAAATTGTGTGACGCTCATTCTTGTCGGTACAGTGCAATAATCACTAACTGGCAGGTTGACCAAATACTTTCCGCAGTCACAAAGAACAGATGTTGCACCATTCCCTCTGACTATTAAAGATAGAAATAATCGGTGTTTGTGCTAATATACTGACTTCTATTGCCCCATGATCTCAACACTCTTTCATATCTCTACCATCTCCTATGAAATAGGAACAATAACCCATTAACACAGTAAAACAGGCTACATTGCCTAAAAATGCATTCAGAAAGGGCAGGCAAACACATGAAACTCTTCCTTACCAGTACAATTACTGTTAACCCTTGTAGCATTCAGTTGTCCCCCAGAGGGCTCAAGACTGAATTAGACTTTTAAAATAAAACAACAAAAAATGTATACTGTGTTCTACAGGGTTCAGCTTGTCTAGAATTTTATTTTTTAAAATGTTTTGGTTGGTTTGTTTTTACTTTGTGAAAAAAACATACCGTAAATCACCATCTGCCAAAGCCGTTTTTCTACAACTACTGAATTGCTTTAAAGAGCTTGTTTTGTTCTAAACTAAACTAAATAATCTCACACCACTATGAGTTATAACCCTGACACAGATCATTTTTTTTTTTAATTAAAATTTGTTTTGGAAATTTAAATTAAAATTTGGAAATTTTGAAACATGTATTTAAAAGATATTAGAATTGACCAAGAGAACAATATTCCCTATTTAAAAAAATATATATATACATTAAAAAAAAAGCAAACAAACAAACAAAAAAAAACCACCTTTGACCATTTTTATTTCCTAAAAATTTCCAAATCATTGGGGTTCTGTTTGCATTGCCCATGTAAACCTCCTGCCATCTGAGCAATGCCGTCAAGGTATCTTGGTCTGCCTCCGTAGGTCCCTTAGGGTAGTCCGGGAAGGCTTTCCCCTAAAACACATGTGCAAGCTTCTAGTTGTAATCCACATGCTTGTTTGCTTATGTTGCATGGATCTACAGTACATTAGGATGAATCCCAGACAGCCTGCTGCTTCAAGTATCTAAAGACAAATAAATTTCCCATGTTTAACAGCAGTACTATTAACATGGCACAGCAGTTCAATTATCAGACATATTGTTTGGTTAGCCATCAAACCTTAAAATATTTCTTGTGTGAAATCACCACAGCATGAGAGGTTTCAGTCCAAGTATCAGAAGCATATTATAGACCTAAAGCCAATTTCTCTTCTTACACACTCCAGCATGACCAAGTGTTTATATGCTAGCCTACAGCCATAAACACAGCTCTGGCCATAACCAGCCTTTTCCCCAAAATGAGAATGCACACGTCTGCCACCTCTCTCCCTGAGCAACAGGACACCAGTTTGGAGGCAGTCCTGCAGGGCACAGATCACTCTGCCCTGCCTAAAATAGTTACAGATGCTAATGAAATTGGAGTCTTGAGCTACAGGCTCAACTCTAAGTGAGGCCAGCAGAGAAGCTGCTGTTCACAAAATCACAGAATATTTGAGGTAGGAAGGGATCTCTGGAGATCGTCTAGCCTAAGCTCCTGCTCAAAGCAGGGTAAGCAAAAACAGGTTGCTAAGGGCTATGTACTGCTGGATTTTTATTATCTCCATGGATTTAATGCTGGTGACCACAGCTTTTTAACCCTAGCAGATCAGTCTGTTTTCAGTCCCCCTCCCTGTTCATTTTCCTATGCTGTACTTCATCAGTTTGCCTATGTTACAGGAGACAGTGTCAAAAGCCATACAAGGTCAACATCCACTGGTCTCCCCCCTCATCCATTGAGCTCATCATTTCGTTGCAAAAAGCTCTTAGGGTGGTGTGAATCTCCCTTCTTTACTGCATGTTGACTACTCCCAATCACCTTCTTGAAGTTAGTATGTTTGGAAATGGTTTCCAGGACTATTGTCTTCACTGTCTTCTCAAGGTGTGGCTGACCAGCCTGTAGTTCCCTAGATCCAACCTCTTCCCTGTCTAGAGATAGCAGTGACAGTGGGTGAGAGAAATATAAAAAATGAACCAAGAGAGCATAACTAGCCAAAGCATCCATCCCGTTTTCCTCATCACTAAAGTGTGCTGCTGAGCTGTCTTGTTGCTGTAAAAACCGTATCTGTCCCAGATAAGCAAGGTAAAGTTTATTCCTCCATTTTGCCCTGCACTGGACACACCTGTGCATTAATGTCTGTTTAGGAAACCCACAGATTGTTCTGTCTGTTGATTGTCCCTCCAAGAGACATCAGGATGGTTAAAGTCCCCCATGAAGACCAGGACCTGTGAATGTGAGACGTTTCCAGGTGTCTGAGAACTACTCCTTTTCCTGATCAGGTGGTCTGTAGCAGACATCTGCAACAGCACCTTCTAATCCTGACCCATAAACTCTTAGTTTATGGCTCATCACTCACTCTTGGACAGAGCTCCATGCATTCTCAATGTTGTCTTGCATAAAGGACAGCTCCCCCTCCTCACCTTCCTGGCCTGTCCTTCCTAAAGAGCCTGTTTCCACTCTCTAGAGCACTCCAGCTGTGTGAGCCATCCCACCATGTCACTGTGAGCCTGGAGGTCTTAGCCCTGCAATTGCATGCAGCTCTCTAATTCCTCCTTTCTTCCCTATGCTGCACTTGTTAGAGTGCCAGCACTTCAAAGAGTCACCCAGCAATACTGATTTCCCAGAAAAGGCATGAGATCTTTCCTGTTTTAAAGGTCTCCTCATCAGGTTGGTGAAGACTCCAGGACGTTGACTCCCATCAGTTTTTCATGGGTTCATCAGAGCCCATTTCCTCATAGCAGTCAGGGTAACGACAGGGTGTGCATGGGAAGATGTTCCCCAAGACATGTACCTGCCTAGAAAGGCTGAAGAGTGAAGAGGAGTTGCTCTTCTGCTCTGTCCCCTTTATTAAACCCTTCTCCACCTCAATGTTCAGAACAGGCTTGTGAAATTTTGCCACTTCCAAGAAACAGTTTCATGTGGTGTCTTTAAAGCATTGCATCTTTCTTCATGCTCCTGTTTTGCCAATGTGAACATAATCCTACTGAGTAATTTCACACTTCAGACACCACAAAGTCTCCCACCATTGACAAAAATGCAGATTCATTTCTCCCTGTGATGTGCATGACCTATCAACAACCTTTTTGGTTTTATTGGTATTTCAATCCCATTTACAATAACTGGGATCATCACAGAATCCTGATGTCATCCTTCAGGGGCACAACCTACCTAACAAGTGTTCTTAGAAACAAAGAGGTGAAAGTTATTTCGGAAGAGGGATACTCAAAGGGTTGTGGTGATTCACAGAAACTCATTGGCCACCTTGGGACTGAACCGCTCAGACTTATCTAAGCTGCTCACAGAAGATAAGAAGTCATGAGGCCTGAAGCTATTCTCACTTATATTCTAGAAAATACTGTTGTCTGAGAGTAAATACTATATGTAAATAATAGAAAGACTGCAAGCTCTAGCTTCTCAGCAGTGGATGAAACCATGAAATGTAGCTTATTGCTGGACTACTCCATGCATTTTAGTGATGCTAAATCCCAGACTACAACGAACAGAGAACAAAAATCAGTGAACAAAACCGACATATTTCAATGAGATTTTCACATTTGATCATTCCTTTGAAACAGAAAGATAAAGGCACAAGGCTTTATATGTATTTATACAATGCCACCTAGTGTCATATTGATCAACAATTTTTTAATCCAAAGATCACCCAATATTTTTTTAAAAATGTACCAGTGTCTGCTGGTACATTGTCACCAAAATGCTTTTCAGCTATTGAAAACCAACAGTAAGTTTATATGTTCAGAGTTCATTCATTATCTCTATTGTCCCCACGTTGTTTGTTAGAATGCACGTAAGAATGTGCCTGTGAATATAAACAAGGCATTTCATTCTTATTGTTCTTAATTTGCAGCTATTTCATAAGCTACTTTCTGTTGTCACATACAAAGAAACATGATTGGTATGGCACCGCCGTATCTAGAACACCTTTGCAGTCATTGCAGAAAATCATGCACTTCTAGGGACTATGGCATCTCACCCTAAAACAGATATATAAGATAGGACAGAGGATTCACAGCCCCACAGTGGCTCTCTCTCTCTCTGCTGACTCCGCTGTTCTGCAGTAGAGAAGCAGGCAGTGCTCTCCCACTATCAAGGTAAGCAAAACCTCTGAAGAAGGGGGAGAGTGGAAGCTAGTGACTTCTGGCACCAGGGTGAAGGCTCCTGCCCTCCATAAGGGCTTACAGTTGCAAAATGGATTCACTGTCATCAGAGTTGAAGGGGAGTCAGATGTGACTGCAAGTGAAAGACCTGGTCCACTTCCTTAAATCATGCAAGACTACCAGGAAGAAACAGAGAGTCATTTTAATGGGTCACTCCCTGCTGTGGGGGACTGAGGCACCTGTCTGTCAACCTGACCAAACATCTACAGAGGCTTGATGACTGCCACGGGCCAGGATCCAGGATGTTGTGGAGGGACTGCCAAAGCTTGTCTGGCCCTCTGACTACTACCCCCTTCTGTTATTCCATGTGGGCACAAATGATACTGCCAGGGGAAATCTGGACAATATCAAAAGTGACCACAGAGCTCTGGGGGAAGTAATCAAGGGCATGGGGACCCAGGCGATGTTCTCCTCAGCCCTGCTGGTGAGGGGAAGGGGTGTGAGGAGAAGGGAGATAATAGGACAAGTCAGTAACTGGCTACAGAACTGGTGTTGGTGGCAGGGTTTTGGCTTCTATAAAATGGGACCCTGACTGCATAATAGCATCTACCTGGAAGAGATGGAATCCACCTCACCAGGGAGAGTGAACCTATCTTCACCAAAAGGATGGGTGACCTCATAAGGAAGGCTTTAAACTAAGGATAACAGGGGAGGGAAAGAGTAACCAGCAATCCTGTGAGGGAGTGATGGACAGAATCACTTGGCAAAAGGCATGGGGTGATATGATGGAAGAGATCACAACGTCAACAAAATGAAGCTTAAACAAGAACACCTCTAGTACACAAGCAAGGAAGTGCCTACAAGGCACCATTATGGAGAAATTCCCCAAACCCCCTCCAGGAACAGAACGTGTTGGGAAACCTCTCTGAAGTGTCTGTATACTAATGTTGCAGTATGGTGAAAAAACACCAGGAAGAACAAGTGAATGACCTCCTCTGCATATAGGAGCACCCTCACATTTGCAAGCCCTGATCCTCATGGGAGACTTCAACCACCCTGATACCTGTTGGAGGGACAACTCAGCAGGACATAAGCAATCCAGAAGGTTCCTGGATTGACGATAACTTCCTCCTCCAAGCAACAGAGGATTCAAGGAGGAAAGGTTCTCTGCTGCACCTTATACTCACCAACAAGAAGGGGCTCATTACAGGTGTGAAGATCACAGCCAGCCTTGGCTACAGTGATCATGAGATGCTGGAGTTCAGGATCCTGGGGCAGGGAGGAGGGTGAAAAGACTTACAACCTTAGACTTCAAGAGAGCATACTTAGACCTCTTTAAAAATCTGCTTGGAAAAGTCATCTGGAATAAGGCCTTGGTGGGGAAGGGCACCTAAAAAAGCTGATGAATATTCAAGGATCACAACCTCCAAGGTCAAGATTGTTCCATCCCAAGAAATAAGAAGTCAGAAAAAAATGCCAGGAGGCCTGGCATGGTTGAAGAAGGAGCTCCTGGACAAACTCAAAAAAAAAACCCAAACCAAAAAGCATACAGTGTGTGGAAGAAAGGATAACCTCAAAGTAATGCAGACATATTGTCTAAGTTCCCAGGGATGAAGTTAGGAAAGGCAAAGCCCAGCTGGAACCAAATCTAGACAGCTATGTCAAAGGCAACAAAAAGGGCTCTATAAGTACATAGGAGACAAAAGGAAGACTAGGGAAAATGTGGGCTCATTGTTCACCAAGATGGAGGACCTGGTTATGCAGGACACAGAAACGTCTGAAGTGTTGAATGTCTTCTTTGCCTCAGTCTTTACTAGCAAGATCAGCCTTCAGGAAACACAGGTCTCGGAGACCAGGGGGAAGTCTGAAGCAAGATCCTTTTCCTTTCATGGAAAAGGATCAGGTCAGGGAATACTTAAGCAATCTGGAGGTACATAAATCCATGGGCCCTGATGGGATGCATCCACAAGTGCTGAGGGAGCTGGCAGATGTCATTGTGAGGTCACTGGATAATCTTTGATCAATCATGGTGACTGGGAGAAAAACAATGTCACTTCTATTTTCAGGAAGGGCAAGAAGGAAAAGCCAGAGAACTACAGGCCAATCAGTCTCATCTCAATGCCTGGGAAGGTGGTGAAGCAAACAACCCTGGAAACCATTTCCAGACACATTAAGGACAAGAAATCAGAAAAAGTAGACAGAACGGCTTCACCAGATAAGCTTCTATGATCAAGTGACTTCCCTGGCCGAGGAGAGGCGAGAAGTGGATATTGTGTACATGGACTTCAGGAAGGTCTTTGACACTGACTCACATAAGATCCTCATACAGAGACTGATGAAGTATGGGCTAGAAGTCCTGAACCTGGGGAGGAACAGCCCCATGCTAAGTGGATCCCAGTACATGCTGGGGCCACTCGTCTGGAAAACACTTTGGCAGAAAAAGAGTGGGGTGTTCTGGTGGACACCAGGTGGAACATGAGCCAGAAATGTTCCCTGGCTGCAGAAGTGTCTAATGGTATCCTGGGCTGCATTAGACAAAGTATTGCCAGCAGGTCAAGGCAGGTGAGCTTTCCTTTTTATGCAGCACTAGTGAGTCTACACCTGGAGTTCTGGGGTCCTGAGTACAAAAGAGATGTGAACATACTGGAGGAAGTCCAGCGAAGGGCTGCAAGGATGACAAAGGGAACATCTCTCCTATGAAGATAGGCTGAATATCAGGAAACACTTTTGCTGTGAGGGTGGTCAAGCACTGTCACAGGTTACCTAGAGAGGTTGTGGAGTCTCCATCCTTGGAGATATTCAAAAGGTCCTGGGCAACTGGCTCTAGGTGGCCCTGCTTGAGCAGGGAGGTTGGACACGATGACCCCCAGAGGTCCCCTCCAACCTCAACCATTCTGTGATTTCGTAAATGGGGTCCGCAGTGCCGTGGCCAGGCTTCCACACTGCAGACTCACAACGTTAGGTAAAATGAATGCCATTTATGTATATGAAAGAAAAGTATTTGCAAAGGAAATATGATATTTTGAAAGAAGGGGTAAGAGATCTCGCTGCCAACCAGCTCACTGTTTAGGCCTCTGCACTTAAAATCTTGGAACAGACTTGGAAGGAAAGGATAATAAGGTCAAGAGCTAAAACAGTGTCTTATCTAAGGTACATAGTGTTCAATGAATTGAACATCTTTCAGGAGATAATGTACTTCTTACAAAAGTATAATGCAGAGTAACTATTCTGTCTCTTTTGAAACAAATACTTGATAAAGTGCTTCACATCCTAAAAGGATCTCCCTAAAGAGGAATTCCCAGGCTAACAAAATGTTATTAGTGCTGTTTCTCAATAGTCAGCCTAGTTACTAAGCCTATTTAATGCTTTCAGTCTGCTGTTGCCCTGTATCCCACTAAATTCATGGTTACCATTGCTAGTAAAAGGCCACAGGCTTCGTTCTATCTCCGCAAGGCCTCAGGACTTGCCAGGCTTTGTTCAAACATGTCTTGGCTTGCCTGAAGTTTTGCTTTATCTTGTTCAGTTGTAAAAACAGTTTTTCTAGTGACCATAGTAGCTATTGCCTAATTTGTTTTCTTTGTAAGAATAATGTGGTAAAAACATAGTTTTTTATATAGACAATACTTATTCTGTACTAAATGAAATATTTATGACCCCAGGATAATGATACATTGTACAGGAAAACAAGGCTGGTATGATAGCAGAGGCCTTGAGAACAGGGACACGGGATACGGTGTCAACAGGCAAGGGGTGACTGGAGGAGGGACACATGTTGGCCCTGGAGAACCCCCAAAGCCACAGACAACTCACCAGTGGTCTGTTAAAGAAATGTACACCTGGGGCTGGGCAAAAGAGATTTAGGGGTAACAAGAAGACCAAAGAAGTAGTCTTTTCACTTAAGTCTCATTGATAGCTGGAACTGTCACCTGATAGCCTGGGCATTGATCTAGAAAAGCTGTTAAGCCTGTGCTTAACTTGAAAGAGCACTAATGGAAATCAAAGCTCGAAGCAGGATTTAAGCAGAAGTTTAAGTAGCTTGCTGAACTGAATGGGTTGTTTATATAAAAAGATTGTTGCTCTCTGAAGCTGAACGAAGTTTCCCAGCTCCCTCATGATGAAGCAATATTCCAAATACAAGAAGAATTATGTTCTCAAAATGTATGTGTAGTTGTGAATATAATCTTTTAAACACTATTTTTATTTACTAGGAGAATGATCTGTCTTCACAGTTACACTCTTTGCTAGATACCTACTTAAAACTTTATGGTCTCTGAATGTTTATGATTTTAAAATCATGTGTTTAAAACAGTAGTGCCAAGGACAAGATAGTGGCTTAAAGAAACTTAGTTTCAAACCAGCTTTTTTTTTTTTTTTTTCTCTGAGGATTGATTTATTTATATAGATTGAAGTTTTCTTCTACTGAAAATGGTCTGTTCTCTCCCCCAGACTCTGCAGTGCAGCTGTGTAGCTTCACTAGACTGAATCATGCTCTTACACCAGGTACAGCCCCGGTGAAATGCTGCTAAAGTTAGTAACTAGCGGGGTGAATTGCATTTAAATGAGGTGAGAGTCTGACTGATTTCAGTAGTCCTGATTTACTGAAAACTGGAGGGAAATCAACCTATAGATTTCTAAAAATTCTTGTGAAAATAACCAGCATCAGTGCAACAAGCCCTCAGCTGTCATCAACTAGCACAACTGGGCAGGCAGAGTCCTCCCAGTATGTACCTGCTGAGAGCTGGGTCAGGAGGCACTAATGTCCTGGGATGAAGAATGGGACCTCAGGTCCATTAGGCAGTTAAGTTGCTGGTTGTCTTAGCTGAAAATTCAGATGTCACGAGATTGGACCAGCAGTGGGTGGGGAGGGACTTGGGCAATACGACATCCTTTGGGGCTTTTTCCTGGCTGGTAAAGTACTGCTGTTTCCCGTGTGGGTGTAATTACGCAGTAGTAACCTTTGAGCTGTTTCTGGTAATCCTCTACCAACATTGGAAGAAATTTCCATTTTGGGCACATCTTGGTCTTCTGACATCCTGGATGATGAGGTTTCAATGCAGCAGTCACCAGTGGGCTGGCAATGAACAGAAAACAGGAGAACTCATCTCTTTCAGGACAAGCAGTGAGAAGTGGATGAGGTCTTTATAGCCCATAATATAAACAGGTAAACTCTTATTAACTGTTGGCTTTGACTACACCATTATTTGCACTACAAATCTTCTTCAACTCTCACAGATCAGAAATAATTATTTCTACCTGCAGTTATCAGTTACATAAAGGAAAGGAGCATAAAACATGGAAAAATCTAACCAGAAACAAAGCAGAACATTTCTTACGACTAGCAAAACCTCATGGCCATTGTATGACTGGAGCTGGGCAGGGAGCTGGGCCAGATGACCTCCCATGGTCCCTTCCAAACTACATTACACTGCGATTCCCTGACAGCAGAACCTCCTTCTGTTGTACAACTGTATAATGAAAGATCATCTTTAATCAAAACCAACTCTCATTGTCTGATCCAAAACCCAACTGCTTACAATTAAAATGAAGTATCCTTTTGAATGAACAGGGCCAGACAGGACGTGATGGACACTGAATGAAAGAAGAAACAAAAGAAAGACATTGAACAGCTTTGCTCAATGTCATAGAAGAGACTGAAAGCAGAAGTGGAAATAAAATACCATGCATAAGTCAGAATAAAGAAGGAAATGGGAATTTTGTATCATTAAATCAAGGAAGACTGAGGAACATGACTGCTGAGGAGGGAAGGTTTCCAGAAGTAACACTTTGCATGTGACAATTAATCCTTAATGTCATCTTCCAGACATGTGTGTCCAAAATCCTCTCAAAATCCTCATCTCCCCTGGAACAAGAGCTGTGTCATCATGACTAATGGTGGCTCAAGACCTGGCCACACGCTGCAGAAACTCACAGACAGGTCTGACTGTGGGGAACACACACCCGACTCCTCACCAAGCCATAAAGGGAGAAAGGGGCCCATTTCGCTCATTGGAAGATCTCTGCTCAGTAATTTGTCTTTCTTTAAACCAGGATACTCAGGAGAGGTGGCCTGGGGACAACATCCGTGTTGGTAAACAGAAGAGGAGCTGTGTGTGGTCCCTGGGGCTCCACTTCCAGAAACACAGACACACCCAGGAAGGCCACACAGCAGCAGGGTCATCGCCCTCCTGCCCACAGAGAGCTGCATTTCCATAATATCCAAGCGTACCAGCAGCCTGCTCGAAGATGTCCGTCCCTATCACTGCCCTGGGGAAGCCCTGTGCCTCCCAGCACTGCCCGACAGCAAGGCACAGGCTGGATTTTAAGACAACACAGAGTATGAAAGTTTCAAAGCTACTCGGGGCACTGGCAGAACTGCATCTCTGTCTTGCCACATCTCCAAAAGCGCTACACTGTGGGTGAGCAGTGCCCATCACGCAGGTTTCCAGAGCAGAAGGTGATGGAAGGTGGCATGTGGTGGGTTGACCCTGGCTGGACACCAGGTGCCCACCAAAGCCATTCTATCACTCCCCTCCTCGGCTGGACAGGGGAAAGAAAATACAACAAAAGGCTCATGGGTTGAGATAAGAACAGGGAGAGATCATTGAGCAATTACCATCATGGGCAAAACAGACTCAACTTGGGAAAATTGATTTAATTTATTGCCAGTCAAATCAGAGTAGGGTAATGAGAAACAAAACCAAATCTTAAAAACACCTTCCCTCTAGCCCTCACTTTTTCCCAGGTTCAACTTTACTCCCAATTTTTCTACCCATTTCTGCTGAGTGGTTCAGAGGACGGGGAATGGGGGTTGTGGTCAGTTCCATCACACTTGTCTCTGCCGCTCCTTCCTTCTCAGGGGGAGGACTCCTCACACTCTTCCCTTGCTCCAGCATGAGTTCCCTTCCACAGGGGACAGTCCTCCATGAACTGCCCCAGCGTGGGTCCCTCCCAGGGGGTGCAGCCCTTCAGGCACAGGCTGCTCCAGCGTGGGTCCCCACGGGGCCACAGGTACTGCCAGGAGCCTGCTCCAGCGTGAGTCCCCCATGGGGTCACAGCCTCCTTCGGGCATCCCCCTGCTGCAGCGTGGGCTCCTCCCCGGGCTGCAGGTGGGTCTCTGCTCCCCCATGGAGCTCCATGGGTGCCGGGCACAGCTGCCTCCCCATGGGCTGCCCCACGGGCTGCAGGGGAACCTCTGCTCTGGGCCTGGAGCACCTCCTGCCCCTCCTCCTGCACTGACCTGGGGGCTGCAGGGGTGTTCCTCTCACATATTCTCACTCCTCTCTCGGGCTGCAGTTGCACAGAGATTTTTTTTCCCCTTCTTAAATACGTTATCTCAGAGGTCTTACTAACGTCACCGATGGGCTCAGACTTGGTCAGCAGCGTGTCTGTCTTGGAGCCGGCTGGCATTGGCTCTGTCAGACATTTGAGATGCTTCTAGCAGCTTCTCACAGCAGCCACCCCATTTACCCTCCCACTGTGAAAAACCCTTCCCGCACAGACCTGTTCACTATTGTGATCTTTCCCTTGGGGACACCAGGACCCTGCCTGTGGGATAAGCAGCAGACTAGGATGGGAAAAAGTTGGCGGGATGGGAGAGGCCCACCAGCAGAGCAACAGGGTGCCTGCCAGCCCATTTTCTCACTCCCATGGCTCATCTGAACTGACTTCACAGCCTCATCAATATGCCAGCCTCCCTGCCACCTTCTCTTCCAAGCAGCCTCTCCCCTGGCCCCACCACCACCCGGGAAGTGGCCCTCCAAGCTCCAAAATGGAGCAGGAGCCCAGGAGGACAGGGAGAATGAAAAGCAAAGACCTCACATGGAGAGCCATCAACTTGGGCCACTTCTCTTTCATGATGTGAACATGTTTGGTGGTGCTGCTTGCCCAGGTACCTATAGTAAATACCTCATTTAACCTGATTTGATTTTTAAAAGTCATTGACCAAAACTCTTCCTTTTCCAGTTTTCTGATGAAAACTTTACATCTGCTGAAAAAAAAGAAAAAAAAAAAAAGTGTAAAAAAATTATTTCAGTAGAAAAATTGAAAGGATAACTGAAGCCCTTTCCGAAGAAGAACAGGAGGCAGGACAAGTTGGGAAGCCTCATGCAGCCTCCCATGGCCCTGTGACTCTGCTGGACTGTTGTCCTCATGAACCAAGAGATGCTCTCCTCCACTGTCCTCCATTACCCTCCCATCTGCTGTAGAGGAAGACTAATTATTCTGTAAACCTTTACAGAAAGAAATAAGTCAACCACTTCAAAACAAAGCCAGTGCAACAAACAGCAATGCCCATGCAGGAAAAAAGCTGATACATCAATTCTGTAAGTCAAAGCTGTTCTGCTTTCTGACAGTGCACAGCATTTCACAGATGCTTCAGGGTGTAATTTAGGTTTCTCCTTTTTCACCTGTGTCCTAAGGAAGAGCGTTAGGATGCCTGTTAACAGGCTAATTTGGACAAGTGGGCTCAGCTGCTCTTTGAGCCCACGTGCTCCCAGCCTGGGTTGCTGTAACCTGCTACTAAGGGTCTTCTCAGAATAGATGCTGCTGACAGCAACTGGCACAGGGTATCCCAGTTCACATTCCCACGGGAACCAGAAAATAATATCTTTCCAACTATTTCCAGACCATATTGGCTTTTAATCTGGCTATTCAGTGATTTAAAAAAAAAAAAAAAAAAAAGTTCCTCTGCAGGGATTGATTTGTCTCAGTTTCAGGTCTGCTGAACATTTGTCCAAATTGATTGGCACCTATATAAATACAATTTATCTCTCCTGTTTCTCCCCTCTGTGACTGGCAACCTTGCTCCCTCCTGGCCTATCTGGTCTTGCACTCCAAACACAGATTGCTCTATTTCCATTTAATTTCTGTTATCTATTTTTACTTTTTTTTTTCTTATTTTCCTTTCTCCTTTACAATATTATAAAGAATCTTAAAAGTATTTCTAACTGTCTGTAACAGTTCAGGGTACTTCACTCATCGACTGCTTGACTTGAGTCCCCCTCAGGAATTCTGATCTCCAGGATGTGAGGAATCAGCACTAATTGCTACATCAGTTTTATAAAAGGTCACCCTTGGATTCTGTAGGAATCCATAAAGGTTATCTTTAAGAGGTTTGGGGAGGCAGGTCTTGAATTTTTCTTGTTGTTTTTCTTCTCTAATACAAATTCAGATCCATGAAAGGCTTTTGCTCATCAGCTGCATATCTATAAAGGAGGTAGAGACAGCACAGATTGCCACACTCTTTCCAATTACTTCTTTCACCTTAGCTCTAGATATGCTCTGACTTTGGGGGTGCAGATAATTCCCTAGGATGGGTATAATCTTTGATGCTCTTGACAAAAATTTCAAAGGAGCCTCCACCCTGTAATTTAGTCTCCAAACGTTATCTAAATCTTGTTTGGTGCCTTAAAATGCAAAGGCGCAGTATCTGTCTCAGGGATTTTTTAAATTCTCTAATACAAAAGGAGACTGGGCATGAAGTGGCTCTGTGTTGGAAAGTCTGGGAGCAAGCACACTCATCAAATGCAGTGTGGGACCAGGATGAAATTCTTGGCGGTACTCAAGTTGTGATGCACCCAGCTGTGTCTCCGTTAGGCTCTGTTCACCCAGGGCCACCTGTGGTCACATGGGCCACCTGTGTTGGGTACCTGGAGGGATGGACTAGATCAGAGTCGTGTCCTGCAACGGGCCCAGATTATGCAGAGTGTGGAAGAGGCAGTGGTGGGAACCTCAGGCATAAGTGTTTCAAAATGTGGCACTCACTGCACCGAAAAGCACCCCAAGATCAAGCCCACCAGCACCCACTGGCACCCCGGTACCTACCATGTGGGGATACCATGTTGCTGGGAGCCCCTGTCCTGCCCTCCAACAGCGTTCATCAACAAACTGCAATCAGACAAGTCATTTGAAAATGAATTAACACAGACATCTGATTAGATCTCTGGAGTTTTGGGTGTGCAAAGACAGTTGCAAATCATGAGGTTTTTATGGTCATCACAGAGTGAGCATGAAGGTTCTGAAGAGATGGGTAGGCTTTGGGTCAGGCCTACGCACTGGATGGGATCCAGGTCCCGTTGAAGTCTTTTGCAGATGATCAAGGGAAGCTTCATCCAGAGCAAAACCTACCTCATACTCCTTTGCTCAGCTAGAGACAACCCAAAAATCAGAAGGTAAAATTTTGGCCCCAGTGAATTCAAAAAACATCAGTAGGGGAGAACTTCAGGCAAAAAATCCTTACTGAAGGTAAACTGCTGAGGAGGGACAAGGAAGCATGTATCAGTGTAGTAAATGGGTCTTGACCTCTATTTATTTGACAGAGAAAATTTAGTTGTATGGTTTTATATCTTATGGTTCATTTTTAATAAAAGTTTGTACCTCTACCAGATGAAGATTAGTATCAACTCTCAGCAGACTTTTATAAAGCATTGATGGGAGAGGAATACATACACAGTTCAGCTCTATTAAAAATGCAATTCCTTTGTATTCTCCTTTGATTAAAAAAAGAAAATCAAATCTATCTTCTTACTGTAGCATCACACTAAATTGACATGAAGCAAAATTAAGCAAAATCCCCAAACATTTTGTAACCTACACTGCGGTCATCTGTATGTGTTTACGTGCCTGTGGATGTATTTTTATATACTCCTAAGCCATCTCAGGGCAATTAGGGACGTGAAGGATTCCTGGGTGAGGAGTTTTGGAAATGTGCTTATTGATAGGGAGGTATTTCTCACCTTGGTATGTGAGCACTGTGTGCAGTGAGGAGCCCTCACCTTCCATGGGGGAATCTCAAGCAGAAAGCAGGTCTGGATCTGAGTGTTCATGACAATCACATAGACAAGGGGCTGTGTGACTGGAAAGTATGAACTACCGAGTCTGTCATCAGAAACTTTATTTTCTTCAGTTCCTTCACCTGGAGCAAACCTTTAACAGGAGACAAGAGCAATGGCCAAACCTTATGGAACGTTGCAGATAAGTTGCAGGTTTGAAGCACAAGCTCATCCCAGAATATCTGGATGAGAGAGGGGTGATTTCCCCAGAGCAATCTCTCAGACACAGGGATGGCAGGAGAGTAGGAACAGAGATCACCTGACATGCTTGAAAGACAATGCCACATTCATGTTCTGACATCCCTATCTCTCCTACTGGAGCAGAGATACTCAGGTCCACGCTTGCTGCCTACCCCTTAATGTTGATTCACTTTTTCATGCTGATCTCAGAGCCTGTTGCACACACTAAAATTAAACCTACAGAGCAACATTTCCTCTGTTTCACATGCCACTGCAGAAGGAGGAACCCCAGCGAGTTCACAAGAGACTTTATAAATGGCAAATGCCTGTGAGCAACTTGCAGTCAGAGGCAACACTTCCTCTCCTCCCGAGGCCCTGCCTCTAACCAATCTGTATGATTTTTACTGCCTCCTGGTTTCGTTAGCACAAAATGTACTATCTTCCCTGTGGAGTTGAACATAGGCCCACCCAGCGCATCATTAGCTTTTTGGAAATCTCATGTATGTTGGGAGGGGCTGTTTTCCCTTACACGGTAGTGACTTGTTTTCCTCCTTCATTTCTTGAGCCTGAAAGAATAAAGGTACTTTTTGTTTAAAGAAGCAGCACTGGAAAGATGCTGATGAGAGCAGAGAGGGCTGCTTGGGAAGTCAAAACACCAGCAGACCCAAGTGGTCAGCCATTGCAGTACGTCCCCATGGCAGGATGAAGACAACACCTCTGGAAAATGAAAATGCTTTTTTTCTGTGCTGCTGGAAGCACCCCTGCCCTCGGTAGCACCTCTAGGCAGGGTTTCTCTGGCCAAGGAGGGAGGACAGAGGTGCATCTCCTGCCCCAGGACACCCACTGCAGCAGCCCCTGCAGTGGCCCTGCCTGGGACACGGGCTGCTGCTCCCTGCAGTCTGTGGTGCGGTGGGACTGCAGTTAGCACGGCTGTCAGAAAAATAAGCATAAGCCTGTGAACTTCCCAGTGAATTCACAGGGATTTCCAGAAAGCAGACTGAGGGATGAGCAGGAAGAAAAGGGCACATCCATCTTTGCTTTGCATGCATCCGTTTTTCTCTCTTGCTTTGTCTGCACGGTAAATTATGAGGGTTAAAGCTATAAAATGCATACCACCCTGTCCAATCCTGACCCTTGACAAAGCAGCACTGCTCCCTCCTACAGTGACTGCCCACAAGGGAAACATGTTTGTGTCCATTACTGGTTCAGGCAATTAATTTTCAGCCGTGCTAATGAATCTGAGGGCTCTTTGCCTGGTTTCTCCCTCGCTGCCAGGCACTCGGCTGTCTGGGCAGAATCCCTCACAAGTAATTTCTGTACATATCTCCTCAGGCCAATAGGAAACCCCATGACTCACTTTCCGCCCTTGCAACAGCAATAAGCGATGGCTGGGAATCAGAAACTTCCTGTGAAAACAAAGGGACAAAGCCTTGCCTTGACAAGCCCCATCAGGACTTAAAACTTCTAAATCACAATAAAATCTTTGCAGATCCACCGGCTGAGGCTGCTGTGCCTCCCCCCTGAGCCCCTCTCACTGCCTTCTGCTCCGCAGCAAGCACAGCTGCAGCCCTGTGGCAGTGCTGGGAGGTGCGGGAAGCCCTGTCCCTCCCCATGCATCGATGCTGCATCCACACCCCAAACTGATGCGTGCCAGGGGACGTTACTGGGCTGGGAACAGGCAAGCTCTCAGTGCTAATTCATCAGCAAGCCCCTTGGCATGCATTGGCCAGGACAAACCAATACATGGTCAGCAGGACATGTACAGCAATTTTCATGAGCCAGCCCTCATTCCCTCTGGACAGTTTTCTGGGTGCCTTGGGGGTCTGGCCTCAGCAGAAGGACACCCGCATCCCCATGGGCACGTGGGAGACAGGAGGCTGCTTAGCACTATCACAGCAGAAGAGATACGTGCAGGAGAAGGAGTGACACAGAAGGTCCTTAGAGATCTTCGCATCACAAAACAGCAGAGAGATCTTCCCAGAACAGCACACAAATGGCAAGTTAAACTGTATCTGGGGATATTAAGAATCATGATTTGAGGCTGAAGCACCAAAAATGAGAATGACACTATTAAATCCATGCTCTCAACTACTGCAGGAGAGAGTGGACAAGAGTGGACGGAGATCTTTTTTCTATGTGATGGCATAAAGTGCTTAAATTGCCAGGTCTGGGCAACATTTCCCAACACAGCAAGCAAAAGGTCACTCCTTATAGCACAGAAAAATCTTGAGGATGAAGAGCTTAAAGAAAGATTTGATCTAAGGATCTGAGCTAAGGACTGGAAATTTGCTTCTAAATCCCCTAGGCTCCCAGGAAAATTACTTTGCATTGCTACACATGGTGTTTTCTTTGGACTCATTCCCATCTCTGCGAGAATATTCTCCTCCCATCCCGACTTATTAAAGCAAAATAATTTCAAAGTACTTCATGGAATCAGAAATTAATCTCACACTGAGTGGTATTATGATTGCTGGAGCAAGCAGTAATTCCTGTCCAGCATCCCTGTCTACATACAGATCAAAGCCGGCATTACAGTCAAACACACCCTCGGCTGAGAAAGGCAGCTCCACTGCTGCTGTTCCCAGCTGAGCAAAGAGGTTGAGCCCTCCCCGTTGGATCATCTTTGGATTTTACATGTCCTGGAGCAGGGATGCAGATAACCTTCAATGGCTGTAGGTTATTGTGGGGTTGAATGAGAACCATGAGGTTGAAGGGGGACAGCCAGGTGAGAAGAAACTCCAGCTGGGGTGAGCAAAATTTCAGCATATGGCTTCCCACAGGAGCACGGCAAATGCTGTTTTTCAGGCTCCCTTTATTTCCTGGAGCTGCAAAGCAGCAAACGTGAAGCCTGAGGTTGTGTTCAGAAAGCAGCTGATCATCAGAGACTGCACGGAGCCAAGTTTCCAGGCAGTCCAACATGTGAAGAGCACTATCAAAGGGGGAGGTTTTTCATCAGTGCGGCTTTTTTCTACATGTTGTAAATTGTGGGAGGCCGTTGGGCATGTCTCAGTCAGCAGCAGTGAGTCTGGCTCAGTCCAGTTTGCTAGGACTGATCTAATCAGTCCAGTCCCTGGTTGACTCCAGTAGCTCCTTGAGAAACAGACTCCCAAATGTCAGAGGAAGCCTGCGGTGGGGAGTGACCTTGGGCTTAATGATCCGGTTTGTTCTTGTGGGCCACTGGTTTCCTGCCCTGATTTCAGCAGGCTCTGAGTGGGCAGATGAGGTGTTCTACTGCTGGCCTCGTCCAGAAAATCACGTATGAATGTTGATGGCTTTTGCTCCTAAGCATGCAAGCATGAAGTAGGACTATGAAGTCACATACCAGCTTTTTGATTTTCCTGGATGAGCAACGCTGCTTTGCTTTTGGGACCAACAACAGGGACAGAGCTTACACTTCACTGAACGTTGTGTCTGTGGGACTGACCCACCTGACTAAAGAGTGTTGATCTCCAGGACGCCTCGCTGTCAATGTGATCCTGCAGAGGATTCAGCTGAACTGTTGTAAAAAAACAACTGGATTTCTGCATCACCTTGGTATGTTGGCTGGGAAATCAAGGCCATGTGCCTTCAAAGATTCAATCAAGACAAAATTTTATAACCTGTCACAGAAGAACATTTGGGCTGGCAGACCCAACAGCAGCTGTGACAGAGCTGCATATCACAGAATCATCTAGGTTGGAAAAGACCTTGAAGATCATGCAGTCCAACTGTTCACCTCACACTGACAGTTCCCAACTACACCAGATCCCTCAGCGCTATGGTGACGCGACTCTTCAACCCCTCCAGGGATGGGGACTCCACCACCTCCCTGGGCAGCCCATTCCAATGCCCAACAAACCCTTTGGGAAATAAATGCTTCCTAATATCCAGTCTAAACCTTCCATAAGAGGCCATTCCCTCTTGTCCTATTGCTTGTTACTTGGTTAACATAGTCTCCTTCCAGTTGTGACCAAGCAAATCCCATTCCAAGCTACCCTGACAACAGACCCACCCTGGCTGATAGTGGAGAAAAATGTATTAATAATAAATTTGGGGCTGCAGCAAAGAGGCCTAGATCAGCTCCACACAGAGGATGAGTATACTCCTGCAGGAAACCCTTGGCCAGGATGCCTGGAGTTTCCTCTACCCACGGGGAAATAGTATTGCTGGCATGGTGGGGCTGACACAGAGCACCGGGTAACAGAACCATGAAGGGAACGGGTAAAGGTACAGGGACAGGAACACCTTTTGGGGAGGCACTACTGGAGATGAGGATGGTGGAAAGGGACCCGGTTTCCCTCTGTGACGACTTAAACTGGGAGCACTGTGGTCATCAGACAGGGAACCTTCTAGGTGTGAGGAAACATGCCCACCGGGTCGACACCTCACCAAACTGGTGAGAAATAGTAAATGTTCTGCTTGCAGGCCATACCCTCCCAGAGACAAGGCCTGGTGCCTCTGGTGCCTGAGGGCTGTGGTGGGGTGATGGTGTCTCAGCAGTCCTGCTGAGCAGGGTCTGTGGCCAGGCTGTCATGGGACATGACTTTTGTCCGAGTGCCCACTCTTCACAGTACCCAAAGCTTCTCTAGACAAATGTTAGGCACTAGTAACACAGTCTCAAACCCACGTGGCAGTGATGGCAACGGGGTGAGAATTGCACCACGTGAGCCACTGTCTCTTTTAAGCTTTCAGGTGTAGTTAGAGCTGATCTTTCAGTCTCTTTTTCAACTCCTGTAAATGGTCATAGGCAAAGAGTTACATATTCATGGGGTAGAAGGGTTTTTTTAAATCTGTTTTAAATCTGCTTAATCTTAAGCTTTCTTTGGTGCTGCCGGGTGTTACAGTGGAGGAGACAGTGAATGCCTGCCCCACGTTCCTGTAGAAGAGGCCAAACCTTGCCTCTGTACAGCCAGCACAGTCAGCCGAGAGCTGTCCACTCCCACCAGGCTACGGGCACCATCCAGGAGATGTCACGAGTCAACCAGGGAGTCACTTTCTGCTTCAGTTTCAAATTGTTTATATTTTTTGTGTGTCCAAGGAGACATAAGAGCATGTCAGTGAGACGTTATATCCGCCTATGAATATAATCACAAGTGACCTGGGCTGGAAATGTCTGTTGTTTGGTTTTGGGTGTTTTTTCTTTTTTTTTAATAGCCGATAAACAATGAGCAGAACAACATTTCTGTGTTCTTCAGGACTCTTTTTACATTTGTATCAAAACAGTGCAAGCAGCAGCTTTTTAATGTGGGACTTTCTCGCACCAGGTCTGTTCACCCCAGCCCAATATGCCCTTTTCTGTAAGCTTTCACTGCCTACAATGGGAAGACAGGTCATCACTCTAAAAAAATAGGAAAACAGAAAAAAACCCTTGCTTTTGTCCCTGACTCTGTGTGATCAGGTCTTCTGTGACCTTCAAGCAGTCCTGGGAACAGTCCCATCAGCTTCTGCTCCGACAGCCATGGCAGCATTTTTTATGTCTCCGTTGTGGCAGCTGAGGGGAAAAAAACATTGATTGGATTCCACCAGCGTGAGAAGATTAATCGCCTGCCTGGATTTCCAACCAGCCTCTTCCACCCTGGGTAAAGCCTTGGCATTAATATTTAAAATTCTTCTGACCTTTCTCTGTTTTAATTAGCAAGCGGAAAACTCCCTGGCCTGTGCCAGGAAAAAAAAAAAAAAAAAAAAAAAGTCTTTAAGATCAAAGTGGGCTCTAATTCACATTTCTTCTTGCCACGTTCAAAGGAGCCTGTTGGTAAAATGAGTGTTGTGTTTGATAGAGATGGAAGGACATAATCCATCAGCTGCCAAAGGTGGGTGCTGTGTCCTGAGTGAAGCGATCCCATTTCAGTGTGGCCAAAGGCAAGGGGGAGCATTGGGTGATTTTGCCAGTACGTCCACAACGGCAATTTGAGGCTCCTCCGTCCGGCAAAAAATATCCTTGCATCAAATATTACTGTATATGTGTCTGCATCCAGGATCTTCTACTAAATAATAAGAAAACCCATGAAATTCTGTAGCTCAAGGGAAAGTGTCAAGTTCTTTCAGGAGTGAGAGAAAACATGTTTGTTTTGTAAAAGGAGACTTGTGGAAGTGAGACACCCCCCCCCTCAACTAAGGCACCTGTACTCTCAGTATTGTACCTCTCAGTGCTGGATTGATCCAGGTGCAGAACAAGGGTTGAAGAGAGGGAAATGCCCGTCTGGTGAAGGGCTCACTGCTTAGAAACATTCATCTGGAAATGGAAATCTCCAGAGCAGTGTTTAGGCACAAAGCTACGGGCACCAAAATGACTTTGCTGGCCTCACCTGCATTTTGCTACACACCACTGTGGCAGGTGCCCCCGCCCAGTGAGAGCAGAGCTTCTTGGCTGCCGAGGAGTGGCAGCTCGGGGCTGCCTTTGCTCTAGGGGCCTCGCGGTATTTGGGGCCTTTGGCCAATGGCAGCCGCTATTGACCACAGGTCAGGTTGGGCCTGGGCGTAAACGGAGTCCCCTGGGGGAGCCACTGGGAGCTCGTCCCCTGGAGCAGCAGCTGCGGTCGAGGACTCTCCCCCGGGGTCAGGACGCTGCCCAAGGAAACTCCTCGAGGGGCCTTGGGTCGGGACGCTGCCCGGAGCAGGTCCTCGGGGTTGAGAGCCCTCATTTGTCAGGTGAGTGAGAGCATTTTGGGTTGTCGTTAAACCCTAGGAAGTTGTTCTGTTCTCCTCTCACAGACACTCGAACCTGTAGGTTGTGAAGGGCTAGTTAATTGTGTTAATACATTTTCAGGTTTTGGTGGTTGGCTGTTTTGAGAGCCTCCGTAACAACCACCCTCTCCTGGGTTCTATGTTTTTTCTGCATCACGTCAAGGATTGACGTTGATGTAGAGGGTCTGGGCCCTGCTTCCACTCCATGTTAAACACAGTTGTGGGAAAAAAATCCTAAGCGAAGTAAAACCTCAGTTTAAGCACTGCTGATTTTCTTGCTCTCTGTCTTTTTATGCCTTGTCAGTGCACACCCACCCCAGGACCACTTGTCCAAAACCACTTTCCTCTGGACAAGTTGGAAACTGAAGCATTTTCACACAAGTTGTGCTGAATTTTTAACTCGCCAAGCATAGGGCTGAGCTCAGACCACAGCAGACCTCTCTGCCTGGGATGTCACCAAGCATCCGGAATGAACCCCTTCCCACATCCTCAGACAAACACAGAAGCACAGTGGCCTGGGCAAAAGGAAGAGAAACTCAAAGGAGAAGAGGGAACAAACCCAGCAAGTTTTCTGAAAATTAGTTTTGAGCCTTACTGAGAGTTCTCAGAAATGTCCCATCTAAGATGGCGAGGGTAAAAGGGTCCCAGGTCTGCTATGAGAGGTGTGGGAAGTTAGTAGAACAGGTTGTCTATATTATGGAAAGCATCTTGGTTCTCACTGTGGTTGAGCAATGATGAGGAACATATGAGTTTCCTGACCACACAACAGAAACCCGTATTTTCTCAGCGCAGCCTTGCCTGGAGAGATGTCACCTGCAGAAGGCAAAGCTTCTGAGATTGTCCAGAGATCCAGGCGCAAGACAATACAAAAAAACTCAAGCTTTTACCTTCAGCAGTGAAATCACTCCATCTACACGGAAGCAGTTCTGATGTTTTAGTCATCTTCCTCATGAGCTGAGACGGCATTATCTATAAAAACTAAAAATATGTCATTGTAGGCACTCTTTGCTTTTATTATGAGCTCTCTAAAAGTTCAAATTTTCTATATGCCTTCATGCACTGCCTGGTGGAAATATCTACTGCACATGAACCCGGCAAATCTGCACTAATCTCAGCCTTGTGTTAGATTTAAAATGATGCTGTAAAAGAAATCCTGTCCTTTAGTAGATCCCAGTGGCAGATGTCAACACCTTCATCATCACCTCCAACAAAGACTAGGAACAAGTGATGCAGGTCTGCAATGGGAGCAATCTCATATGGCTTGAAAAAAAGATGGCAGGCAAAGGATATTAATGAGTGTCCATCATAAAAGAATGACCTCAACCTTCACTTTGGGATTTTGCACAGGTATTTCATCAGTCAGATGTCTCAGATTGGGAGGGGAAAACACTACCAGGCTGCTGAATTCTGCTGCTCCTAAAGCAGCACTGCTGACCAAAACCCAAGGGCAGCTGCACAGGGGAACATCCCTGCCCAACTGCTCCCTTGGGCAGGAGCCTGCCTGCCCAGTGAAGGAGCAGTTCTGGAGCAGAAGCAACAGGAGGCACCCAAGGGTTGTAATGGAGCTTGTAAGACAGAAGGGAGGAGAGGAGACTTGGCTGCTTAGAGGTGAGGGAGGGAAGAACTAAGAGGAACGGGGGCAAAAGGCTTCATTCTGACACAGGGAGCATGGGGCTCTGGGTGCAAGATGGGGACTACAGCAACAGGCACAGAGAGATGCACAGCAAGTCGGTGTGGTAAGAGTGGTAGGGATGGCAATGATGTCTCCAGAAGAGCCAGCCGTGCATGCAAAGAACCTCAAGGAAAGGTCAAAAAATTGCCTACCACAGGCATATTCGCTCCTGACTCCTGGGAGCCATGGACGAGGCAGCAGCTCTCAGTACACCCTCCCGAGATGCCTGCAGGGAGCCGAGCACCGCCCTCCTGTGCAGCCTCCCTAAGGACACCCAAACCTCTATCAAGGAACTGTGGTGTTTCAGGCTGACCCACCACCTCCCGAGCAACTCTTCTCCCTGTATTCCTCTTTGCAAAATCAGCTTCTTTTGCAAGTTCAACATGATCACATACCCATCATATGATCAAAAAACCAGCCGTGCCACATCAGGTGGTAGGAAACACTGCCATTTCAGTCACATGAGGCCCAACTGCTGGGCCACGGGGTGTGCAGAGCTGGGGGCATGCAGCTTCTCACTAACTTCAACCCTGGCTGTATGGTTTTCTCTGTTTAAAAAAGAAACATTAAATAACGTCTACCCATGTTGCATAATTAGCCGTGGAAGCGCAGAGCTGAAGTCTGCCAGCTGAACTGCTTTGGCATTACCTCTTCACTTACACTGTGTTAGGACTTTATGTAACAAATACGTACAGTTTAAACGCTCAGTCACATTCCTGGCGTTCCGTCACTACTGAGTATTACTTCATTTATGACTCCAGATGGCTTATTAAAAAAAACAAGGACAAAAAGTCACTTTTTCAAGCAGCAACTGTTTATTATTGGGAAAAACATTAGGACTTTATTCTTTCTCTTACATATAATTGATTTGAATAAAAATAATTTAAAAATTTTAAACTTTTTATATTACATGAAAATAACTCAAAACAACAACTGTGGATTTTGAAAGCAAGAAAACATAGACGAAACTGTTGTTTAGCTGCTGAGATGTAGCACTTGGATATTTTTTAAACTCAGATAGAGAAACAATCACAACTGTCATTCCAGTGAAGAAAATTAATCCATCTATAAAATATCCTTAAGTTTGAGAATGGTATATAATTACACTAGAAAGTATTCATCATATAATGTGTGACTTCTAACATATTACCTAAAATATATAACTTCTCAGACTTTACAAGGTCAAATATTTTAGACCATATTCCAGTGGAAAAACACTACAAACCTATTATGATCCTTTTAAAGTTCTTGTTGAATTAACTTTTATTTCCTTTTGAGGAATTTTAATATAATATTTCAAGCAATAAAATATTGCGGACAAACTAGCTTGCAGAACTTTATTCACACTAACTTGGACAACTGCTGTTTTTAAAGGACAAAGCACCTTTAGTAACAGTGATAAAGCATCCCTGTTACAGTAGCTGATGAGGAAGCAGATTTTGTGCACAGATTGGTACATTTTAATGATGTCTCTGTAAATCTGATAAAAATTACTGCATATTCGGCAAGAAGAAATTAAACTAATGGGAATTAAAATATGCTTAAGGCTGGGGTAGGATTACAGTATTACAAAGATTCTGTTAATTAATCCAATTCATACTATCTGACAAAACAGATCTGATAAAACACTGATTTATTTTTCTTTTTTCTTTTTAAAATACATGCAACCTACTGCAATTTCCGTTCCCTGGCTTGCCTCGTCTCTTTTCAGTTGAACGTGAATATAGTTTGTCTTTTCATTAAGTTCTAGAGTAATTGTCCTGGTTTTGGCCAGGATAGAGTTAACTGTCCTTGGGCTGAGAGGGAGCCCAGCTGAAGGGATGGGTCCTGATCGACCACTGCACCACTCCATGTCATGTGATGTCAAAGCTCAGCATATAGGCGGGTGGTGCTCTCTCACATACCTTGTTTTGTTTTTGGTTTCTTACACTGTAATTGTGTCTTTCCCTCCTTGCAATTTGTGTTGGTCCGTAAAGCTTTAAACAAAGATTTTTTATTTTTTTTCCTCCCCCAAAGTCAGATTGTGATTTTTGCTGGCTGCTGGTACAAAGAGTCCGTTCCCCGCTCCCAGCCGGGGCGATGGGACGAGTCTTCGGCCGGCTCCGGCCG
>NW_020799091.1:7282506-7467254 GCF_003259725.1 Athene cunicularia | reverse complement strand
GGGGGGGGGGGGGGGGGCGGGGAGTAAACAACTGGCCATGTGGTGATTTGCTATCAGCTGAGTTCAAACCACAACAGTAACGAACACCATTCAGCATCACGTGAATGGATTCTAACAAAAAAAAAAAAAGCCCCCCAAAAGAAAAAAAACCAAACAATTAGCATGTCAAGGTTTCACTTTAGAACACTGTACTGGGTCTGGCTGAGCTGGAATTGGTTTTCCCCTGTGGCAGCCCTCACGGTGCTGTGTTTTATGTCGGGAGCTGCAGGGTGTTGGTAGCACCCTGGGGCTGTGGCTGCTGCTGAGTGGAGCTCACACAGCACCAAGGCTCTTCCCGACATTTCCCCCAGTGGGACGGGGTGGGCGAGATCTTGGGAGGGGACACAGCCAGGACAGCTGACCCCAACTGACCCAAGGGATATTCCAGACCACGTGACGTCTGCTCAGTATAAAGCTGGGGAAAGGAGGAAGGGGGGTGGGGGTGTCACCCTTGGTCCTCCGAGGCAACCACTACATGTATCAGAGCTCTGATTCCTGAGAAGGCCCAACACTGCCTGTTCATGGCAAGGAGAGAATAAATCTGTTTGCTTTTTTTGCTTTTGTGCGCGGACCTTTGCTTCACTTTGCTTATATTAAAATTGCTTTTGTTTTACCCACAAGTATTGGTTTGTTGTTTTTTGTTTGTTTTTTTTCCTATCTTATTTTCTTTCCCCTCTTTGCCCTGTTGAGAAAAAAAGGGGGAAAGCAAGGGAAGTGATAGAGCGACTTGGTGGGTACCTGGCATTTAGCCAAGGTCAAACCACCGCAAACACAAACTATTATCTGCTGAAATACTCAGGGTAAAAATGAGATGGAATTTGTGTAGGTAGTTATTTGCACCGAGTACCATATTAAATTTAATGTAAGTGTCCCTGTCATGGCTATGTGATGGACTGACGGAAAAACACTCTTCACCAAGTACAAGGAAAAAATACTATTAATGCAGTCATCAAAACTGTTCTCTTGTAACAGTCTAACCTCAGAGGTCAGTTCTCTTAAAGGAGGCTGGAAATGCTGGCTGGCGTCGCAGCTTGACAAACAACCCAATGCCATCTAAAATGACAATGTCAAGCCCTTTAAAAATAAACATTTAATTTCAGTATATTTTGGGGGATTTTTGTTTTGTTTTGTTCTTGGCTTTTTTATTTTTGTAACTGTCTGCTGTTTCCAGCACCATCTCAGAGGCTGGAACGTTTCATTCCTTCCTCTGACGATTTTGTCATTTTCCACTTGGCAGATCCTGACCACCACACCCCGCTGCTCCTCACAGCACAGCACTCACCACTGCTGCCTTCTTATTTTCCTTGTTTGTTATCTGTATCGTCAGTGGGATTTACAGCCCTGGAATGTGATTTCTGAATTAATACACATTTTCTTTTCCTAAGGAATGCCTTACTTTGCAACCATAACTATGTAAAAACACTTTAATTTTGAATAACGAGCGGGCGGTGGCTCTTTTGAGATAAATCAGTGATGCAGTTTAGAAAACCAAGGAGGCATTTTCATCCGACTGCAAAAGTTTTAAAATCAGGTAAAGTTTTGGACCTAAACTATGCCATTTGCCTTCCTTTGCAGATTAAGAATTACTTTTAGTTTTACCAAGAAATATTCTACTGGTATGAACTACAGAATTTTTGAAATTATTACGCATATTTACGTTTTACTTCTCTAAATATATTACTCATTTGTTTAATTCATTCAGGAATCTACCATACTGTCAACCAACTACAGTAATCCAGAAATATTTTCTGTGTATGGAAGGGGCTTAATCACTAAGCCACACTTTCCTGCAAAGCTTCAGTATTTTTGATTGGTAAAAAACATTTCTCATTGAAATAATACTGAAGTGAAGCCCAAGCCCTCCTCCATATATAGGACTGTTAAGTTAATTAACTTTTCAGGACAAAACGCTGATCACATTTAATGACAAGATATACTGTTGTTTTCAGGACAGCTCCAGTGGTAGCTCTGGTGGTACAACTGTGTATCTGGGGTCAAGCTTAGGTGTGAAATCCTTGAAGTTCTTAGATGCTTCAGTACCAAATACATCTAAAACTTTCCTGTTCATGAGAGCAAACCTGAAAAACAAGGCAGTGAACAAATTATTCATTTACTCTTTAAAAAATAAATTTAAAAAAAAGTATTTAAAATATTAATATATTTATACAATTATTAAAATGATTTCACTTCATGAAAGACTATCCAAAACTTTGAAATACAGGCTTCAGCCTGCGCTGTTTAGAGAATACAATTTTTAAATCTTGAGCAATAAAGATTACAAAAATAATTTGACAAGTGTGATTAACAGTGCTTTGTGTAGATATACATTATATAACACACCTTGTGGAAAAGGGGGAAGGAGAGAGTTCTCTTCTACTTTTAACTTCATGAAAAAAGTAAAAATAAAAATGTACTACTCTTCTTTCTCACCCCAACCTCATAAACTCTGGCCATGCCTGCCCAACTGTGGATAACAATTTTATGTTACAATCTATTATGTTACAATCTATTTCCATCTCTTTAGTCTTCAAAATTGTTGAGTGAAAGACCTATGAAATCCCAAAAGAATCTGCCTCTATGGAGAGAGTGTCAAAATTACTATTACAGAGCTTTACTTCAGATAAAATAAATGAGTAGAATAGAATTTCTTTTCCCTCCTCTCTTTCAACTGAAGTAACTTAAGGATTAGCACGAGAGGGAAAAATGCAGCCAAAACTGGACATCTGCACTGACATCATCCCCGTATCATGTTTGTACGGCCTCAGAGGTTGCCTGCAGACTGCCTCCAGGCATCCCAGGGAAAGCTTCCCACTATGTCTAGCAATGTATTCCGTCGCCTCATGTCCAGCTAAGAGTGTACTTTGCCATGGGGGGTGTAGATTCAACATCCTCCAAGGACCGGCCTCTGATTTCACTTCTATTTTTACAGTCTGGAGAGCTCACTGACACAACAAACATTACCTTTTATAATCCCACTCATAAACTGATCTACATCAAGCTTTGGATGCCTTGGTTCTGCCACATAATACATCGGTATAAGTGTACGCTTCATTAAATTGTATTTTTATGAATCAGTTACAGCAAAATCTATTTTAAAAGGTAAGCATTTTAGATACCTGCAGCAGTTAGAGAAAAGTATCCAGTACGATAAAAATATCCAGTATGATATTACAGTGCAAATTTATGTTTATAATCAATGAATATTTTTTAGTTTTCCAAGAAAAAAAAACACCTTTCCCAACCAAAATAATGTCCTATAAAAAATTACTGAATATTCAGAGTATTCTAGGAAATATTCTGACATTTCTACTAATACTTTTAAACACATTAATACCATGCTGTCAGCCACTGTACATATTGATTTCTTCAACCTGCATAGTTGTTTACCAGATACTTCATATTCCACTCAAATTTGAGAGCATTCCAACCTCCAAGTGAACTAAAGATAAAAAAAAAACTTTCAAGAAAAACACTCATCTGCTGGTCTTAACTAGACTTAAGTCTTTGTTCCCGTCATTAGACTAAACCTAGCAATGACACTTCAGTAGCAAAGAACTTCAAGCGGACTGGAAACCATTTGAAAAACAACGTAAATACTGAGAACATTAGCCCATACATACTCCTCCTACAGGTCTGCTGTTGACAGTGAATGACACAGAAGAGCGAATGTCATCAATGACGTGTTTAGACAAGCCATAACAGAGCCCTGATTACATACCTGCCCTTTGTTAGTCGTAAAAGAAATTTCCAGTACGAAGGTCTCAGATTCTGAACTTCCATGACAGCCTGCAAGGAGAGAGAGTATCGTGTCAGAGCCAGCTGATGGCATCATGCAGAAGTTTCACTTGCTACGTTACATTGCCGAAACCAGTGAAAGGATAGTTGTGGAAATATATATATATTGTTTTAATTTTTTTTACATCATCTCATGCTTCATGGACAGAAAGCAGCTCTGACCACCTGCTGATGTCCAGTGCTACCAGCAGACAAATCACTCACAGCTGAATTCAGTGCTGCGTATGACCACCACCAGCACAGACTGGTATTTCTAGAAGTCTCTTTCAAAAGTGGTGGTAATTAATTTTGATCTTGTTGAAGACAAAGCAACAATAATTCTTATATTCCTACACGCATGATTTTGCATTTGTGGATGCCAAATTTACCTGCTCTTTTATCCCCCACTTGATCTGCATTTTGTGATCCACCATTTCTTGTAGTCATCTTTATCTTAAATAACGTTATACACCAAAATCCTTGTCTTCTCTCTGTTCCATTACTTTCCTAGGTCACTTATAAATATAGTGAATAACAAACATCTCATCATAGATCCCTTTGCTAATTTCCCTATTTTTCTCCCTCCCAAACCTAGTAATTTATTTCCATTCTTGGGCCCCTTTTCCAGCTAGTTATTAAGTAATGAAAAACCCATTCCTCTTTTCTCATATTAACTTTATTTCTGTTAGTCTCAATGACCCTGCCGATACTACTTTGGACATCTCAATGCTGCAGACCTTCAGGAATATTCCAAGTATTAAAATATCAGTTCACTTTCATACCAGAATTAGAGATATTCCCAAATACATGGGAGCAATGAGGAGTAGAAGTGGAAGTGTTCTGTTAAGCACAAGACAGCAGGAGACTGCTTTAGCGTAATTTTATATTTTCTTTATTGAGTGGTACAAAAATATATTTCATTATGAAAAAAATGACATTCCAGTAGATTTAGAAAGGGGGAGATGTCGTGGAATAATGTCGAGCAATTTGGGTACCACTGAAGAGGATGCAGCTGATAAAGGGACTGGTGGTGAAAGCATGTAATTGACTTGGAAAGGGCAAAAGATGATAGCTACAGTTTGTTTCGAATAGAAAACTTCAGATTTCCTTGCTAATTTTTTGCAGTCCCTTTCAAACAGGCAACTTGAATTCAAGTTAGCTGAAAGTGAAAAAGTCCAGTTCGTTTAAAGAACATAAAACAGTACAATCTGTTGTTTGTCTCCTTGAGAAACAGTCCTTTCATACACTTGTGAAAGTCCAACGTATTTATATCCATCTTCTGGGTCAAGACATTTTGTGATCCTTTCCAAAGAATTCAATGCTTTGTAGAATATATTCAGTTATAAGCACGTAAGAAGTTATAGAAATGATCTTCCCACAGCGACACTCAAAGCAGGATTCAGGAGCCCCAATTCACAGCTTCTTGCCAGAATCACTACATCACACCATCTTTTCTCTACCACTGTATCCCTGTGCTCCTCATTTCATTCAACATTTGACTTAAACTAGAACTTCATGTTCTGTTAGAAGGCAACATACTTACAGCCTGAAAGCATATTGATGTAGAAATGGCATAGATGATGCTGTCCGCATGAGGAAAATAGGGAACTTTCCCTGCTTCAATGCCTTTGAAGTATATAGTCTATAAAATAAACAAGAAATGCTGAATGAAACAAACAAAGTAGCTTTTTACTTTTTACCCTTTCAAAGTAACATGTCAACCTTATTAAACTATGCTTGTATATTTTTGTGTATGTCCACAATTGTGACATTGATTGAAATAGCTTATAGAAGTTATCCAAGATCAACAGAGAAAGAGGCTATTAATGTATAGAACAGGACCTAGCAACAGCTTAGGTGTTAAAGGGTAGTACGGATCTTAAAAAAGGGAAAGTTTGCTACATTAAATTCTTCATTTTAAAAAAGCAGAAGAACAATGCAGTAACTATTCCAACAAAGTGAATATTCACTGTTCTTAAACAGCTTGAAATCACATACTTTTCTTTCTGTGAAAACATGTAAAGTTTATTTTCCTGAGCACAGCTTGACCTTCCAAAGCAGCACACGCCTCTTTGGTCAGTTACCCTTGGCTTGCGTAAGATGATAGAAGTAGCAAAAATAAAAAAAAAAAAAAGAAAAGAAAAGAAAAGAAAGAAAGAACACACAGCACTTTTCTTCTTTGACTGCAGCCACAATGTCTCAAAGTCCAGAGAAAACCATCAGCAATACAAGATAATATTGTTTTTTTACAACTGGTGTTCTAAAAGTCAATATGGATAACTCAGATTTGTTTTTATATAATGCATATGTGAACTACCTTCAGAGCTTGATCTAGGATTGCAAGGAGCAAGAATAAACAGAGTATATCTCCCTTTTCTATGTTTAATTTTAAGCTTAAAAAAAAAAAAAGTTCCTTCTTTTTATATTCTTTGAAATGAATTCTCCTCTGGTAATGGAGGTGGATAAATATCACTAGGGAATGAGGCCCTCGAGGTCTGCAGGAGAAAGCTTTGTGATTCGGGGATGATGCATAATAAGAGAACGCTCTTATTCCAGTGGTGGTGTTGGGGAAATAACCATGACTAAGTCCCAATTTTATGGAAAAATCACAGTAAGAAATCAAAAGGTGGTTAGCAAAGTATAATCAACATACCCAAACTCTACTAACTTTTTTTTTTTTCCTTTGGCTTCTAATTTTAACAAGTCCATAGAAATAATTCGAGACTGAAAAATGGTAATTAGAATGAAGTTCGTTGCAAAACTGGAGATTCAATCAGTTGAAATATACTGACAAACAACTCCAGCTACAGACTAAAGCCTAAGCTATTTTGAGTTATCTTAGACTGTTGAATGCCAAAATTATGGAACAAAGGCAGGAAGTTAAGCTGTAGCTTTTGGCAATAAATCTGCAATTAAGGACTAGTTTTGATTTACGTTTCTGGCAGAACAGACTTTCTTGGAACTTTCAGATTTAAAAAATCTGCAAAAGCTACAAAGCAAAGGGCTATGAGGAAATTTAAAAAAATCATGAAGACTATACATGGAGACCAGTGAATAAAGGACTTTTAAAATGAGTTACAGAAAAGAAAATAAGAAAGAAATGAGACCACAGAACGGCAATGCCTCTTGGCATACATGTACTGAAGTACACCACTGCCACACAACTGGAATTATATTATACTGGAATTGTTTGACAAAGCCTGTGAAGTTAATTTTCTTTTTCTGCCTTGAAAAAATAGATGAAATGAAGAACTTTGTTACGAGGGTAGTTTCTTACCTCTACCAATTTGGATACCAGATACATAGAGATAGTAGTACTTTTGTAAAACATCATAGAAATTCCTGCTAGGCATCCTGTAACAATTAGAAAACAAAAGTATTGTTAAGATTGTGATTTACTGTTGCTGTCGCAGTATGTCAGCTCAACAGACACTGCATAAGATTATGCTTTCTGTTGCTACAACAAAGTTCACTGATGTTCCTCTGCTGCCCATTGAAATATGTTTTTTGTCATTAAAAAAAGTTTTGAAACCCTGAAATAAATCTGTAGTTCAGTGCTCAGGAGCACAGCACTGAATTTTCTCTCCCCACAACAAGAGAGACTCTCAGGTTCCAATACATGATAGATGGCACAAACAGCAGGGAAGGGCCTGTACCACCACCCAAATGTCATGGCAAAAGGGTCCTTCTATGGAGCCAGTGTCGCCCATCCTTTCAAACGTGTATTGTCACGTATGGAAGTGTCAGTATTTGAACCTCCCATTCTCTACAGTTGGAAAATAAAAGACAAGTTTGCATTTGTGCATACCATCATATATTGTCCTTGATGCTGACCATAAAAAACACACCATTTGTCTGAATTTGCCTTATAATTTTAATTGCAGCTCTTTCTTTGAAGCTACTTTCAACACCGCCGTCACTTTGATACAACCTTGACGAACACAGTCCTATTTTCATTGCAGAAGTCTGAACAGGTTACAGGAAGTGAGGGAAGAGAAATAATTAGAGTCCCAACAGAGGCAATATAAACTTCTTGTCATGGACTCACCAGCTACAAGTGCATGAAGTTCATCGTCTAGGTTTCGTACCCAACGCAGGAAGCAACTAGTACCCTGTAGGTGAATAGAGAGCAGGATCAGCCATAGTTATTTCTCTTTCATTACACAGAGACTGGAGATATCCCGCTATAATCTAGTAAAGCACACAGTATGTATTAAGAGTGTAGCGTGATAATGCCCATAATCCACAGTCCCTGAAGCATTTCAGTGTTTTAATTAAGTTTTCCGCTACCATTTCTTTCAAAATCAGAGAGCAGATCAACCTAATTTGAATACCAATCTAACTCCAAAGCTGATCTTGAATTCACATCATCTTTATTTGCTGTACTTGTCTAGACTCTCCTACGATAGTCTGTTTTCAACTACACACCAAACACCTTGAGATTTTTCCATACATCCAATGAATTCTGGAACCAGGAAAACACATTAATCTAAAAAGTTAGAACTGTGTATGATTAAAAGACACAGTAAAACACATAATAACCTGTTTGTTGATACAGACAGTATACAGCTGTTCAGGCCAGAATGGATGTAAGTAATTGTGGCTTAGGCTGCATTAAAATATATTTCATTTGGATGACTGCAGATTACCAAATGATCCAGATTGTTCAACATCTGCCACATCTTTTGCATTGTTTACTCAACTGTTTTGGAAATCCATACTTTGTCTCCAAATTTTACCCCTGGTAAATGTCTCTTTGCTTCTAAATGGTTCAAGATCTGCTTAGTAAGGCCAAATCCAGCACCGATGGCAACAAGAGAACATTATATAACTCAGTATGACAGCATGTTGATGTTTACTTTGAGATATGTGTGTCACCTTCTTAATCCATCTAATATATGCTTTTCATGGAATCAAAGAATGATTTATGTTGGAAGGGACCTCTGGAGATCATCTGGTCCAGCCTGAAGCAGGTCTAACTAGAGGAGGTAGCTCAGGAATTTGTCCAGTTGAGTTCTGAGCAACTCCAAGGATGAAAAATACACCGACTCACTAGGCAGCCTGTTCCAATATTTGGCCACACTCACATGAAAATTGATTTCCTTATAGCTCTTTGGAATCTCCTGTATTTCAGTTTGTATCCATTGCCTTTCATACTATCACTGCACACCTCCAAGAGGTGTAGGTAGCAATAAAATCTCTGAACCTTTTTTCTCCAGCTGAAAACCCTGTTCTCCTGGCTTTTCCTCACACACCATATGATGCAGTCCTCAAATCATCTTGGTGGCCCTCAGGTGAACCCACTCTTGAAAGACATTAAAATTAAATAAGAAATCAAGGAATATCTGTGTCCAAAAATGGACACGTTACCAGAGATGTGATATCACTAGCAATTTTACAGTGCACGTTTTTATTAAATAAATCACTTGTAAAGCCATTGATCCATTGCAGTTATGACAGACAATTTTCCCACTAAAACTTGTAAACTAATTTTAGAAAGGAAACAAGGCTACCATGGCCAACTTATTTTCTGCAAAACCATATTTGTTGACATTAACAGTCAGGGTAAGACAAAATATTAATACTATACCTACTACAATCCTACATGTCATTTTGGACTGCTTTTAGGGACATGACTGACCTTTTTTTATAGCCATCCATAAAGCAATTCCTTTGGGTTCATTTTTTTTTTTTTTTTTTTTTTTTGGCTGTGGTCCAAACTTTTGGAATGACTAGAATCTCTGCTGCTCTACATGCTTATTTCAAACTGTAAAATAAAATATAATGCAACCCAAATCTGTGTAAGTTACAGAATGCAAATAGTAACAGGAAGGAACATAGCATCACAGAATCACTTAGGTTGGGAAAGAACTTGAAGATCATCGAGTCCAACCATTAACCTCACACTGCCAAGCCCACCACTAAACTGTGTCCCTAAGCACCACATCTACACGTCTTTTAAACACCCCCAGGGATGGTGATTCAACCACTGCCCTGGGCAGCCTGTTCCAATACTTGACAACCCTTTTGGTGAAGAAATTTTTCCTAATATCCTATCTAAACTGCCTCTGGCACAACTTGAGGCCATTCTCTCTTGTCCTATTGCTTGTTACTTGGGAGAAGAGACTGATACCCACCTCACTACAACCTCCTTTCAGGTAGCTGTAGACAGCAATAAGGTCTCCCCTCAGCCTCCTTCCTTTTCTTGAGGCTAAATGACCCCAGTTCCCTCAGTTGTTCCTTGTAAGACTTGTGCTCCAGACCCTTCACCAGGTTTGCTGCCCTTCTCTGGACACGCTCCAGCACCTCAATATCTTTCCTGCGGTGAGGGGCCCAAACATGAACCCAGTATTTGAGGTGTGGCTTCACCGGCTGAGTATGTACTTAATAAACTATAAATAAAGGTCAGAGTATGTCACCCTTGTAAAATGAGTATCTATAGAACTAAATTACACTTTGCAACCGGAGCTTTTAAAAGGCAACAAAATAATTTCAGTTTTTGCAATTTAAATATTTTTCTCTGAAGGCTCTTTTCTTAGAGTTTGAGCAAAATTTCAGTTTTCAAATAAACTCTGAACAGCCTGTTTACACTCTGCCATCAAAAATTGTAAACTATAACCTTACAAAATCTTGTCTCTCAATCTGACTGGAAGTGAAATGCTGTTTTGCTTACAAATAACACCTGGGTTTTTTTTTTCCATTTTCAGTAAGTAACACCCCAAATAATTTAGAATTATTTTAACTTTGCAGAGCAAGTAAAGTGGCAGTTGAAAAATGACATGTGTGATTAAGAGTATAAAACTGCAAAAGCCACTTCAGCACTGCACTATGCAATATATTCTGCCTTAGGGTGTGTGCTTCGTCACATTCCCTTTTGGCATAAATAAACATAATTTAATTAATTCCAACAATGCTGTATGAACGCGTATCAGTTCACAATCTGTCATCTTATATTGGTGCAGAAGGGTAGATTTCCAAATGGTAAACGCAATGTCTCCTCAGCTGCACATGATGTATGCTCTGCAATCTGCTGCTATTTAGCGTCAAGTAAGAATTCCAGATATTTGAGCCAAAAAAATCTGCAAATGCCTTCTTTCTTGGCAACACTGCTGCTACTGCAGTCACTACTCGTGTCTGCACTAAAATGTTTTTGTGCAACAGCAAGTCCCTATGAGATCTGAAATCACTTTCTCTGAAGTACTCCCTATCTCCTGATTTTGATACCATGCTGCAAAATCTATCTGGTTTACTCAGAAATGACAGAAAAAACACACAGAACGGAAGACTAGTTTTCTATTTACAATCTGATTATTGCAAAACTGTAGAATGTGTCAGTGACATGCAGTAGCAAACAGCATCGGTAATATTAAGCAACTAGACTTTTTAGCTCTTCATGATATTCTGAAAAGTGAAATAAAACACATGGAATTCACCATTTCTGTATGCTATAACCTTACTTTGTATATACTGACGAAAGATCCCAGAAAAGCTCCAAGCTGGAAATTTTCCTTGTTGTAGAAGAGGGAAAGTAACCGGGATGGTTCTGTAAACAGATGCCGGAAAGTGGATGGAATCCGAAGGCAACACTGGATCAGGTAACCAATGCTAAACATCCTAATGAAGCCCTAGAGAAAAGAAAGAAAGATTTTGTGGTAAGAAACCACAAATTCATAAAAAGGAAAAGCAAAAACATCTATGGAAGTACTTATTTTTTACATCAAGCCATTTAAAACCGACTCTGCAGATACTATGTAAAATGCATCCCCATTTTTAACTCAAGACCAGGTTCTTTTTCCTCATCCCCCTGTAAAATAGCAAAGGCAATAAAATCATAGACAATTGACTGTCCTTTAATTTCTGTGAATATCTTAAAGGCCTCAAGGGACAAACTCTACTTCTGCTCCAAAATTCTGTCGTTTGAAATAATCCTGATGACTTCATTTCCAGGTTACTGACCAGCTTTCAACCACAAATGGGTATATAGAGAAAAGTAATGCAGTGGAAAAAAAGAGCACTTCTACACTCAACTGTCTGGAGAAAGCACTAAATGAGGAAAAAGTCCACAAAAAATAAATTTCAGAAAGTGTGAGAATTAGAAATTGACCCTGATGGCCTGGCACATGCTCACATACTTTCCCTCAACCAAACTGGAGGCTGTGATCCTGCAGCAAAGGGCGAAACTGGAAAGGAGACTATGTGCAGAGCTACTGAGAAAGGGTGACATGGGTTCCAATGATTTTTTTCTTACTACTCCACCTTGGACACAGATCTGCTTTTTTATACCACGTCACAACACCACACTTTGACTTTTTCTTTCCAAATTCATCTCTCCAGATTCTTATAACTTTCTCCAAAGCCTCCCATCATTATTCTTACCCTACGGCTGAACTTCTCGAATCATTCTGAATAAAATCTATCCATTTTTTGGTTGGAAGACACATTATCTGAAAACTGTCTGTGCAGTTAACATTGGCAAATAAGACAGTCACCCACTGCTCATTTCTGTAGTTCATTTTTCAGAAGATACTCAGGGACACCAAGACAATCTCATTTACAGGGTTAACTGGCAGAGGATTTCATTGAGCAGCCTTTCAAATTCAGAAACTCAAAACATTTTTGTCTTCTACAGGACTTTATAATGCATTATAAAGCTCATAAAATTTTATTGTGGTTAAACATCCAGTAATAAACTCTTCCTGAAGCAATTACTCTCCCTGCTACTCAAGATGTGGTTTATGAGAATCAAGTGGAAGAAAATATATTGTGTCATCTAATGATCCAGTAGCTATGAAAGAAAAATTTCCACTTCTTCATCTGCTCTCTTAGGTATGTAAATTGTACATACTGAACAGCTAACAACCCAGTGTTTTCTGATCATATAATGGAACTGAAAAGTATGTAAGGTAGGCAGAGATGGAAATGAACTGTGAATTCTGTGTAGTTAAAATGTCAAAATTAAGATGAGCATATATTCACACCTAAAATGAAGGGGTACCCTGGTATGAAGTACATAGCCCTCGTCTTCCAAAAGTTGAGATGATTATGATACCAGGTTCCATTACATAAAAAAGGAAGTCCTAAAACCAGCAGTTATGAATAAAGTCCAAAATGAGAACAAACAACATTATGGTATGTTTGACATTTTCATCCAGCTGTAGGAAAGGTTAGTCTGATGGGGTGAGGAACACTACATTAGGAAACACATTCCAACTGGAAACACTCAAATATATCTGTGATCTTTTTTTTATGATAGCCGACTTAGAAATGCTGAACTGAAGGATTGAGGCTTAGCTATGATGTGCAACCAAACAGCAGTAAGTAGTGCACAAAATCTTTTTATTTAGCTCATTAAATCAACCAGGTGAATCCATATCACACTTATAGGTATTTTTCAGAGTCAAAGAAAGCATTACATGCACAATATTGTAACTATTCTCTTCCATAAAAAGACCTCAAATGACAATGGAGGTAGAAAGCAGCAGAGTATATGCAGGACACTAGAAGCGTAAGTGAGCAAAGAAAACTACCAAGAGCCATTTCTCCACAGACACTGAATTGGGACACAGATCAGCCAGAATTAGCAGCACAGTGAAATTACATATCTGCAAAACTCACTGAATAAACTGAAACAGATTTCTTAAAAGGTTAATAATACAGTCAAGATATTCACTATAACCTGAATTCAGAAAAGCATGTGTGTGCACATAAACAGATCAGTAACATATCAAAACTGAGTTAACCTGTTGCAATAGATTAGGAATTAGTTAAGATATTTAAAATTTGTTCTGGGTATAGAGTAGCCCATGTTCCTTCAAGAGACAGAATGCAGAGGCTACAATCACCAGAAAATAAGCTCATATTCTTTTTGGTCATCCTAGTCACTAGGTTAGTTGTGAGGGTTACCTGCTGTCATCTGCAGCATCAGCAGAAAAAAATGGACAACTGGCCTACTACTACTGTAGGCTAGTGTCTCCTCATTGTAATTTCAGGCTCATTATATTCCATCACTCAGATCACCTCTCTATCCATGAAGTCTCACATAGACAATCATTCTTCCAGCAGATTATGACAGTTTTCTATGGAGAAGAGGCGTCAGTTCCATTACGAATAGTCTACCAGAAATCTTTACTTGTTTGTTCTAACCATGCTCATAAAATAATACAGTGTTATAAGGGTACTTATAGATTTGACTGCTGAGCATGCAGCACAGAATGAATAAGGATTTTGTGTGAGATTAATATGAAGCTTAGAAAGCAAGTCTGGACTAACAGTAGTTAAGAGCTAATTACTCTAAAATATGCCTAAGTAATGAAAGACAGCACTTTACATAAAGTGCAGCAGACTGAAGCTACACCAAAGCACCCATGAAAAAAGCAGCACACTAGAAGATGCTGCCATCAGCAGAGATCTGGAACTGCAGCATTATCAACCCATAAAATCACTTCTGCTTAATTTTAATCTTTGTTTTGAATATAATATTCACTGCAGTCTGAAGGCCAGATACTGATACCTAAGGGGAAAAACAGAGTACGGGGCAAATGAAGGCGCAGGGAATGTTTGCTCCCCGGAGGATGCTGACCAAACACAGATGACTCAAGAAATGGGAGACAAAGCGGGCCAGGAGGCACTGAACAGCAAACTTACTGGGCAAGGCACTGAACAAGCACAAAAGAAATGGAGAGACCATGTCTCCAAAGATGTTATGCCTTGAAGAAAAGAGCCCATGAATGAAACATTAAGTGGACTGACATAGTGGTGAGAGATTGTAAAATTCTAATTTTAATCTGAGTTCTGTTAAATATATGTCATACCTACAACAGAAAAATGACATAACTATCCTGAACTATTCGTGAATGCTCTACTGCATATTCTCATTGTAATTCAGCAGAACAATTAAGCACCATCTCAAATCCTATCAACATCAGCGCAACTTACGTCCACGTTACACAGTGGTACACTAATACACGGCAATGCAAAAGGAGTGTTAATACAACACAAAAGGATGTTGTTAGTAAACATACATGAATAAATGTTGCACTAGATCTGATGCTAGATTTAAGCATAGCTCTTCTGAGATAACATTATATAAAATTTTTATTTTAAAAAGTTATTTTTGAAAGTAATATATATCAAAAGCATCTGGAGACACTCTAATCCATTTTTGCTGCTCCGTATATAAAATCCGGTAAATTATTATGTGACTAAGAACTTCTGGAGTCTTACCAACTCCTAAAACAGGCATAGCAGGTGGTACCACCTGTGCCAACCCAATACCAGCCAAAAAAAAAATCCCTACACAGTACTCCTCTGAAAAAAAATGCGCTGATCACATTAATAATGAAGGATGAATTATGCCACCGGACATAAACAACTCTTCCTGGGCGCAGCAACTGTGACCAATCTCTCATTACCCTGAGCCCTTAAAATAA
This sequence comes from Athene cunicularia, assembly GCF_003259725.1. Classification (NCBI taxonomy): domain Eukaryota; kingdom Metazoa; phylum Chordata; class Aves; order Strigiformes; family Strigidae; genus Athene; species Athene cunicularia. Next base: position 7,452,012 of record NW_020799091.1, on the reverse strand, counting down.
ATGAGTGGAGGAGTGAGCCCAGCGCCCAGCAGCAGCGTGCCAGCCCCGGGCAGCTGCACGTGCGTCAGGGCCGCATCGCCTGCCGAAGCAGCACATTCCAGGTGCTTTATTTAGGGTGGAGTCACAAGTGGGCTCGCAGCGAAGTGCACCACATAGTTATACGAGTTCCTTGCTTGCTAGTCCATTTTTTCCCACACATTTGATGTTATTCATTCACTACAGCTGATCTGAAAGACAGAACTTTAACCCCCCCACCACCCTGTCCTAAATTGAGAAAATCTGTTTTCAGGCTTGTCACATTTTCAACAGAAGAGGAATGAGTGACAGGCTCCTTTTTCACTTCCTAAGTATATGCTTTTTCTGACTAAAAACTTTTACCCTGTCTTTGCCAGAGTTTGTCAATCTAACTTTTTCTGCACTTACTTTAATACAATATGAGATGCAATTATCTCCATAGTGTTTACAGCATCTATGCCTTGGGCCATGTTTGCACCTGCAAAAAGCACAATGAAACACATATTAACTTGTAGCTGTTTTCAGCATCATCGACAGGAGACTTCATAAATTTTTCTTGCCTAGAAATACATAAGGTGCTATTTTCCCACCACTCATTTTCCCCATTACCCATTGAAGGGCACTGTGAACTTTTATGATGCCATAAAAGGACAATAAAAACTAACAATACTTTAGCTGTACAGCAAGAAGTGTCTGCACACTTACTTGCATCCAACCTCTTGCCATGCTACACATTAAATATGAAATTAAAGAACAAACTTTCTGTGTGGTCACTACGGAGAAGTGATGTGACCCTTCCTGGTTTCTCTCAGTTCTGTGGTTCTGGAAGGATATTTGACCAAGGATCTGTTTGTTATCTGTGTCCTTACATCTTTCATACCATGTAAGGTTCACTGGAGGGCAATGCAGAACATACAAATGCAGAGAGATACCCTGTGAGACTTCTCTCAGTTACAAGCCTTCACTTCTGGGCTATTTCTTCTGTTGTGTAGATTTTTATGTAGCTCTTACTTTAGACAGAGAATTCGACCTTGAGCATTTAAAAGAGACTGACTTGGGATGGTGGGACGCATGGATTGTGCAGTTGTTAGTCCTGCATTACGTAGAATCAAGAGCAGTAATGTCATGCCAGGTCTGAACATTATATTTTGCTATAACCAAGTGTTTAAGTTTTAATACAAAATAAATTACACAATTTATATACTGTGTCAAATATCTTGTAAGGTTTGAATCGTGTGGTATAAAGCCTAATGGCCATAAATCATCTGTGAGGTCAGTTTATGTAGCAAAAATTGTAATGAGAATGTGATCAGGTTGCAGGCATTTAGACTCAATTATACTGAAAAGAACCATATGGAAGAGAAACCTGTGAAAGGATTGGGACTGAAAGTTTTCTGAATGTCTGAGACAGGAGTTTCAAAACCTTAAAGAGAAATACGCTCTTCTCCACCCATAGTCCCTTGATCCTTGTATCTAATGAACACTGGAAGAGCTATGAACTATCTCCAGCAAACCGAATCTGAGGTGTATAAGACAAAATAGGTATAAGCAACTCAGCTAAATCAATCTGCATATGCCTGGAGCTGTCTTCTCCCCGTTGGTCTTTTGTTGTCTAATACAGTCATACCTGAAAAGCCACTGATGACTTCCCTCATTTTTTTCAATGAAACCCCACAGCAAATCATGGGAAGTCGCCATGTGATGTAGGTGACTTCATGTTTGTTCATTATCTGAGCAAGGAAGATCCGCCACCCCTTTGAGAACACAATGAACTTAGAAGCCTTGTCTCTCTCCTGCATGTCAGCAGGTAAAGATCCGGCCATAAAACTGCTCCTGGAGAGGTCAGTGGAAGTGAAGATTCATAGGTGCAGTTTGAACGGATCCCTGTCCATTTTTTATTCCATCTTCCCTGTAAATGAACAACTCCTTGTGGTACTCAGTGTGCCTGAAGCAGACAGATCAAGCACAGCAGAAGTACGCTGACTGAACATATTAGACTGAAGAGCTATCTGACATCATTTCTTTAAGCTCATAGTAAAGGACAATAATTTAGATCCAGTAGACCTGGGGGGAACCTATCTTACCTAACTTCAGATGTCTGGATACAACATTGTGCAGAACAGTTTTAGACTCACTCTTTGCTTTGCAATTTCCTATTTCCTGACAGCAGAGGCAGGCCATGTACTACCAATCCTCTCCTCAGGCACTCCTCCTTTATGCAATACAGGGATGTAGGTCCCCCAAATGATGATGTTACAGTCACTTACACAGACCTAAGTAATGACTGCTGCTGTGCAATTTCTCCTCCTTAATTTCATTACTAGCGCCAGCAGAACCGTGCAGTTTTGCTGAAAACTGCAGAAAAAGCCACCACCACTCTGCTCCTCAGAACTGATTGAATTTACTCTCCCCTGTTAGACAACTGCATGTTGCAAGTGATCACAGGTCTTAAATTTTGCTTTCTTTACAAGTTCATAATTTGTCACTGCTAATTATCCAGTAAAAATTAAATGCAAAACACTTAACTGCAGAGCAAAAGTATTATAAAACACTGTCAAAGTCAATGTAACAAAACACTGAAATGAGCTATGTAAGAATTGATACATTTTGGGTTGGTTTTCTTCTGTTTTCTTTGACTCACACTTTGTCCATGAGCTTTTTTGTTAGAGCCAGGATGTTCATTGGCTGCGATACTTTTTCACAATGCTTTATCTTTCTATCTGTTTTTGAAAAAGCTGCTTCAGGTGAAAATGAATGAGTGGGGATTTCTTCTTTCCCTACAATGAACCTGAAAGAAAAAAACAAATGAGAACAGAACAACAATTATATAAATAACTCAAGAAAATACATAAAGTCCAATATAAGTGTCTAAGTCTTTAAGACAAGCTTGAGGTTACCCACAAGTATGCAAAAGAAAATGCATCCTATACAGCTGTCAAACCTTGTATCTCTTTGAAAAGATCACTCCACCGGTATATTTAAACTTCAGATAATGGTCGCAATTGCTGCCAGGAATCTTTTAAAACTAAAAACATTACTAGAGAAGTCCATCTCTCATACAGAGGAAGAATACTAAATAGAAAAATAAAAAGGCACATGAAATATCTCAAATTATCTCCAGCAAAATGGGGTTACATAAAGGTTGATAATTACTATAATATTTTTATAAAATATCTGTTTTGTAAAATCTTCAAAATGTTTTCACTCCCACCATGAGTATCAACTTTGTTTTGCCTGGCTTCACCCTCAGCCTTCCTTCTTCACCCAGAAGTTGATACTGTCAATATATCGGTTCATCTTAGGTGTAGAATTACTGTGTACCAAGGGCAATGGAGGACAAAATGGCAAGATGTTTCCTAACACTCTGCACTATAATCCAAGTTACACTGTACTGTGGCAGTCTTCCTGAGGGTGATGAAGTTATAAAAACTTTGTCATTTGGTATGTGACTGTGACCTGGTGATTTCAGAAAGCACTGTTTCTGCACACTGCCACAGGAGTGTTTCATGTCCATATTTCTGGACTACAGTCTGAATTATTTAACTGTTGGCACCTTATATGAAATTCCACGGCTGCTTTTTAACTGTAAACTCTATAAAATATTTCCCACTACCAACAACAGCAAGTCTGTCTTGCTTGACATCAGCTCTTTCCCTCACCTGTGAGTTGATAACTATCCACGCACTGGGCTGAGTGGTAGACAGGTAGCAGAGTATGTGAGGGAAAGGGAATAACGTGCCTTTGTACCTCTGACACAAGGCATGAAGACAGGAGAGCTTTCCATAACTACAACAAATGAGGGCACCAGAAGGTCCCATCACAAAGTAAATTCTAGGAGAGGCTGTATCACAATGGCAGACACAAGGTTTAGTGGCATGTTAGGGATATTTCAAACAGATATGCTACAAATGCATGCTTTATTTGGGTGCTGGTTACACAACTACGGTTGTATTCATTAAACACTTTGTGAATGCAGCAAAGAAACTCCAGCAGCCATCTGCTTTCAGGAGAATATTGGGAATCGTGAATCCCAGTTTTAGAAAGAGAAAAGATTAACACTCCTTCAAAAACATGCAACCATATGTCTGTGTTTCCTTTAATAACAGTCCCAAATATGAAAAAATTCCTCTCTTGCCAGCACGTCTTCTTCAAAATATGCTGTACACCCCAAAAGTTGGAAAAGTTTTACAACAGAATGATTTTTCTTAGAAATACTCTTTTCATAAAGTGTGGCTGCCACTGTGCACGATTCCTCAGAATCTTCACTTTAAGCCACGTACTCACAGACACTTTACTTACTTTAGTGCAGAGTATGTAAATCCTTTCAAGCCATCTTTGCACCTAAAACATAAAAATGACAGGTTTTCTATAATGGGCTGCTTGCAATATAAAGTGTTATAGATTAAATATTGCGTGGAAGGGCTGCAGATGAATACCAGCTTCTCATTAATGGGAAACAGCACATCTGTAACAACTCTGTGGCTATCCCCAACTTCACAGTTGTCACCACGCCTTGGGACATCTCAGAAACAAAGGGTACAGCATACAAATGCCAGCGCTTCTCTCTTTTATCCAAACCAAGAGTGAAGAAATTTTTAAAGGATGGTGACAGAACCACTGGGGTGACAATAGAAGATTTCATATGACAAAGAATTGTTGCTTTATGGAAAAGAAGTCATGATGAGTTTTACAAAACATAAATGTTACTGCAAGGAGTAAAAGGATGGTTGGACCTCCATAAAATACCCACCCTCTTGTAAAGAGCTGCAGGGAATAGTTATTTTGACTTTGAGATAAAATGTTCTACTTTTCACAGCGCTGATCTCTGCAATTCGTTACTTTAAGACTCAATCTGAAAGTCCCAGTTTTTCAATGATACAGTGGTTGTTCCGATTCTGAGCTTGATTATATACATCCTTCCTTACAGACTACAGGGTTCCTTGTGTGAATAATGACCCCAGCAAAGAGTCCATAATTGGCTATGAAATATTTAGGTTATTGACTTTTTTCTGCCCAGGATACCATGAAAGGAGCTGAAGCTGGTGGCTGCTACAGATTCTTCCTGGAAGACTTTTCAATGTCATATTGGTGGCAAAGCAAAGAGCAGATATTTGGGATTTTTACCGCTTTTCTTTGTATAGAATTGCACGGGGAATACACCATGGTACAAATGCATTCCTGACACAACACAAAGCACAAACTAGTAACTTATCAACACCATCATTTCAAGAACGCATCTACTCTTAAGAGAAGACAGGACGGCAGTCGCAAAAACTTCGTAAGTGGGAATGGACAAACATAACCCTCTGCCTCCTGCCAAGTTGTCCCTGGAAAGCCTGTGACCATACCCTCCTGAGAGCATGTGAAACCATCTCGCAGAAGGTATCATGCATGGTCAACTCATCCTACCGATGGCTGGATACACACCAGCAGCAGGAAGAACATAATGAGATAACAGAAGTTCATAGATCAAGAAAGTCTGGTTTTGTCCTGGCAGCCAAGCATCTGGTGTGAGAATTAACCACTCCTGGAAAACTCTTCCTAATGCTACAGCCTTCAACACATACATTTTCAAGTACCTGGTTTTGTCACCATGTGCACAGTGCTAAATAAGTATCAGGCACAGTTACACAAAGCACCAGAAAATTCATTCTAATGAGCTTCTCTTTTAAAATGACTGCACCTAAATACTGGTCACATATAAATGATCTGTAGGGTTTCAAGGTAAACACATACAAATAAAATTGCTCACTGTATCTTTAATTAATACAGCATTTTGTAACTGAAGATATGTAAACATTTTATGGTTTATGATTTTTTACCTATGGAATTCAGAAGCTGAAAATTATAATACAAATTTTATAGATTGAAACAATTGATGAGTGATGGACTTTAACAAATGAAATCAGATTTGCCCAGAGATCACAGTGAAACACTGGCAGAACTACAGAGACCAAATGCACAGGGTTTACATATACTTGCTCTATCCACAGAACTGTGGTCCAGTATCACAAGTTTGATTTTAAAGCCACAACTGACTGTAAGTTAAATGCCCTTTGAGTAAAGGGTGTTCAACATGTTACGTCTGCAAGCTGCCAGCTCAAGAACAAGGTCTTAGTTTCTACTTTTCCCATAAATTAAAACCATACACTAAATGAAATGTAAACATGCATATTAGAGTTTCTAGAATAATAGTGAAACGGAAAATTACAGTATGAGCAAAATGATGTTTTTGCCTTAATCACTCCAATGAAACTGCACTTCGGGTTGCAAGTGTTCAATTATTCCTTTATTGCACCACCAGATGTCCCTACCCAACTAGTGCTCAAACTGACCCGACCTGACTGATACTCTCCTACAATTCATTTCCTTTGAAGTCTCCTCAAAGAAATTGTCAGTCAAACCCTGTCCTCACTAAGACTGAAAACCAGAAGACATCGGAATCACTGAAACAACACTCCAACCCCCACCTCATCCCTCCATGGAACATGAGAAATATTTCTAATGCCTATTCTAATTATATGATTAAAGTCACTTCTATGCAGTATGTATTTGGTGTATAGGAATTTTATTATTCTATTAGTAATAGAGCTACAGATATGAATCCCCCTGCAAAAAGCACTTAAGTTAAAGATCTAGTACAACACGGAAGTAATGCTAAAGATACAATTCCATTTTTTTCCCCATTAACTTCCTGATTTTTTAAATTTTAACACAGTATAAAGGTGCAAGTTAAGTTCTTAAATAGAACTCAATTCATGCTGCTTGCTGTCTAAAATGTCTTGTGTAAAATTATGCAAAACTAATGGGTATGTGGAAATATTGCTTATTAAGGGTTTCAAAAACAGAAGTCCTAAAAACTTTCAGTCAGCAGATACTTCCACTGTAACTTTCCCTTTTCTGACATGGCAATTTTGCTCTTACAAATGAAGCAGCAACCAACAACAAACCTGGAGATCTAATTTTTTTTTTCTTTTTACATCATGAATTCAGTATATTGAAGTTTTCAGAATACTGGTCTGGAGACTGAAATTGCCTGATTTATTCACTCACCAGGTACACAACACTGGCAGCTAATACAAAAAAATCCCTCCATACTGACTCCAAACACGCTTCTTTTTTGAAACCCCACACAGGGACAGTGTGGAGATGTCACAAATTCAGTGACTGCCCTCAGCGGTGACTGCTGAGGTACAATGCTGCATGCACATGGCACGTTTCATCAACACCTGGCTCCTAATAATTCAACTAAGACTAATGATTTGCTTCATACAGCCACTAATTGGTAATAATAATGCCACCACTAATTGGTAATAATAACTTTTACTCAATGCTTCATTACTCAAGGGGTGAAAAAGTCTGCGATCTGCTGCTGACCCCTGCAAGCCATTCAAGCTGCAAATGAGCACAGTAAAATGCATTATGTGCGCCCAGCGCTGCAGAAACCCCTGGGATGGGAAAAATCTCAGTAGTGTATTATAAACTTGTTCTTAGGGAATTATTCAATCTGGAAAGTCTGAGATAATGGGTGAGATGCATGCCATTAAAGGTACGGAGCATAGCTCACCTCTGCTACCATTCCCACCACCCTGAATGTCCCAGGGACCAAATCCCAAACTGCAGGAGGGCAACACCGTTTCTTTTGTCCAGTGAGCAATAATTTAAAGGGCGCATAATCTGGTTGCATTTTCCCATCAGAGGGGAATTTGTCCCTGGTACAAAGCCAGCGACACCAGCGACTCTGCCAGCTGTCCCCACTGGGCACCGTGGACCTGATCACACAGCAGAAATGCTCTGCTCCGTTCCAGCTTGGTTTTGGCCAGAGCCATGGCTGGAGTTGGAGAAGCAGAAGAATCAAGGAGCCATAGCAATAAATTTGGGTTCTCCAAATTCCCCTGCTGAGACAATTTTGGCACATGAGCAAATAGGGTCGATTCTAATCGTGCATATTTATAACATAAATTTAACTCACGGCCACACACATTTATTTTTGCATAAAGAAAACAGCAGAAGTGGAATAGAGCCAAGGCTTGATACTAACTATACTTCCAGCAAGACATGAACTAACTAATTATTTATGTTTGTCTATGTAAAGAGGTGCTGTACATGAGTTTACACTACTCTCCCTCCATCCTGTGGGAAGGAGAAGTTCCCACACTGAACTATAATGCTGGATGCCAGCAATTACGTTTTGGGTTTTTTGTTAGTACGTCTTGTCATAACTCTTCTAAAGATTTTCTCCATGACCAATTGATATACCCTGCACAAGAAATCTTCTGAGGAAACAAGTCACTTTTCACGCACAGAACTGGTAAGGAGAAAGCAGCTCATAGCAACAACATATGCCATGTTTAACATTCCCATACTGCTTATGTTATCCTTCAGGGTAAGAGTAAATTAGAAACTCCTATATGCAAAGCTCTCATTATGGACACATGGGAAGGAAACACTGCAAGCACAGGACATGTGTTGGTATACTACTGCAGCACATCTGCACGTAGACTGGCCAGTGAGCTCACGTTTCCAAGTCAAGGTTTCTTATGGAGAAGGGAGGCTCACGGTGATGAAATGTGACTGACTGAACACACCAGCTACATCCCTTGCTATTAAATCCCTTGCTGTTAGGAATTAAAGGCTATCTACGCTCCTTTGTGAGCTCTGTTGAACTCTAGAGGGCAATCCATTTTGTATTTTAAGCTATTTAGAGAGGTTACTATACCTTCCTCCTTCTGTTTTCTGTCCTTCCCTCATCTTCTCTTCTGTAGATCTACTCTACAGGTCTTCTGTTTCCACTTTTCTTCCTTTCCCATCTCCTCTTTTGCTCTTTCTTCCTGCAAGTCACACTATTTCCCCCCATGTGTCCTCTAAATGTTATTCTCAAGACCTCATTTCTTTTTCTTAAAAAGTAATAATCCATCAGTACCTTCTCCTTACCTCCTCATGGTCTGACACTTTCCACTATGCTAATCAGTTGTGACTATGAGATGGAAAGTGCAGAATAAGCACCGCTGAAAAACAGGATTATAAAGAAACTCAAGACTCAGGGACACACGCTTAAACATTCTGAATCAAAGAAATGGAAGAATTAGTTCAAGCTCAGTTCTAAATTGTTTTGAGACTAATTTGTTTATGTGGTGACTATAACATAAAATTGTGTTTTGGAAATACTGGTTTTCCAAAAAGCTCTGGGATCCAAGAAAAATTCCAAAACAGTAAGACTTTCCTCACTGATGCAACTGTAGAAAAAAATTACTTTAAAATGAAGTATTTTATATCTCTGGATATGTACTTCATTATGTAATACTTCATTATATCTCTGGATATAAAATAAGAGATAATCCAGTCAAATATGATAAAACAAAAGAAACTGAAACTAAAGGTTGTTCAGAAATGTGTACCACTAGTATTTTTCCCAGTGGAAGAACACACATTTTCAAGTGGAAAATATAATTTCTAAAAATTATGATCAAACATGCCACAAAACCTTTTTTGACTTGTCATTACTTAGTTGTGGTGGATTTTCCAACTATCTGAACAGTATCTAGATCCTTCTCAGTGACCAAAGAACATAATTATTGTGCTAATCCTAATGCCCAAATCCATTGAGCTTTTAGTGGTTTATGATGGGGCTGCAGAAAGACATTTTGGTCCTCATTTAGATCAATCTGTGGGAAACTGGATCCTAAGAATCTTTGTAAATATGGTCATACAAGAGTCTTCCGATTTCAGGAACTACTCATGACTTTCACATCAGTTTAAAAAAAGAGAATACTCTGCTTATATATTCTCCTATAAGAAACAAAGTGCATCGAATCTAGAATTGCAACACCCTGCTTGGAAGCAGAGAAGCATTTAGATGCAATTTCTTTGGATCAAAACCAGTACTTTCAGTTCAGTAGTATCTAAACACAAGGAGCCTCCTTTCGATCTACAGCTACACAAGGCACGAGAGATCAAAATGAAGAAATTTTTCTTCATAGATGGCTAGGTTGCTCTAACATGGAAGATTCAATGAATTTTTTTGCTTTTTCTTTTGTAATCATGGCCATTTCAACTAACAATCTTTATGTGTACTTATTAAAGACATTAAAACCTTCTCTCACACAGATAACCCAAAAAATATTTTTTGGGTTAAGTTATGGTTCCCTATATAGACATGCAAACATTTTTGTCCATCCATCCAGACTGAAACATATCTCTTAGAGACACCGAATAATCATCGTTATCAAGGCACTCGGAAATGCAGAGAGCAAACATAATCTGTTCCATACACCAGCTGCTGCTAACATTAACATTTCCCTCAATATCAAACCTAAGCCCTTCCTTCGTGCTATGTCTCCTCCATGTCTCAACCTTTCCCAGATGATGCAGGAGCAGGAATAACCACCTGCTTTCCTCTATTTGTCTTTGCCAGGACTGGGATGGAAAAACTGATGGAAAACCTTTTCTTCCCCTTCTGTCACCAAAGGTCAGGAAGGTGGCCCCATCCCACTGAATCACATAACCCCAGAAGAACCAGTGACAGCTGGAGGCAGAGAACATGTCACCACCACACCTGAAGCTACCTTCTCCAAGACTCAATAGGATCGTGAGGCACAACTTGTGACTCGTGCAGAGGAAATCCAGAGACAAATTTAAGGGAAAAAAGAATTTATACCCAGATTCTTACTTTGAATCTCCACTTCTCTGGTTTAAACTTTTATTTTCTTTCTATCTTTATTCACAGGTCTTACTTATTCAAACTATGTGGGGGAAAAAAAAAAAAAAAAAGTAAGGATCAATTATAAGAAAAAAATCTAATCTTGTACCCCCGTAGACAACATGTAGCTTTCAGAAGATGTCAGAAATCAGATTAAAAATAACTGAAGTCAGAGCAGTTATAGCAGAAACTCTTATAAAAATTATACTTCAAACTATTAAAAGTGCAATGCAGCTGGCATCAAAATGCAATGAAAATTCTCACTGCTTGTGTTTCCAGATCAGATTGATAGTTTAACTTTTGTGTGTTTAAATAAAAAGTGAAAGAATGTATCCATGACATTTCTTGTAGCTGTGCTTGAAGTATAAAATGGATCTTTTGAAAAGGCTGTGTTTTTGTAACTATTACATGCAGCAAACATAAAACTATGTTTTAAAAAAAGTCAATGAACAAAGAAAGAGTAAGTAGGGACAAAATTCTAGGAGAAGGGTGAAAGAAGCCCAGTAGAGGATGTACATTATTTTTTTCTAGACCTATACTGAATGTATCATTTACAATATCTGGAAAGAAAGGGTGAATGGAGATGACAAACAGTGTAGTCAACAGTGAGCTTACGGTCCCATTAAGCTTTCATGTAAATCCAGGGAATTACACTTTTAAAGAAAAATTCTGCAGTTCTGGCAAGAATGTGATACTACAAGTGAAAAGAAAGCTGTTTATACTGAAGTTAAATTACAATACTGGATTCAGGGTTGTAAACCAAAGCTGTTATCAATAAGCACCTCACAACTGACTGCTAATCAAGTTTTGCGTGTTATCGCCAACTCTGAAATCAGATTTCTAGCAATGTTATTTATCCTGCTACTTACAACGCTCTCATTTCTTCAGAGATTAGTGCTTCCTGAAATGTGCATTTCTGAGTAAATGGAATTTCTTTTGAAAAAAAAAAAAAAAAAAAAATTATTTTATCTGGATGCAGCCCTTCCATGTCTTTGTATAGCAACAATGCTGTGCTATGGGCTCAGAAGCAGCAACCGAGTCACTCAGATGGCCACGTTCCCTTCTCAAAACCCTTCAGCAGAGGCGCTGCCTCACACTGCTAATAGAAGAAGCTAACATCAATTAAAAGAGCTGAACAATGAAGTTAAGGATTTACTGCTTAGTTCAATTGGTTTGTTGAATTTTGGAAAGTGATGTCATCTTTCCATTACCTGATTTTAATCTTTTTTCTTACAACTGTTTTATCAAAACCCAGTAACCCTCTGCTAAAGCAAAACCCAAACACTCTCTCCAAATCAGGCACAGAACAAAAATAGGAAATGGAAAAAAAACCCTGAAGGCATGAAGATGGGAAGTCAAATTGCCTCTAGGGGGATGAGGATACGGAGAAATGTACCTTGACATGTGCACAAAACCACGTCCACCTCTGCGGCCAAGGTTGCACTGATGCCGTTTCATTGTTGTTAGAACAATGAGAACAGTCAGTCAGTCACCAAAGGGACACACTGTTATGAGATTAAAAAGCAAACCATCTTAAATTCATACCAGATTTGGCTCAGGTTAAATAATGGTGGCATCTGCAGCAATTCCATTTTACACGGAGATCTGTACTAGATTTACCTACTGCCAAATTCTGCTTTGGCTTTTTCTACTGGCTCTCTACAATTGGACTGAAAAAAAAAAACAGAAAAAAAAAAAAAAGAGACTAAGCCTGTTGGAACTGTTTTCTGTAAACATACTTCATGCTATTTGCAAGCGATTCAAAATTTCAGTGAGCTAAACCTCTCTCACAGAAATTCACTGATTAATTCAAGCATTCAAGAGAAATGGATATAACATTTGCTTTCCCCAAATGACCCCATAATTGGATTTGAGGAAAATGTTTGGCTGTTTGCTTTATTTCAATGTTGGAAAAATGTGATTACAAGGAGATGATCCATTTATATTTTTATATCACATTACCCCTATCTCTGATGTTAAAAAAATTGACATATATAATCAGAATAAATGAAATGAAAAGCTATTAAAAGATTTTTAAAGAAATTAACAATCATTCTGAATACGCGCAGACCATTGCTGAGTTAAGTTACAGAGCGAAAATGACACGGGTCTTTTAGATTGGTGAGTTATTATTTGTAATTACTTGAAGTGAGATTTTTCTGTTATTCAAAAAAATTCTTAATTGTCTATAATGCAGAATGTTGCCTAAATCACCAAGACTCTTCCAACTAGGTGCTGAGCCATAAAGCATCAGCATCAGCTGGTTGCTGCACTCAAGCTAAATGACCATGTGGCAAAGTTCATTGAAACTTACAACTTTTATTTTTGGCTATATAATTTTTCTTTGTGATGACTATCCCATGCAGATTTACTTGCTTACCTGGAGTTTATGGACAGATAATGACGCTGTGGTGTGTAGGCATGCTTCTGAGGTTCATAAGTACCACAGGAAATCTTGAAAATACATTCAAATCCCAAAAGTGTGCTCGAAGAACCAGAGTGAATTAAAGTATTTGTGCACAGTCTCGGAAAATACTATTTTGAGAACTAAATTTCAGTGCTACCACAGAAATTCAGTCCTGAGTAACTCCTGCTGGCTTATACTTTAGCAAGGGACCAAACTTTATTCTAACACAGTTTTATTTTAAATTACTTCAATGCTCTTCAAATAGATCTTATTTTTAGTGCTGCACAACCACGTGCAGTATCTGAAATAGAAACTTGCATCACTAAAAAAAGAAAAAAGAAGTTGAGAGACTGGTTAATGAAACTTGGAATGATATAACACAACGCCCAAGTCACAGTTAGAGTTGGAAAATGACACCTCTGTGATGGACTCCTGGTTCTTTCTTATTCTAATAATCACATAAATATGACTTCTGAACATCTGTAATGCTTGTAATTTTTATTTTTTTATAATGAATAACTTTAAAAAAACAGCATGAACTCCATACCAAGAATGTGTGCAATCACCCAGATAAAACACAAAATCTCCCCAAAAATATGAAGGAAAAAATATAATTACATAACATGGAATACTTTCTGCAAAACTCATTTAACCAAATGAAAGAATTCAGTATTTATGAAAATAACCTTCCAAAAATTATGGAAGTTAACTGCTGGCAAGTTAATTGCTGTTGATATCACTGTTTATGAGATCAATAAAACCTCCCATAATTATTTTGCTCTGCAAATGTATCAGGAACGTTTCCAACTAGTATGCAGAGACGATATCAAAGCCCTGCCAACTCCTACCACTACAGTGAGAGTGCCACCATGTCTGGACTCCATCACAGCATCCTACTTCTTGGGTTGACTGGGTTTCATGAAGTTATCAATCTTAACTAATTTCTAGCATCTCTAAGATGCAAAGGATCAAAAGATTAATTGAATCAAGGAAATCAGAAAAGTCCAAAGACATACATCCTGGCATCTCACAATAGATAAAAACATCTGAGGGAGACTGTGGTGGGTTTTTTAAGGTTGGAGTGTTTTTTCAAATTGTGAATTTGGAAACACTGATCAAAATTTCCATTACATTTCATCTGTAAAGAGAGCTCTGGACAGTTGCTAATTCCTTTGAACTCACATATAAGAGAATGAAAAAAATCAGAATTAAGATTAATCAAAGAAATATCAGTCCCACTTTCCAAGATGGGAAAGTAAGATATGTCACAGAGATATTATGATAAACAATTTTTGTACTTCTCTTGCAGAGCACAGTAGTTACACCACGCAGCTGAGAGAATGCACCCACTTCAAAAACACAATATGGTGTGACTGCATCAGTGAAAACTAACAGAAAACGTCTGCTACTTTTCTAACCCAGCCTATATATACAAATTGTATTTTGTTGTTCTTCAGTGCCATATGCTAAATATGTATGTAATTACTTGGCTCCTCATTTCTAGAATGCTTCACCAAAATATACATACAACTGACGTGCTTTTCCCTAAAACATACGATTAATCAAATATTTAACATCCACTGATCAGATTTCAGCGCAGTGGTGATGATGTCAGTGACATCTGGAATTGGGAATGGGGCTTTGACTTTAACTACACCTTGTTTCACCTCCATCCATCTTACAAAAGTCAAGAAAGTTTTAAATGCAAAATACTCCTCAACAAGTCACAAAAACCCCAGAAAATACAACAGGTAGACACTTAGGTAAGTTTTGGGCTTTGTGAACCTGGGTATAAGTAATTCCCACAAAAATCAATATTCATAAAAAGGATGAAATTTTACTCCTTGTCCTTCCAGGAGTCTAATGAATTCTATGCTATCCCGATGCAACTTTGGCAGCAAGAAATAATGCCCTCTTTTAGTAGGAATAAGATGATGTAAGTGGAGAAAACAAACAGCACTGTGTTCAGAACCTCTGTTCTTTGAAAAAAAAATATATAGGGAATGATAAACATTTAAAATAGCTCACCAGTTAGATGAAGATGAGTATTATTAACTCCAGTTCAGTTTGTGAGATTTTAAAGAACCATTAGATCCTCTCACCATTTCTCACCTATTTTAAACTTCTATTATCTTCAACTAGCTGAGATATAAAACATATGACACTACACTTGCAAGCCAGAACTTATATATTAAAAATATAAACTTATTTGACAATGTAAAGAAGTGACACTGACAAAACAGAAACAAGGCATCCAAAAATACTGGCTAACATTGTCTAAATGAAGACATGCCAGAATCTCTAAGGTAGAGCCAAAGCTTGTTTTAGGTCTACAAGTCAAAGTATGACTCCAAATCATTTGCATATGCAAAGAAATAGTGACAGAAGAGAAATGCAGCGAAATAATGTTATAAAATCCTTGTTCACCTGACATTTATAGTCAGAAAATCTCTGATTTCAACAGCTTCTGCACTCTATCAAGCACAGCCATCATCAGACTGCATCTTTGTAGTTGCCACTGCTCCAGTAACAGGGAACAAAAAAAATACACGCAAGTTCCCATGTAATAATATATAGAATAAAAAGCACAAATATAGGAATATTTCCTTTTCCTTCCATACTTTTTCTTGTTTTCTTGCAATCTATGAAGTATAGGGTCAGTTTCTAGGGGAAGTTATTACTGGCAAAGAAGGAATCTTCTCTTTATTGTTATCAAGAAAGACGGTCAGGTGTCCTACAAGAGTATGGCACGGGGCTGTCTTCCTACAGAACACATCCTTACCCCAGTCCCCCTGAACCAGTCCTTCTGAAGGCAAATATTTGAGGGTACATTCACATGATCAAACGTCTTACATGGAGCTAGCTACCAAGTTAGCTTGGAGCACAAGCTGAAGCACTCCTGTCCATGTCACCATCACATTACATCCAGGCATGTTGGTCCTACCAAAAAACCAATTATTAAAGTGATCGTGGAAACCAGGTTAGCATTGCACGGCACTACTGTGCCATGAAAACGAAACAAGTCAATGGCAATGAACTCTTGTGTCTCCATCAAAGATCTATGTCTCACAAAATTAACATGCCATTGGAAAATCACAGAAAGTTGGTCTTTTATAACAGATAAGGCCTAACTGTTCCTATTTTGGGAAAAAAAAAAGATCTTATTCAGCCTTAAATTCAGGATAAGCATGGGTAACCAGCATAACTAATAGCATACTTGTGATGTGTCCACATCTGCTTTTGTCAATTCCTAAATATGTAGCATAATCTTCATCTTCCTGGCAGCAAGTCATCTCATTTCTAGAGAAGGACAGTTACAGACTGATTATGAGCCACCAATGTGACTGCAGCAGTGATAAAGCTAACATAACTTTGAGATGCTTTAGACAAGTTATTTTTAGTAAAGACAAAGTTAAACAATAAATATCATACTGTCTGCAAAAGGAGGAATTAGACAAAACTGGAATTCTTCTGGTTTCCTAAGGAGGAAGGTGCCTGCTGTGAGAAACCATCATACAAAAACAGACATTGTAAGCACCTGGAATGCAATAATGAGGACATGTCTAACAATCAACACAGACATCAAAAAAAATCTCCAACAAAACTATTTTAACACCGTGTAGCATTTTGTGACTACAGATGAAAAGCAGTGTGTGTCATACACAACTGACTTGATTCAGGCTTTGGACCCTGAAGCACGTGATATTTTCTTTTAAAAACAATCAGGGATGCATAAGCTAATGGCAGGTATCTAGGGCGAATACAAAACCGGTTAAATAAGAGTAGTGACAGAGCTGTTATCAATGGCTTACTGACAAGCTGGAAGGACATACGAAGTGGTACTCTAGAAGGACCTCCTGGATGTGTTACTCAATAATTTCACTAGTAAGAGAGGTGACAGAGCAAAAAGTGTATGCCTATTACATTTACATTTGCAGATAATACCAAGCAGAAAAGGGCTACAAGTGGAAGAGGCAGGCTCAGAAAAAACAGGATACAATGCACTGACTGCATGTGAATTATATGCATGTAGAAACAATCAGCTACACAAACACCAGGTAAGGACTGTGGAGGGTCAAAAATCAAAAGCTGCTCTGGGATGTAGAAGAAAGGCCACAATCTGCAAAACACAATGAATTAATTCTTTTTCTTTATCAGGTTTATCAGCTGAAATAAATTGTCTTATGCATCACTTTTCAAGGTGGGCTCCTTTCAGGGAAACCTGAATAGAGCAGTGAGAATTACTGGCATGGAAAGTTTAAAGTACCAGTACAACTGGTGTTGTTCAGTGTAAAGAAGAGGGGAGAAAGGTAGAGGGAGTCAAGGAAAGAAGAGTTCAGGAGGATGTGCTAAGTCTTTGCTACTTAAGTTTGCTACAAAGTGAAGAGAATAATCTGTTTTCTTCAAAGTTTGCGGTAGACAGGAGAAAAAGTAATGGCCCAAAGTTGCATCAAGATACGTTCAGATTAGAGACTCAAAAAAAATCTTTTGATAAAAATGGCTAAGGATAGGAATAGATTGTTTAAGGATGCCATGGACTCTCCACTACTGGAGATTTTAAAGAACAAGTTAGTCAGATATTTGACATGAATGGAGGGAAAATGAGTTAATTTCTCATAATTTAAGTCCTTTGATTCTGTATTAAAGAAATTGAAAAATTTAGGTAACAAATGTTCTCACATATCTAACCTTATTAAAGGGGGAAGGGAAAGTGAAAATCCTCCAGAGCTGTTCTAAAGGTTTCTTTGTCCTAATGACAGAGAAGTATCACTGCAGTGAATGAGGATCCAGAAGGGACACTCACTCTGAAGGCACTGTTCTATCCAGGTCAGCCTCCAGTCCCTTCAGCTGAGAAAAGCTTAGTAAGAGCAAGAAAATAAGATTTAAACTTTTAATTCATCTGTTTCTTGTGAGAACTTTCTTTCACTTGTAATGCTGAAGTCACAAATGTAACCATTTGTCCTCCTAGAATAAAATTTTTGTTGTAATTTTAAATTTGGATAGTGAGTTTAACATACTTTGTTGTTCCTGAAAACATGAAGTCAAATAAAAATGGTGTGCAAACAAACCTTCATGCGGCTGCAATCTCAGCAGGTCTGGGAAAATAAGGTGTTGGAGTGTGTCTGTTATTCAAAAGTAAAGCTCAGTTTTGGAGCTTCACTTCATGAAGAAGAAGTATAAGTGTTGCCCAGTGCTCCTGAGTTATGGACTCACCAGAGGCACAACCAGGTAAATAAATCCATAGGGCCACAATACACCCCTGGAGCAGCGACACAACTGCCTTAGTTGTGAAACACAACTGCGGGACATCCACAGAAGGGCCACAAAGCACATCTGCAACTACTTCTGTGTTTGATAAAAAAGTGCAGCCAATAGGAATTAACTGTTCTATTCGCTTGTGTCAGGCACTTGTTCCAAAGTCAACATTTCATAAGAAACAATGTCAACCATGACTGATAGACCAAAGACTGAGCACGAAGACGTGGATCATGCTTGCACGCATCCAGGCCCTTTCTCTCGTTCTGCTGAAAGTTTTATTGTATGGAGGACTTCAGAACACATTTTATGCCTCAGTCTTGCTTCTGATATGAGTTCTCTTTATAAAGCTTTAGTAAGAACAAATAAATAAATGAATGAAATTTCCAGTGACATATCCCTTTAATTCCATCAGCAGCACCAAGATGTAGCAAACTAAAGAAAGAGTGTAATGTACAAAGGAAAATTCTGGTCCACTTGACCTGCTAATACTACACATTTCAACAGGAAAGGAGGAAAATCAGTGGACAGAGGATTTGCACCATGAACTATTCCTTCAGCTCTGATAGATTTCCAGTGAAAAAAATCAGTTTACAGTAATATCCAGGACCTTTGGAGTGTTTCCTTCAGGGGATTACATTTCTCCATCTATCTCTCCCCAAGCCAGAAAACGTCTTTTTTCTAACTGCACCTGATGCTGACTCACAGACTGCTCTGGATGCTGCAAAGCCATGAAAGCAGAATAGACAAGGCTGATTAATTTTTAACTTGCAGTAATTAGGTGGAGACAAATCCAAGTTCTAGAGGCATGTTCTTGGCATTTTTTACCACTTTAATATACTCATCAATGTTATGTAAACAATTTTACAAACTTCACATAACAGATGGTAACTCTTGGACCTATACCATTTCAAGTGTTTATAATAAAGTTATAAAATGTAATTCCTGCAGAAGTCAACTGAGGAAAAAACTATTACGGTTTCAAAATTTCACTTCTAATCCAGCAAGCAACTACAGCAATAGCTTTACATTAGTATGACAACTGCAAGTCAACAGAATTACACTTAAATTGGCCAGTTAATATTAAGTATGAGAACCAGCCAGCACGTAGCAGCTGCATGGTCATTCAGCCTACCAGTTACTTACTGAAGTTTAATTTTATTATTTTCCACCAGCTACTGGAATACAACATTGTTTAAGAGCAGTAGTATCCTACATGTTTCAACCAAAATATACTAACAGCTGAAAGTAAAAAATGTATTAGGAAATGTGGAAGAAATTAAAGGTTTATTAAATTAGGTAATTGTATGAGTGTGAGATTTATGGTAAATTTGAAATATATACTCACAGAAGACAAGTTTTTAAATAACTAAAAATAAATTGTTCTTTGATAGGATTTAGGAAACCCATGGCACTTGTGAAAAGAGGCAATTAGAACTGCAATCAACCAAGAGCTGACGTTTTCCAAAAAAAATGTGAAGAAGCCATGTTTCAGTCTACAATAATGAGAATAAGGAAAGGATTCATGGCAAGGATTAGGATGCTACAAATCATATGGAACATATGAATAGGAGTCTGTTTCCATGTATCAATAGGGGTTTAATTTCTGAATGAGAAGCTTAAGCAAGGGCACATTCTTTTGTAAAATATCCCACGGGTTTCCTAGAATACACAGACTTGGTAACATCCTCAGTTCTAACTTTACTCAATAGGTTCTTATAAATCTGCTATCAACAT
Source organism: Athene cunicularia (assembly GCF_003259725.1). NCBI lineage: Eukaryota > Metazoa > Chordata > Aves > Strigiformes > Strigidae > Athene > Athene cunicularia. The sequence continues at coordinate 7,431,898 of NW_020799091.1, read as the reverse complement.
TTCATTTAATGCTTAAACCAGTAAAAGATTGGAATTGATTTCTGAGGAAGATAATAAAAAAGATATAAAGTACATGATAGGTAGAAAATTAAATTCCCTTATTCTACAAAGAAAAATGTATCAAGAACTGGTTCTAACTTCTCAGTTTGCCACTCTGGCTCTATCTGAAACCAAGATTTCCCAGGGAAAAAAAAAAAATCTCCAACAGCTGGAAACCATCCTAGAGATACAAAATAAATCACTTGCAAGTGAATTCCACACTCAAAAGCCCTAATCAGTACTCTATACAAGCAACAAAACAAACAAAACCCAAAAGGAACATTAACATCCCCGGTAACTGGTGTCTACTAATTGCAGAGCATCAGGACAGCTTCAATGGGAAAGCAGAGACTGAATAGGATTGCCTGATAAATCTACTACTCTCAAACACTCTACCCAGTATTCTTGACCCTGTGGGTCACAACCTTTTGCTCCCAAGTCACTCATGCAAAGGGGGATAAAGAGGTTTAGCCCATTCTATTAAAACCTTGTAATTATTTGTTACAGTTTTAAGTCATCTAGTATTATATACACAGTGATTTAGCGAATCATGCATGCCCTTTTCAGATGAAAATACAATAGGCAAAATGGATATAATTTAAAAACTTTTAAGGTAGCCCAAAACTTTGTAAGGTTAGCTACTTTTATAGTTAGCTAGTGAGTAGACTAATTAGATGTAATACCCTCCAATTATGCCTAAATAAAACAAATGTTAATTATTTCACAACGGAAGGACAGTAAAAATTTATCTAAAGCTTAAATCTACAACAAAGATGGGAAAAACACATACTGATCACAACTGGGTATGAAAACCAGGGTACCATCAGAGAGCAGCATAGTCATAAGTAAGTCTTTGGATAGTCAGTTTTCATTCTCAAATTTCACATCACTAACAGTTTGCTGTCAAATATAATATTTCTTTTATGGTGTAATTTGGGTGAAATCTGCCAAATGCACTGTATAAAAATGATTACTTCACCTTATGAATCACTTTTCATCAACATACTTTTAAATACAGCTGCGAAACTTTTGTTCTAGAGAAAAACAAAAATTTTACATTGTTGATTTATCTGTGATAGAGCGAAGGGTGGAGTCTGGGGATTTGGGATGTTTTCTTTTTTGAATTCATTTACTTGTTCAGAATACTAAGTATAACTATTTCTTTTATAAGCACATTTCAAAATACATAAAACTATGCACATTTTTATCTTGCAAAACAACGTTATATGACAATTAGTGATGAATGCGTTTCATTATGTCCTTGCAAAAAATTGACCTGTGGAATTCAGCTGAGTTTTTCTGGGAAAAAGTCCCACCTTCAGAACATCAGAGTTCATTAGGGCTTACATTTTAGCTGTATTTCTAATTCTACTACTAATGGTAAGGTCTAAAGCCCCTAGAGACATGTTCTCCTCTAGGGCCGTATCTTGCAGCACAGGCAGAAGTATCTAAACTGACAGTTTGAAAGTACAAAATAATCAATGCCTGACTCACACCAAATCCTGCTAGAGTATTTCATTAATTCTTTCCTCATTTTCAGATTTATGCTCCATCCCTATGGGCCAGAAGAAAATATGTGCAAGAAAGTTTAGCATATAAGGAGCAAAGGAAATTCATTGCAAGCAATTTGCACCATGAATAGCTTCAGTGCTTTCTGAGTTGTTTCAGAAAAAGTTCCCACAGGGTGGTTTTTTTCATGTTTAGAATGTGGACACAATGATGCTATTTAAAAGATCTTCTCTGGAAGGCAACTCTCCAAAATTGTTATATATTCCTATTCTCAGTGCAAATATTCCGAAGTTAAGAGGCTTCTTGACACAGGCGAGCAATGCTGATGTCTGGAAGACTCCTTAAGGTACAACCTTAACAAAGCAGAACATACCTTGAAGCTTCAGAATATTTCTGTGGTCAAGACACAGAGGCTCCACAGAAGCCTCCTCTGCATTTTGATTTGGTCAAACACATTTTAGCTCTCTCTTGATCAAACTATATCATTTCCTTTTATCTAGAATATGCGCCAGACCTTTCTACGCCTTGCAAATGAGTAACACTGATTGCAGGATGCCTTTCCTCACATGGAAGGCACATCAAGATGCAGGAGGCTCTGTAACCTCAGTGTCAAATATGAAGACTGAGTAACCCTGCACTTCTGCACTAAACTTACTGGTTTGACAGGACAGGTTTCCATGTGTTAAGAAATTGTGAGGAGGAAAAGAAAGCGCACTGCTGGTGTTTTGTATAATAAAGCTGTAGAGACAGACAATAGAGAAAAAACATCTTTTATCTTCTCTCAAATTTATTTTGCGCTTCTGGAGGGCTCAGATTCTCTTACTAGACATTTTTATTTTTTTTAAGAAGTTTTTTTTTTGTTTAAGGTTTGTACACAAGGTTTTTCTGTTGTCCCATTGATATGGAATTTGCATGGTGGCAAATGGTAACAACTTTTAAATTGATATTGAAATGATGTTCCAAATTAATTTAAATTAAGAATTAAGGGACCTTGACAGACTTGAGAGGTGGGTCTGTGCAAATCTCATGAAGTTCACAAGGCCAAGGGCAAGGTCCTGCACATGGGTTGGGGCCATCCCAAGCACAAATACAGGATGGGTGATGAGTGGATTGAGAGCAGCCCTGTGGAGAAGGACTTGGGGGTACTAGTGGATGAAAAACTGACTATAAGCCAACAATGTGTGCTCACAGCCCAGAAGGCCAACTGTATCCTGTGCTGCTTCAAGAGAAGTGTGGCCAGCAGGGCAAGGGAGGGGATTCTCCCCCTCTGCTCCCCTCTCATGAGACCCCATCTGCACTGTATACAACTGTGTTCAACTCTGGGGCCCTCAGTGTAAGAAGAACATGGACCTGTTTGAGGGGGCCCAGAGGAGGCCATAAAGATGCCCAGGGGGCTGGAGCACCCCCCCTGTGAGGACAGGCTGAGATAGTTGGGGTTGTTCAGCTGGAGAAGAGAAGGCTCCGGGGAGACCTTACAGCAGCCTTTCAGGGAGCTACAGGAAAGATGGGGAGGGATTCTTGATCAGGGAGTGTAGGGATGAGGGGTAACAGTTTTAAACTGAAAGAGTGTAGATTTAGATCAGATATAATGAAGAAATTCTTCACTGTGAGGGTGGTGAGGCCCTGGCACAGGTTGCCCAGAGAAGCTGTGGCTGCCCCCTCCCTGGCAGGGTTCAAGGCCAGGTTGGACGGGGCTTTGGGCAACCTGGGCTAGTGGAAGGTGTCCCTGCACATGGCAGGAGGGTGGGACTAGATGATATTTGAGGTCCCTTCCAACCCAAACCATTCTGTGATTCTACCAACAAAATTCATCAAGCTTTTTCTTCGATACTTCAAAGTTTTGATACCAGACATTTCCGTACAACATACCGTATTCACTCAATGATCAAAATGTGTATTAAACGTTTTGTGAGGTCAATAAATGGTACTTCCCTCCACTATCCACAGAAATGTTTTCTTACATTTAAATACAACTGAAATATATATTGTTTTAAAGAAGATCACACTTCATCACAGAAGACAACAAACAAGACTGGTCCCTGTTTTCTCTCCCTCGGGTTAACACCGGGAAGATTGTATTCTACTTCTGTAAACTCCTTCTTGTATACCCCCCTGATCAGAAGCAGTGTTTAAGAGGTAAAGGTGACCATAGGTGTGATTTCAGCATGGCACTGAATTTCAATCAGAGAAATAATTTTTTAATTCATCAAATAAAATCTAATATAGCATTTTTCTGTACAGGTTTGAGTTGAATTATTTTTATGAGAGGGTGGGTGAATTCCTGAATGAATTTGGCATCATGAGTCAGCTATGTTTTCATCTCCTGTACAACTTAGATTTTGACTATAAATTTTTATAGCTATATTTTACATATATATATATATATATATATATATCAGAGATAGCATTTTATTGCTATTTACCTAACTTGCCAGCACATCATAGCAGATCACGTTTCCCTTCAAGTTTCTTTTTTTATAAAGGAATTTTTCTTCATTTTCTATTAATAGGGTGTTTGGTTTTTTTTATTTTTAAAGTAAGCTGTTGAGAAGGGTGCACATAAACAGTTACTCCTTTTTAGATACAGGAAAAATACCAAGACTTTTAACTACCATTTATTATTGATCATATAAGTTTTAAGGAATTTTGATCATCCACATTCAACTTCTCTAGCTATGGATAAAAGTACAGGAGAACAGCAAAGTTGTTTAAAAAGTTAGGTTAAATAAGTTTTGTTTTTTTCATTAATAGTTAAATCAACAAGTTCTTCCAGGAGCAAACAAATCCACCAAGCCTGATTTCCTAGCAATTTGCACAGCAAGCATATTCCACAAGTGTAACAGCCCCGTGTGCTCTCTGGGGTCTACAAAAGACCGGGTTCATCCGGGAGCCTGTGATCACCAGTACAGCTGTCTTGTCTACACAGCTGCTTACTGTCATAAAAAAAAAAAAAAAAAAAGGGACCTTTATGTTTTTGCAAATATGACCAAAACTGGCTCTCGGGTTCAAAGGTTCCTAGGAAGGAGACTGGCAGAAACACAAGACAGTGCTGTTGCAAACAGCCCTCGTCCTTTGGAAACCAGGCAAAGCACGGCTGCAGGGTCAGGATTTCACTTGACAAATATACATGAGGTTTTGTAGTTATCTCCCCAGACAGAAATTATGTCTGTTAAAAGGCTAACGTGAAAAAGATACACTTAAGAAAGACAAACTCTGCCTGAATCTTCTTTTTCACATCTCGTCATCTGTTTTTGTGGGAAGTTTCTATTAACATATGTTCACAATATGATTTTCAGAAGTTGCATATTAAATTCAATCCATTATATTTTGAAATGGAGACTCATAAATCATTTTTTTACCCCCTTTTTTCCTCAGACTGCCTCACTCCATAGGCAGAAAGCAGCTTAATTTTAAATCCACAGTGAATTTGAAAAAAATCACACTATCTATTGTTTTTAAGTCCTTAAATCAGCAGTTTTAAAACTTACATGAGACGTTTTTCTAAACAAATACACCACAACTACAGTGATGTCATGTGCCCCCTCTTTTGCAAGATACTCAAGGAAACACTACAAAGTGACAAAGTTGCCACAGTATGTTTGCCACAAATTTCCTTAATCAATGCTTTAATGAGTATGATAATTACAGCTCTAAGTACCTTTTGAAAAAAAAAAAAACCCACACTTTGTAATATGTCTATGCAAAACATTAGCTGTGGATATGTATATAAGCATATATAAGCATTATAAACCCAACAATCTACATTATAAATTACTCTTTAGTCTTAACCCTTCTCAGTTCCCAGTACTAGTTCGAAAATCAAAACTTTACACCAGCTTACACATCAATATCTGTAAGTATAAATTCACATGTATGTATATCTAGACAGAATTATTCACTTTACTGGCAAATAATTTACTTATTTCTCCCAGATGGGTCCCAATGAAATTTCAGGAACTATGACAGAAAGGAAAACTTGCTGTTTGTTGCTGTTCCTTATTTATATTGTTCTGAAACAATTTTGCTCAAGGTTAGATTAGCTGAGAAAGAGCACATTAGTTACTGCGGCATTACCCATGCAGTCACAACACAAAAGCAAACATTACAAGGAACATTTTCCACTTGCAGGTAAGTGCAGAATAAGAAGGGAATTTAGGTGAAACAGTAAAGCATTAAGATTTGGGATATCCACATTTTCCTCATTTTTAAATGGTGTTCCCAAGGAGAGAAACCTATCCTTTTTTCCTGCTGATATTTTTAAAATGGAGAATATATGGTGGTCCCTTCTACCATTCGACATGGCATGCCAAAAATATGTGAAGTTTTACTGAACTTCGCCAAATTCCTTCATGAATCACAATCACCCACATATACATATACATATATACATATGTACATATATATATATATTTATACATATATACGTACGCATGCATTTTTTTGTCTTGTCATCTAGTAGAAGGGTAAAATTTCTGTTAGATACCATGCCCAGACTGTGACAACAGAGAGACATGGTTGGAAAGAGATTATATTAAAGGATCATGCCCATTTTTCTTCTTTATTCAATGTCATTATCCTAGGAGTACGTAAATCTAATGCGCATCAAGGAACACTACATTTCTGATATGCAAATTTCGCTAAGGAAGATACAAAATGAAAGAGAAACTAAAAGGTAGATTTTCCTTTTCTAAGCATGTGGCATTCAGTTGGACTCAGGCAGGCGGCTCAAGTCTCAGTTGAATCTATTTAGATTTAAGACACATAAAACATTACTTCAGATCTGGGTGGTCTGTGTAATGTCCAGGAATATAAGAATTGGCTCATCTTCAAAACAGTATTTTTCCGATTTCTTTTCCTCAACTAATAAGTAATACCCACTTTTGCAATCAAATCACAGGGTAGTATCTAACAATACCCTTCCTCTAGATATACTGCTGGGTACATCACTGATACCCATGTGTCTCTTCAATTCAGACCAGTGGGATCACTTTATTCAAACTATTACTGCAACTGAAGTGCAGATAAAAAGATGGAGGGCACTGGTTTTATACAACTTTACAAACAGGTTGAAAACCTAATTTTAATCATGCCTAAAAAAAAAACCAAAAACCAAACCCCCCAGACCAACTACAAAAAGTCAGTTTTCCATCTGGAAAATTAGCTGTGTGTGAGGTGTAGAGCACTTTCAGGCAGAACTGTGCTGAAGACAGATTTCTGACAAGGCAGAAAAAAGCCATAAAACTAAGACCTGCCATAAACTGCTGAAGAAATCAATTTATCAATCTCCTCTCTTCTGCAAAACTTCACCTATGACAAAATCAGCTTTTCAATAAAATGAACATCCACACAGCGCATCATCACAGCACCTCAAGTTTAGTCAACACTTCACAAATTCTTAACTATAGCATAAAATCAACATTCAATGGAATCCAATCTTGGCAAGTCATACAACACCTCTGCTTATGTATCTCCTTAAACCATTGATTAGTTTGAATTTTTATTTTGTATTTCCTAGTTCCCATTTATATCTGTTTTGAGTACTAATAAGTATGAACAGGATATTTTATTTTCCTGTATTACTGATGTGAATATGAGATATTTCAATAATAAATGTACTAAATGCAGTATTAAATTTTCTGAGACCAAAATCCACAGTATGTCATCTCTGACTTTATATTAAGCATCCATATTAATCCATTCAAATGCCATGCCAGCCAACACACACACTGGCCAAACATTGTATTTAAAGAAACACCGTCATAGACACTTGGTTTGGGGGGGGGAAAGAAAAAAAAAAAAAGAAGAAAATTAGTGGAAGAATGGGGAGAGAATTAATCAAAAACCTGATTCCTTGTGCAAGTCTGGCATCTGCAGATACACTACTTGTGCTGCATCTTTTTACCATCAAACATCCATTAACAGGTTATCTCACCCAAAAGTTTTCAAGCAGTTTCGAAACCCAAACACCTTCAATTCAGATGAACCAGAACATCACTTGCTAATATGCCTGATCTCTAACACACCTCTAGCAGTAGTACTGCTAGATATCCACCAAAACACGCCACTGCTGGAGACCAGAGCAGGAGGTGTGCTGCTGTAAGCGGGACTCCAGCTGAGTCTAACAGATGACTCTCTCCAGACACCATGACCTGAACTCAGATCATCACCCACCGACAACAGTCATTTCAATACTGAAGAATATCCCAGCCCTGAAGGAGCCAGGGTAGCCCAGCAGATCCCAGCAGGACGACTGCCACACAGCTTCCCCTCTACTTCCTCGGCCTCCAACAGCCAGGCTTTCAAGCACGTTATTAATGTTTTCTTCTAATTGCTTCTAAGAGGGAAAGGGAAATTACTTCTCTTCCATCCCCCAATATACGATTCACAACCAACACACCATGGACTACTGATCAACCTGCTCCCTGTCACATTTTAATGGGCGCTACACCGAACTGAAGATCTCTTAGTTTTTCAAGAGGAAAGGGTCACTCACATCAAAATTCACGAGCAACCATACATCCAACCATACGTAGACTTGTTTGTATTATGGGGCCTCACTGCAGGCAGACCTGGTTACACATCTGAAGACTGTTCCTATTGTAGCTACAGCAGGTCTACGGGATTTGGTTTGCACCTTCACAGGACACACTGCACCCTGCAAGTGCAGCCCTTGGCCCCTCTGAGGTCACTATGTAAGCATCTTCCTCCAAGGAATGGGGCAACTGCTTGTTAACTGGCAGAAGTGAAATACATAAGGACCTTGTTTAACAAAATAGTAGTTTGACACATGCTCTCCCCCTCCCTCCAGATATATAATTTACCATTTTTCCATCTTACACGAGATTCCTACTCTTCCAGGACTTGGCCCAGGTATGAGAATGAGGAGCTACCTTCTCTGCCCCTGGAGAGGGCAGGTTGGGCAGGGGAGACCTGTAGTGCAGACCTGGCTCTAATGGGTACTCCTGGCTCCTCAACCCCATTTTGCAAGCACGGAGCAAGTGCCCACAAGCTGTGGCCTTCTTGTGCCCAGCACATCCCAGAAGACCACCACTCGGTTACAGATTTTTCTGAAAGTACCTTCTAGCACTGAGACTTTTAAAGTCAATGAAGGAACAAGACCTCCTGTGGGGGAGGAAGATGGAGGTGAGGGAAAGTTAAGTCACCCATGATGTATATTCAGTTGCCAAGTCTCCAGCTGGGTCAAGCATTGCGTGACAGGCTTGATATCCTGATCAAGTCCTTGATTTACGTTTTGGCATGCTTCACCAGCACTTCTCAGCAGGACTAGATGAATCATTGATCTGTTCCAGTACAATAATTTCTATGTATGTTCATAACCTTGGAAGAATTTATATAAAATTTGAACACGCATTAGTTTGCACAATGCTCAGCTGGATGATCTTCAAACACTGAATTTTATGCAAGTTGTGCAGTTACATTGGTGCTGCTTATTTTTGTTTGCATGTATGAAATGAAATTAATTTTTTTTTAATTTAATCTCTTGTGTCTTTTTTTGTGAGATAATTTATAAATTAACTGTATCAGACAATTAACTGTATCAGACAAATTTGACCTCTATCAGAATAAGATTAATGTAGCAAGAGAGACAGAGGCCTTGAGCATTTTTCCTGAATTCTGCCTCAACCAAGCTCATGTAGGTCAAACGCAAACAGAAAGGTAACTCGTATACAAATGGAAGTCACTACAACTAGCTCGAGTAGCTCTCTATCACTGTACAGTCAGGAGCTCACTGACCACTTTTTAAAACAAAGGAAAAAAATGAAAAATTTATAATGAGCTAAAGAAATGTCCTGTTATTCTGCATGAAAGAAAACCTCCATCCCATGTACTTCATGTATGGTCAAGATCATCAGTATTTTGCAGGCTCAGGACTAATGGAGTATCTCCTTAATGAGCTTTATCAGACAATTTTCTGAAGCACCAACTTGTAAAGCCTTCAGAGCACCAGGAGCTCCAGACTCCCACCAGTCCTCAGTGGGTCTCTGATCTCATCTTCGCAGGCAGGTGCTGCAAGGGTGAGGACTGGAGGAGCTCTGCTTCCCACCTGCCACCTTGCCAGCTCTGGAAAGATTGCCCTGCCTTCTCTTTGCTTTTCCTCAAACGAAATTTTAGGCTCAATTTGATCCTTAAAGCTCCATGTCACGTCTAACGTACCACCTTGAGCAATTCTGGCTGTTAGTATAAAGGGGAGACAATTATCTGCCTATAGAAAATAATTTACAGAATGCAAATGCATTTCTTTCCTGTATATATTTGAGAATGCTTGAGATTTATAGCATGTTATTTAAGAAATATTCATTATACAATTATCTAAAGGAAACAATAAATATTTTGCATTACTGAGTCTTGCTCAAGCTGAGGGACACCAAGATATTCACCACGAACTATCAGCTTACTTGATAGTGAAAGCTAAGCAATTTCTGTATATTTGTTAGATCTACATATCAGACTACATTTGAGATTGTATTAGATCAAATATCCAATCCCCAAGTAATACTTTTAATATAGCAGGTAAAATAAGTCAGGCAATATTCCATTTATAATAGTTCTTAGAAACAATAAATCTAAAAAGGTGCTTATCTATGATTCCAACAAATTACAGTGAAAAATAATTTAACTGAAAAAAAATTAAAATAGTCCCTTGCCCTTTTTATCTTGTTAGCATAATCAATATCAAAAATAAACAGTTCTTTAAAAGTCAGGAAATGACACTGTAGAACTATAACACCTGGTATTCAAAGCAAACAAACAAACAAAAAAGGAATTTACTATTAATTCTTACAAAACCCCCTAAATTAACCTTAAGGGGAAATGTCTTATACACTGTGAAATAAAACACATGGAAATTGCTACTTAAGAAAGGAAATCTGAGTGCACATTTTAAAAGAACAGTACTTGACAACTCTTAGATGAAGAGGAGATTTCTGGAAAACTTTTGTCAATGTAAAAATAAAGATAAGCTCTATCTATCTTCCACCTGCTGAGATAAGAAGCAAAACAAGCTATCTGCACCAAATGAGATCTGACATAAGATGAAAAAAGCAAAGCACAGAAGGAATGCCAAGCAGAAGAGGGAAGGCGCTGGGTTCCTGAGATGAATGCCAATTATGCCAGGTAATCTTTTCCAGTTAAGTAGAAAAAAAAAAAAAAAAAAAAAAAAAAAAAGTATTATCAAGCAGATGGCTTCCAAAAGAGTCATTCCCCAAAACCTCACTCTACATGGGGCTAGAACAAGAGGCATGTCCAAACACCACACTGAGCTTTACTAGCAATCTAATGGTACGTAGTATGACAAGGAGTACTTGCACAAGTGAAAAATTATCCTCCGTGGTATGCCTCTTAAAGAGCTTTAGATCTGAGTCCATTTTATCCATACACTATCAGGTAGCTTCTGAAATGCTGAAGAAGGGTGGTTTTTTTCTTAATTTCCTGCTATTGCAAATAAAATAAAATGACAGAAAAAGCACAAATCTAGCCGACCATCTCATTGTCGTTATATCCAGGACTGATCTAACAGGAAGGTTAGGATAACTGGGGCAAAACTGAGGTTTAAGCTTTTCCAGCTTCCTGACAAGAAAAACTCCTCTAATAGAATGATTTCTTTAGGAGTAACGTACAAAAGCGAAAAAGACTGGAAAAAACAAGACCTCAAACTTACGTATCAGCAATTCTCATACTGATGCTATGACAATTTAACGCACCATATCTTTTCTCATATAGAATCTTAGGCTATTTGAAGTAATAGAGGTCTTGGGTGTATATATATATATACACACACAATATGGTATTTATATACAGAATATTTTTGCTCAAACTCAAAGAATACTTTGAGCTAAGGTTCTTCAGGAGGAGGAAAACAGAGGTACCAACTAGAAGGCAAATATTAGAAATGCACATTTTTAACATAGTTAAGGTAAAGATGGATGATCAAATTGTTCCTGAAATCCAAAATATACCATCATAGCTTTGGTTGTTTTCCAAAGTCTTGCTTACTTCATGTTAAATACAGTAGAATAAATTGAATCCTTAAAATGCATTTGTAGATCCAATGACAGATGACTTCTTCAAAATTTGAATTAAAAGGATCTCAAAGATCAGACATTTTCACCTTCGCACATTAAAGAGACTATATTTAAGAATCCTCAAAAGAAAATTAATTTTATATTCATTTTTTCCTTCCTGAGAAATGCTGCATTTTCCTGTAATGCCTTTCACTGAAACCTAGATAACTGCTTTTCAACGGGCGCAAGTGTGCGTATCAGAGTGTTATCTATAATTCTGAGTACCAGCTGGCACGTTCAGCATACTTTTATTAATCACTGCTAGGCTATTTGATTGCAAGGGCACTTTAAGAAGAGGGAAATGCACGGTATTATGCATAGTATATGACTTTAATTATTAAAATTAGCAATTTATATTTTTAGATTAATATTAGCTGTCTATGAATCAAATGTTTCTGAAACAAGGATGTGCTGAGAGACTGTGAGTGAGAGTGCAGAAGAAAAACACCAGACTGCTTTGACAAGTCACAGTAATAACAACTTCTGGGTAACTCACTATATGCTTCCCAAAGACAACCGATAGCATACACAGCAAACCCACTGTAAATGATCACATCTTCAGCTTATCAAGTGTGTAATGTAGGCAAATGTTTCTTATACACCCAAAGAGAAAAACATGGATACAGGGTAAGAAACTAATTTATTCTTGCACTTTCCCATTATACTCATCTGTTATTAAAACAAACTCAAGCACTTAGTAACACACACGAAACCATTTCAGTAATGGTCTGGAGAAGTCAACGGATTTACAGTAGGATGTTAGCCTACATTACGTCTAATAAAATTACTCATTGGAGTAGTACTGCTTGGGGGGGCGTTGTGCTGATTTAACTCAAACTGACACTGGCTTGTCACCAACTCACAGCACATACAGTACAGTGAAAACTTTCACACTCTTATCAGAAGCCACAAATAACTCTTCAAACATTTTCAAAGATCTGAAAGTTTAGCTTTCAACATGAGGCTTATCCTTTGTTTGCACCCACGAGAAGAGATGTTTCAGCAAGAAATTATCAGTGACCTGTCAGTCTGCATTACAGAGTGACAACAGAGGATGAGTTAAATTCCAACTTCATTAAGTCAGCTTTGGAAGGTGACAAATGCAGAAAACCTAACAGTGATTCCTTTTAGCTGGGTCTAAAATTGAACTTTTCAAAAGGACAAATCAAATCACTTTTTTTGCCTTGTTTTATCAACTATTCTTTACAAAATTAAAGGAATAAACTTGAAACAAAATTCCAGAATTAAGCTTTTCCATTCATTTCTACATCCTTATTTCAAGCCTTTTATTAATTTAGTTTTTCCTCTATTTATTTAGTTCTTCACGCACCAACAGAAAGAGAAAAGACATTCTAAAGCAGGAAACAAATAATAGGAAAAACCTTAAGCTACTTGGTATTTGCATTCTACAAGTGATAGGTTTTCAGGATTGACAAGATTTCCAACAGCCTTCTACAGCAGCTGTTAAATAAAGGTCTGGACTAAAATCACATGGTTTTTTCTTTCTTTCTACAGGAGATCTTGATCTCCTCCAATAAATGCATATAAACATGTACTAGAAATCAGTATACAACTACTGCCATGCATGTTCATCTTACATTAAATCATAAAGGTGTTCCAGTTACTCTTTAGCATGTCATCTCCCTCTTATAAGCAATCTTTGTTACTTCAGTGACATATTATTTATTTTGCTAGCAATCCTTCCTCATAAATTCCATCACTAAATAAAATTTACTGTTCTTTGTCACCTAGGTGACACACACAAAACATATTTCTAATGGATTCTCCTTAAGGAATCCTTCACTCCTTGTGCTGTAACAACTCCTGCAGGCAACAGAAATTTGATTATTTAAAAAAATCTAAAACAAATATCAAAATGTATATGTTAGTTTGGCGCCACCCATTTAGCCTGCACTTACAAATGTTGCCCACTTGAGTAATCCTCCTGATAGTAAGTAATCCTCATAATCAATATGTAGCCTCAGAGAGAGAACCAAAATAATTACATTTCCACTTACATTACAAGTTATATAGAATAATCATATAAAATTACAGAAGGTACGAACAGAAAAAAAATTCATATAGTCCATTCTCCATCAAGAACAAGGGCTGTAGCTCTACCATTCGTGTCTAACCTGGTCTTCCATAACAGAGGACGGAATGATAGAATCTCACTGCCTGTGAACAAACTAACCCACTTTTTGGCGAGTCTTAATATTTAAAAGTTTCTCCAACATAATTATTTCCAACCCACATCTACCTTGCTTCTAGTTTAGTCTATTATTTCTTTACTTTTTACCCAAGAGAGAATTCATTATCATTTTCTTAATTAAAGAAGTACTGCATACATGAGATCATTATCAGTCTAGATTTTTTTCTAGTCTAAACAAAGTATTTCAAGTAATTTCAAGTTCCTCAAAGAATATGGTCTATAAATGTTTGATCATTCTTATTCTGCTCTGGGCTCTACACAATTTATCCATGCATAGACTGAATTTTGTTATTCCAGCTGACATTACTGACACTAGGGAGAGGTCAGTGGTAACTTCATGTGCTTTGCATGCTGTACTCTTATTTATATACACCATTAGAAATGCTTTTTTCCTGATCCTGATACTTCGAATCATGTTCAGGTTGTAATCTCCTAGGCCTGGCTATGATGACCTAGGAAGAGGTTCCGAATTCTCCATCTGTACAGTTAATTCTTTCTTCCAAAGTGCAGAACCTTCCATCAAATTAAATCCTGTATTTGGGGACTATTTCTCCAATTTGCCAAACTGTTTTGAATGATATATTTATTAAATCTCTGAATAAAATCTGACATCTTGGAAGACTGGATGGGTCTCATTGTTTGACATCTTCACTGATGACCAGGATGATGACTTAAGAGTCGATATTAAAACCGTGGATGGAACCAATTATCCTTGGACAATACTTCCACTCTGACAGTAAAACTCAGTACTCAGGTTTTTCAGCCAGTTTTAAGTAGGAGTTTTCCTACAGTGTACTTTGAGGCCTTGCTTATGAGAATGTCACATGAGAGTCTGACTAAAAACTTACTGGAGATATATGATATCCTCTATTACTTCTGAATCAACGAAGCCTCTTATCTTTGCAGAAGGAAGCCAGATTGACTCGACACAATTCATTCTTGACCAATAATTACACATACCGTTATTCAACTACTTGTTCCTTCTAAGTATCTTCAAAGAGTGTATTTGAGGAATCATCCCAGAATTTGAGGCATTCCATGATCCTGGACTAAACACTACTTTAATGTTTTATTGAAAAAATATAAATGTGCTTTAATCAAACTTACATTGAAAAAAATTCTCTCACAGTATCCTGACATGGCAAAAAATAACTATTTAAAAACCTAAGGTATTTTTCCTACTTTAAAACCCATAAATTTTAACCTAAAGTGTATTAATTCTTCCTCTTCAGAGCAAGATCTCAACTATGAATATGACTTTTAACTTATGTTTCTTCACATTTTTCCTCACTTACGATTTACTTATACAATTCTCTTAGTCACACCGTAAGCGAAATTCGAGTTTCTTAAAAAGTCATTGAAAATATGCCATCAAACTTTTGAACCATAGTTTCACCTGATGATTAGACTCATGGCTTGATATTAATGTTAGTAAGAGCAGAGTCGGATTCTGAATTACAGTTTGCGATTACATTAATCAGATCTGGTTAGTTTGGGGCAAGGATTATTTAGGCTAAAAATATAAGACTAGAAACCTTTCCTCAGTATGGTTTCTAGTCAATATATCAAAGATACGAAAGAGAATAAAGAATGTCTCATTCTTCAGAATGTTTGAAATGACCCATAAAGTCTCAGTTTCACAGAAGAAGCTGTTTTTTTGCAGCAGTTTCTTTTTCTGTGAAATTGAGACTTTATGAACTGAAGCATGTCTGTGAAAATCATCTATGACATAATTTATACTCTTCTAACCAAATAATGTATAAGCAGAAGGTAGAATGAACAAGAATGATGTAATTAAATGTTTATAAAGTAGCAGACATTTGACAGGCTTCAAATTATGTCCAGGATATGCTGATTGATACCATTATCCCTTAGTGTGTTTCCCCTGACATTTTATCTTAGGGCCAAAAGCCAAAAGAAAGACCGCAAACATCTAACCACAAAGTAGCTCTTATTTTCCTATTCTAGTCAGCAATTAGCTCACAGGAACAGAATTCCAACTATTTCCAATGCCTGTAGTTAAAAATATGCCTGTTTCTAAAATGAAATATAAATGTCATATGTTAAAAGCCATATTTGTGACTCTAGTCTTTAGACTACAAATACACATTCAAGTTGTGCGGTAGTTACGTGTAAAATATTTAATTGTGTGCAACCCTTACATAAACAGAAAGACTATTTATTTTAAAAATACATAACAAAACATGTGGATTCTAATTTAATGTAATTGCCTTCTGCTTTTCGTGAAATGGAGATTTTCTGCCCTGACTGCTATCAAATTAGAAACATGTGATGAGTGAGAGGTACCAGTTTAGGACTTGTATTTGATGACCTTGATGGTGTCTGCAAGAACTACAGCTTGGTTCCTGCACAAAGGATTGTAGCAATCAAATAAACACAGGTGACATTCAAATGACAATCAGGGATTTCTGAAATCTAAACCATTCTCTAAGAATTATGATTTGTTTCTTGGTGTGACTCTACTTCCCTAGATGCATTTTGTAAATAAAGAGATTGTTCTTAAAAGTTCCATAACTGCTGCTCAAACAGATCTCTTCTTTCTTTCTTTAAGGTCAGGAGGATTTTGTTTTTCTAAATTAAATGAGCGACTACACAGACATATCCCTCAGCTCAGCAAAACTAGATAACTATTTTTAATAGAGGAGCAGCAAAAACAGGAAGAACTGACAGGAAACAGTTGAGAAAAAGAAATTAAGCCAAGGAGCTGCAAGAGTAAAGAAAACAAGAGAAGTAAGAGTACAAAAGCGTTAAATCAACTTCACTTTCACGATATTACAAAAGTAAATCTCTGAAATTGTAACTGACATGTAAAGTTCCCCAGGAAAATACTGCATAAGGTAATAACAAAAAGTAAAAAAACACTTTTACAGTTGCACAGTCTGTCTGTTGGTCAGCTCCTTTCCTTTCCCCATTCTCTTTTGAGAATTTGTTAAAAAGAGAACATTAGAAAACTGAAACTCATGTTCCCACTCTCTCAGAAAGCCAAAATATAATAAAAGTATCCAATTCTGCAGAAAAAGGAAATGAAGAATACATCTATTGAGCTAAGTGTTTATTTGGCTTAAAACTCTATCTTTTTATACAGCTGCTTACATACTACTTCCTACCTTAATTCTCTGACAGCAATTCTGCACCACGCCTCACTTTTTAAAGTTAAATTATATCCTGTAACAGGAACGCAGGAGAGGTAGCCTTGTGATTCAAGAACTGCACTGGAGCTCTGTGGCTCAAAGGCATCGCTACCACAGATTTTGTATCTGACCTTCTGCAAGCTACTTAAATCTTCTCCCTTAGTATTCCATCTTTAAAATATGAAGTGCCTCAAATGTATGTGAAAGGGTAAGCCAATAGTCTGCCAAATCTTTTCTATATAGTATACAAACAAGAAAAAGCTTACAGAAAAATTATTTTAAATAAGGAAGGAAAAAACTAACTTTCTATAATGTTTGGCAATAAAAATAGGCAAAAGTTACCTAACAGTTCTGAAATCCTGCAAAAATAAAATCCAATCCCTACACCCTGTGAATGGAGCTTTTTAGCACCAGGATTAAAGCAGCCGGAAATCTTGTCTGTACTGTTCTTCCACTTGCAAACCTTGACACTTTAATGCCAGGATCAAAGAGAGAAATGGAATCTGTGAAGCTCAATTGCTTTCTCATCATCTGACTTGTAATATCAGCCTTGTTCTGACAGTGCCTTGGGAGCTGGGAGCCACACGGGTGATGTGCAGCACTGCCAGTGATGGTATCCCTGCAGAGGCAGTCCAGGGCAGCTGGGACACCAAGGTCCCTGGCAGCCACAAGCAGTTTATTCTCCAAGCCTGAGAACCAGAAGCTATTTCCCCTCTTTTATTTTGCATTTAAGGATGACAGGAAGATGATAAACAGCCAAGGCCCAGACACATCAATATGCTAGCAGGACAAAAGCCCTTTGTGATTGACAGATGAAACCTGAAGAAGGGGAGCAGACCCTCTTTTTCTTCCTTTGGGGATGGCTCTGGACAGAGACGCCTGAAATTTCAGCCCTCAAAAGCTTCTCCCATTACCACCAGATCACCTTGCAGGTAAACACCTTCCCGGTTCATTGAGTCACTGTTACGTATCTGAAAAAGAATCTCCACTGAAAAGTGATAATGGTGGAAAAATACTCCCTATTGTACAGCCATAATTCTTGCACTGCTTGTCTGTAGGCAATGCATTTCCTCTCTTAAGGAGGCTGTGCAACTGGATCCAACTACGTGTAAAGCAATCGGTTAAAACAAGATTTATTGTTGGAAAGAACAGGTTTAAATAAATTCCAGCAGCCAATGTATCATAAGTCTAAGAGTGACAAAACGGGGAAAATTAAATTTAATCTATTCATGTTACATTCAAAAGTTAGTATTTTCTATAAAAGAGTAAAAAACGATCTAGCAATAACTATTGTTCCTTTTTAACTCCTGAAGAAACTAATCATTTCTCTAGACTATTTAGTTACAATTTAAATATTTAAACATTTAAAATTGTTACATTTCAAATATTTAAACATTTAAAATTGTTACATTTCAAATATTTAAACATTTAAAATTGTTACATTTTAAATAGTGTATATCCCTATTTCAGTTCTTTTATAGCATGCAAATTGGCATGTGTACCATGCAAAGTGGCAATGGAAAACATACGATTCTTTTATCTAAATGTAGTCCCTTCTTCCCACACAGCTGTAAAATTTGCCCTACTTAATCTCTGGCAAACAATGAAGTGAGCCACCCGAGTTTAGTGTAGAAGTGGGTTTGTTTCTCTTTAAAGCAGTGAAGCCTAACAAAAGAGGAGTCACCCACTTCAAGAGTATCTTCTTGACTTTTGACATGTGTATTACTAAGGAACAGATGTATCAGCATATCTCAGTACGAAAAGTTGCAACCAGAAAAAAAAAAAATGCTAGGGGAGACAGGAATTGGAACAGCATTTTCTTCACTCACTGGCAGCTGAGAAAGCCTATTCTGCAGCCTTTCTGCATATTGAAGGGTGAGGAGCAGCGTGACTTAACCAGATAAAAATCAAAATCCAGCTTGATTTCAGACTACACAGTTAATATTCCCCAATTGGACCTAATCTAACTATAGCTTATACCTTCAAAAACAGAACTAGCTTGAAGACAAGAGTACTATACAACAGTAAAATACCCACCTACTCATTTCAATCCACTATCACCTTTTCATCTTGAAAGACAAAGTGAAAATATAGTATGAACTGGGACTGGAAAACCTCCTTTAACAAGAAAGGTGGTTCAAGGGATTCAAGGCAGTATCCACCTTTCAAAAAAAAAAAAAAGTCAAAAGGACGATGATTACACCTTTATTCTGGGCTATCATTTGAGCATAATAAAGATTTAAGTAATGCTTAGGTACATAAAAACAGACTTGAAGACACAGAATGCTCCAAGACTATTTCTCTATTACATCAACAGGCAGGGAAAAAAAAAAAAAAGGAAAAAATAACATGGTGACTCGTATATTAGATAGCTGGATGATCCAATATGTTTTTCAATTAAGTACTCTCTCTGAAGAGCTTTCGTAAAACCAAAGACACAAACCTGTACTACAGCCCTAATAATGCAATCACCCATGTTCTCCAACTCCTTCAGTTACAGGTGGTTCATGGCTGGTGGAAATCCTGTCCTGCTTGGCCTCCTCCTCCTTCCCTGTGGGTACTGTCCCATCTCCCCTCCTCACATTTCTCTTTTCTTCTCTGGTCAAGCAGCGCATCTGATAACAAGAGCAGGTAAAGGGGAAGCAGCCAGTTTTGGCACTCAACTTTGTCCATCAGTCATCCTCAAGTGTATACAGAGTCAAAGGAGTGAGAGGGATTCAAAGAAGCAAATGTTTTGGAAGACACTCGAGAGGGGCATCCCTCTCCTGCCGCACAGAGCCCCAGCCAGAGCCTCCTCCCAGCCCCTTCCCTCCCCTCGGCTCCCACCACCACTGCCAACAACTGGCTATGACACAGGGAAAGCGACACAAATCACCTGTCTCTTCTGGTAGTAACACTGCTGCTGTTGTACTCTATCTCACCTTTCTATCCTCTCACCTGCTTTTCAGGAGAGACTGCAGAGCTGCTGGCTGGGACGGGGGGAGGCAGAGACAGGCACTGGGCACCAGCACGGCTTGGCACCAAGATCGTACCAGGTAACAGCTGCTCTGATTTCTAAGAGATGCTTCTCTCCTCCTAAAACTTACTATCAAAAGCAGTGTTTGAGATATTGTAAAGATATTTATGCTTATCCCTTTGAAAACCTAAATCTTGCAATATAGACTCTCAGGTTTGGTTTTGTTCCCTATGGTGCATACGGACATGCACTCCGGAACCTCTGTCCAGAGATCAGCATGGACTTCTTGACGTTGCCTGGCTTGGCGTGACAGCCATACCGTGGCTGACAGTAAAATGATGAGTGCAAGGAATAAAGATCGAGGTGGCATGTATTCCTTGGAAACTGTAAATGCAACAGGCATCGAGCAATTAACAATACCCATAATGTTTCTCTCGGGATATTTTCAGGACAGTAGTCCTGAAACCCTAAGACTAAAATAAGTCTGCTCTAGTAAGATTTCAGTATCACAAACATATATTCAGAAGGCAAACTTGAATATTAAATGCCATATTCTAATCCCTAAATTTACTATAGCATTATCACACACTTTCTCAAGAAAATTTATACAGCACCAGGAAAAAAAACTTAGTAAACTGAACATTCTCTGACAATTAAATTGATACTTTAAATGTTATTACCAATTGGGCAAAAAATATGACAGACATCAGGTGAATATTACCAAAACTACATGTGAAATTCAGTAATAATAACAACATGCATTAAAATTTTAATTTAATTTAAAATGCATTCCCACTTCATAAGATGCATATCTAGGATGCCTCAGAAGTATAAATACTTTGTCTTTTTACTCATGACAAGGATCTAAGAGATTATAAAGTTTACTGTAGTTTTGTACTTTATATTACTGTACAAATGCAAATAATTTTATTTAGAATTCAGAAAGAGGTTTTCAAATATTTCCCATAATTTTTCCACATAGGAAAGCATTTTGTTCTATGATGCCTTTTTCCTCTAACTTCATAGAATCACAGAATGGTTTGGTTTGGAACAGACCTTAAATATCATCTATTTCCATCCCCCCCCTGCCATGGGCAGGGACACCTTCCACCAGCCCAGGTTGCCCAAAGCCCCGTCCAACCTGGCCTTGAACCCTTCCAGGGAGGGGGCAGCCACAACTTCTCTGGGCAACCTGTGCCAGTGTCTCACCACTCTCAGAGGAAAGAATTTCTTCCTTATATCTAAATCTGCCTCTTTCAGTTTAGAACTGTCACCCCTTGTCCTATCCTTACACTCCCCCAACAAGAGTCCCTCCTCATCTTTCCTGTAGACCCCTTTAAGTACTGGGAGGCCGCTCTAAGGTCTCCCCAGAGCCTTAACTTCTCCAGGCTGAACACCCCCAACTCTCTCAGCCTGTCCTCACAGGGAAGGTGCTCCAGCCCCTGATCATCTTCGTGGCCTCCTCTGGACCCCCTCAAGCAGTTTCATGTCCTTCTTACCCTGGGGGCCCTAGACCTGGACACAGTACTGTGGGTGGGAGTCTCACAAGAGTAGAGTAGAGGTAGAGATATACTTCCATCCAAGGCTATGGTAATAAACCAGAAAAATTAATACTTAAATATATACTTTAATATATATGTCCCCTTCCTTTTTTTCTCTTATTAGCAGAACACAAGGTGGGGGCTTTTTTCATATTAAAGCCAAAAATGGGTCCATGAAATACAAGGATAATACAAGCCGTGTATGCAGATGGTTAGAAAAACCATCTTTTATAATATCTCAGCATTTCAATAATTCTAAACACTTATAGTCTCTCAGAATAATTTTAATATGGTCTTTAGGTAACTTTAAGGCAAAACATTAGCCTAGATTTATTCCACCTAGAACTATGCAATTAAGTTTGGTGCACAATCACCTATATCATCAGTTAGAGAGAGGCAGCTCTGCAACATAAATTAAGCCCACAAACGATGGGAACTGCCCTCTTAATTTGCCTGTCTTTTCCTCCTATTTCCTAACTTAAGTATCTCAGGTGCCTGAAATTGAAGATGAGTCTTGAAAACAGACCCCAAGACATGCTAAAGATTTAATTGTTGTAAGGTTCTCTTTTAATGCTAGATTAGAATTCAGAAGCAATTTCTTTTAATTTTATGAAAACCATTATTGTGCCATTCCTCCCACACAACCCAAATGAACAGATGAGGAACAGTAACTTGTACTTGCAAATACAAGAACACAGAAACAGAAAAAGTAGATTTGGTCATGGACATCCTACAGCAGCCACCACAGATGACTGAATGAAGGTAAAAGAGCATCATCAGTAGAGGGTCCCTAACCTACAAAAGATGCCCAACATAATCCCATTAGACACTGGAATTTTGCACAAATTTCTTTGTAATCCCTGTAAATCTAGATTTTCTTCTTACCTATATGTAAACCTAATCATGTCAAATTCTTGCATAAATACGCTTAAGACATACCTTTAACTCTACTATATCATTTTTGAGATAGAGGTGGGTACACGTGAGCTTGGGGAGATCAGTCTCCCTTCTCCTGTGAATGCAGCACAGCTAGGACCAGAGTTCTGCAAAACTCAGCAGCAACCCCCCTTCAAACCAAAAGCAAAACAATACCACATGGCTTTGCAATTTTGAAGGGACAAAAAAGAAAAATTGAAATGCAGTGGAAGTCTGGTAAAAGGGTATGAGAAAGAGAAAAAAAAATGTGCTTCATGAAAACAAAAAAGCAAAAATACTTTTTCACCATTCTATTGGTATATAAACAGAAAACAGATTATCTCACTTTTCTTACCCATATTTGCATATGAACTAAGCCTATGCAACTCCAAACCCAGCACTCTGCCAGAGAAGTGTCAATCTATAAGGCCATCTTCTCATCCGCAAACCCCTCTGATACCATATTTTACTTTTGCTCACACTAAATACAACAAACTGATATTTATAGCATTTGTTGGGAGACTGAAAGTTTTCATCTACTCACCAGGTCGTCCAAAATACCTCAGAAATCAAGTTTCATGACAGTTAACAAAATAACGCTTTGAACCACTAAGTCTTGAGATGTTTATATAAGAGCAGTAAAAAAATACATAAACACGGAAAAAAATTCTCATCTGCTTTTTTCTTCTGATTTATTACCTAATATTTGAATAGCAGAGGACTTTTAATGTACTCCTGTAATTCTACAGCAAAAGGAAAAGACTGAAAAATAATCTTTATAAGAAAGGGGAATATTATTTGCAATTAAATCCATATAATAGCAACTCCAGCTGTTAAGCTCGCTCATCCTACAGTAAAAAAGAGAGTAGAAGTAAAAGGCAAAAATATCTTTCAAGTACTTGCTTCTGTACAAAAGGGAGCTTAGGTGATAAAACAAGAGACTACTATGGCATTGGTACTACACATTCTTAAAAGAAAATAAAGGCACTTTGAAATATCATGTAGAAAATGCTGAATAAATTACAGGATATGTGTTTCACAGGGAAAGAAGAGTAAATAGCTGTAATTTGGGAGGCTAGAATTTCATTAATGAGATAAAGGGCTCTGCAAACAAAAGGACCTTTCTTAAAGGTTTTCAGTAACTTTGCACAAGTTTCAATATTACATCTTAATGGCAGCATATGACAGTGCATCTGCATTTCTTAGATGTTCTTTTCATTATATTTTTAATTTTCCATTTTCAATCAATAGATAATTGATAAATGGCAGTAAGAGATCAAGAGCTTTCTGCTGTAAGCTATACAAGCTCCGAGTTATGAAAAACACCACGTTCTGCTCTGTGAAATCACAGCAATAACTTTCGATTGTCTGAAACCCTTGTTTCAGAAAATAACATTTTAACATTTATCTCTACAGAAGGCAGACTTCATCCTCAATTTATGATCAATCAATCATCAGAAACATCCAACTTCCCATAATAACTGGTTTCAGCTTGTACATGGAGCTTTCCTTTCCAGGGTTCAGAGCAGATGAATTAACATATGCCTATTATAAACTGGTAGTATATAGTCTAAGGATTAACTACTATAGCAACCCGTACTGCAGTCTGCCAACACATATTCACCCAAATTGCTGGATTTTCTAAGTTTATGTGGATAGGATTTATATGTAGGTGTTCATTTATTGTGCAGAGATTGCAAGTTTTCTATTATGTGGATTTCTTCAAATATGTATAAAAGCACAGGCATTGCATCAGCCTTCCAAAAAAACCTAGCGTAATATTCAAAATAAAACTGCTACTAAAATAACATTAATTCAATTGTATTTTACAAATATTTCTTGTACACATTATAGGATTTCTCCTGTTTCTTCATTTAATTCTATTCAATTATTCTGGAATGGTATTCTGGAGAGCCAGTACATAAATTGTTCAAACTGAAATAAGATGACATGAAACATGGTATAATCAAAACCTTTTCACCCATAACCTTAATTCCATGCGAACTATATATTAAAAAAGTTAAATAAGCGTGTACTTGTTACAAGACACTTTAAAAATGGTGCATTTTAAAACATATCATATATGAAATCATATGACATCATAAATGACTTTTTATTTTTGAGTAAGTGGTGAGTATTAAGTCCCAGTGGAGTTCAATGTTACCTAAAAATGAATTCCTAAAGATATGGGAATAATCCTCTCGCCAGATACAGTTCTGTATTTAAGTTTTTTAGGAAAAAATAGGTTGAAGGGTAAAGAACCCTGTTTCAACTGTGATTACCTATGCATGTGCTTTAAATACACACATGACAGACTGCACTATCCAAGTTACTGTATATTGCAACTATCCACAAATAAGTGATGCATCGTTTCATCTCTTCCAACAGAGTTGAGCAGAAGCATTTTGAGAGTCAAAAGAGGTATGAGTTCAGAAAAAAATACCAGAAAAGGAGAATGGAAGAGAAGAAAGAAAAAAAAATACCATTCTAAAATACACTTCCTCTGTCTGTAAAAATAACTTTGTTGCTTGT
Organism: Athene cunicularia; assembly: GCF_003259725.1. NCBI lineage: Eukaryota > Metazoa > Chordata > Aves > Strigiformes > Strigidae > Athene > Athene cunicularia. The sequence continues at coordinate 7,406,960 of NW_020799091.1, read as the reverse complement.
AAAGCTATCATCTGCATTTCAGCTACTTTTTTCCTAGTATATTCTTCTATTTTTTCTCCTGTCTGCGGACATGATCTTATTTTTTCCCTCCAGTCACTCTCTCCTTCCTTCCTCCTACTGTCTTCCTTTCTATACTGCTCTTATGAATTTAACTTTCAATCTGACTCCCTTCTCACTTTATCTATTCTGGAGTAATTATTCCTGGTTTTCCTTCTACCATTTCAGTTCTGTAGCCTCACTTCTTAACTCTTAAGATATAGCACCTTCTTCTCTTTTTATCCTGTAGTAGATGTAATAATGTTTGAACAATCCAACAGAATTTTAGGGAAACTCCAGTGATAAATATCAAGGCTGCTTGGTGAAATTTTCAACTAGTGTGAAACATCTGTCGTAGCTGGTGGGCTGGGAGGATCAGGAGGGGTAGCAAGTCAACACGATGTGAGGACAAAGCCTTCCATCAGAGAGTAAATGCCATTCATTTTACAACTGGAGAAACCCTTTCTATATCAAATGACAGGAACATTATCTGAATACTTCCCAGTCCCCAGGTCCATTTACACAGGCTTTTGCACCTTTCTGCTGCTTTGGAGGCAGAAATCAGACATGTAGGTGTTGGCAGTCACAGAGGAAGCATCAGCAAATTATATAATTGCCTGGCCAAAGGACCATTACAGATTTATTAAAAAAAAAAAAAGAAAATAATTCAAGATTAAGATTATAATGAGATACTGAGAAACTTCATTAAACCAGAAAAGGAAATATTCCAATAAATCAAAGAGAACTTGCCTATACTTCCATAGACAAAGATTCATACATCTATTATACCAGTATTTCTTAACGGTGTGGGTAAGAAAATATCCACATCAAGGGAGAGGTATGATCATGTTACAGTTATGCACCATATTGATTTTGTTCTCTTTTAGTGGGTAGCTATCAACCAAAGCATTTGCCTTCCAGAAGCAAGCTCAACTTAACGGGCTGTTATTAATACGGCAACCTGAAAGAGATCCTGAAAGTTGTGTGATGTATCAAACACATCTTAATTCCTCCATGAAGAAAAGAGTTCTGAACTTTCCAACTCAAATAACTTTTCATTTCCTGGGTTCAGCAAAGATCACCTTAAGCCCTGCTGGTAGGTAGTCACTTTAAAATGACAAAAGTCCATGTGAATGCCGAAGAGCTTCTCTGCTTTCCACACTTACCACTGCTGGCTCATAGTGCCGATGCCAGCTACAGCGCATCACGGTATGAGCTGTGTGAGGAAAACGATCCATCGCAAAACTACACACAGCAAAAATAGTGGCTAAATTCAGTTAATCCTGGAGCTGCCAGGAATGCTAGTGCCAACCAGAGCTACTGACTGGGGACAGTCATCACTTTTAAATTCAGAAAATTTAACAATAGCCTCAGATTAAGGCAATTTATATGAACTCAGAAAAAGAGCGCTTCACTTTTATTCCTTGTGTCACTTGACTCTTGAAGCACCAGTCATATTTTGGTAGCATAGAGTTATACTGACATTAAATTTCTTTTTAGAAAGGCTTTAAACTTCAGATTACACCATTTAGATATTAGGATTTTATCTTTAATGCTGAAAGGGATTACATACAAAAAAGTGCCACTGCTCTCAGCACCTTTTAGGACATTTTGGTGAAGCAGGGAGGACAAAAAGTCACCTTTGAAAGAGTGTCAAATACCTGTTAGCAGTGAACAGCATTTTATAGTCAATGGGAAAATATTCTACAAGCAAAGCATATCTGACTTCGAATAAGGTCTTTTTCTAAGACTTTCCTGAAAGTACGGCAATTCTAACACGATTTTGTCAGTTTGATCCACTTATGATTAAGGAAAAGGCTGAAGTGATTTTGAGCCATTAAACAGAGAAAACGCAGTTGAACGACTCTCTCAATTCTTTTCTATTTTAAGTAACAATGGAGACAGGAAGATTGCTTCCCTGGGGCTCTGGATAGATCCATAGAGAATTCCTCTGAGGGCTGTCCAAAATCTTACCATAGGGAATCAATGATGAACATATGGGATAAGACAATTACCAACTCACAATCTCAGTCCAGACAAACTGAACAAAAACTTTAAAGGCTGATCGAGTGACCTCTCTGTCATCTGTCTTCTCCCTGAGTAGTTGTTCCTCTCCCATTATATTTCTATGACTAGAAATTGTGGAAGAACACTTTAATTCAGTGTGGTAGAAGAGTCACGTTTCTCCCTCTGCTAATTTTCAGAGATGCCCCTGCCCACCAGGATTGCTGACGTGTTCCCTACCTTTGCCTGCCCTCCTGTCTCCACTCTAAGTTCTACAAGACTTGGTGATTTCTACAGCACAGAGCTGTAATTTGGAATTTTTTTTACAGGTATAGCTTTCAAGTTGCATTCAACAAAGCACAGCAATGTTATCCTCCTCCAAAGACTTTACGGCCACTGTCTTTGGCAGCTTACTACAACAAATACTTCACAATATGACAACCATTGGTGTGCATCAAAAAATGGAAGAGACTGAGGAAGTCAATTGCTCCTTCCCCTAAGTGGCAATACCTTTATTATTCAAAATCTGGTCTTGTGCATCTGAAAGAACAGATAATCTGTAGCCTCGCCAAGGACTCTTTTCACCACTTCTTTCTTAAGATTTCCTTCCTCACTATCTAAGTGAATTCATCTGTGCTGCAATTTATTATTGTAAGAAAAAGAGTTTTGCTCTGTTACCTCTTGTCCTTTCTACTATAGTGAGAACAGACTATTTATTCTCTTTCTCTTTACAGCAGTCTTGTACGTACATGAAGACAGTTATTCCATCCCTCATTTATTTTTTAAAAATTAAACAACCACAAATCATCCTTTTAAATAAACCATGTTTTCCAAACTCAAGATCACTGGAGAATAAACTCTGAGGTTTCTCTGCAGATTCTTCTTGGTGTGTAATAATCAAAAAGGACACAAAAGTGCTCTGAGAACTTCTTAAATTTAAGTACAACAAAAAGACAACTTTATGTACCTCACAAGATCTCTACAACCTGGCCAGTGTTTCCCTTTTCCCTTGTTACAGGAATGTAACATTGTTGACTTACACTCAGCTGGCAGCATGACAACTACTATTGGGTCTTTTTTCAGTGAACTGCTCTCAAACCATTTGATTCTCCACAGCTCCTTACCTGTAAATGTATTATCTCAGCCTTGTCATTACTAAACAGCTCTATAGTTTTTCAGATCGTCTCCTCAGTTTGCATCTATCCGAATTCCAAGTCTGTTCTGCAAAGTAACTGCAGTTCCCAGCCAGCACTTTTACCTACATACATAATAACCGCTTCCACTGTTATCTTTGTCATTATTTAAATATAAAAATATTAAACAATGGGGGACCTGAGAAGGTGCTTGTCAACACAGTCAATACATCCTCTGTCTGACAGCCAACCTCCAGCAACAACTCTGTCCACAGGTTACCCCGAGGGTTCTGTGCTTACCCAAAGGTATGTTCACACAGACCATCTATACCTGGTTACTTTAGGAGGGTACCATATGAATTGCTGTGAAGAAGTTCTAATGACAATACTGATTACAGTCAGAAAGAAAAAAGAAAATAAATTGATCTGTGCTAATTATTGTTTTATAAATCGACTTTGATTTACAGTTTTTGTTTGCATATACAAACAAAAATTATTTTGATTTTTTTTTCCCTGAGAATTAAGCTAGTGGACCTATAACCTCCTGGTCCTATATTTTAATTCTTCTGTTACACACCAGCGACAAAGGAATTTAATGTTGCTGATTATGACTGTTCAACAGGATATCCATCAACCATGGCACGGAGGGACTAAATTTAGAAAAGAAAGTGAATTGGAGCCATTCAACTGTCAAAATTGCTGTGCCAGGTCAAGGAGGAATTCACCAAACACTTCTGGTCTCTGGTCAGTTCTCATTTAACTTCCATTTAACTGGTCTCTAAAACACTGGTGCATTACCAAAGACAAAGACAGGAGACAACTAGCTTCCTCTCAAATCATACAACATTTACGCTTTACCAGCATTTTAGTGTTTTGAATAGGTTTAATCAGCATTCATACAGAGAGGGATCTAACTTAACCCTTTCAAGTGAGATTCTCTGATGTTGTTATGCCATGACTCAGGGAAGTAGAAGAAAATAAAGCAAGAAGACTGCAAGGATCTTAATGGGTGGCAGATGAAAGGAGGAATGCTTCTTCAAATCCTTTAAATTAGCAACTCTTCACTATCCACAGACTGTTCTTGGCCAATATACGTGAGTAATTTGTAAGTAATAGAATTAAGAAAAAACACGCTGCAGCTTCCAGCATTTTGTAATTACCAAGGGATCATATGGCTTGAAGAACCATAGATGGCTACATGCCACAGAAAATTTTAAGTCGAAGGTTGTAGTCAAAGGTTGCTTTAGCAAGCAACTTTCCAGCTAGAGATATAAGAAAGAAAATTTAAGAGGTCTGGTATTTCAAAGGGAAACAATGAGAAGGTAAATGACTTATTACATATATCATGAAAATGAGAGAGAAAAAGGTTAGACTGTCTCATCCAACCTCTCTACCGCATGTTTTAAGAAAGAATACAATTGACAACTTATGAAAACATGTGAAACTATTTTACTCTAAAACTTAAAAAGGTAGTTGCACCTGTATGCATGTCAAATATTTGATATTGCTTAAGACTGTAAAATCTCATTTTCCTGTTCTCCTCTCTTTTTATCAGAAGATGAAATATTATCTTCCCTGGCATAAGCTATTTAAGAACATATATGAAAAGCAGCATTTCAGACATTTTGATACCATGGAATGTTAGATCTCGAAGATCTTATTATGAATTGAGAGGAGGCTTCTTCAGTAATCAATATAATCTCCAGAAGATTTAAAGCATTTAACCCAGCAATTTCCCTTTTTGGCCCAATTATGTTTTGACATGGAAGCACTCAATTCAGAAATGAGTTGAGAATATATAAGTTTTCAGATGAATACCAAAAATCAAATGAGCTCTTATAAATGCTGTTTAAAATAATCTTTACACACATAAAAATATTAGCAACATACCTGAAAAAGAACATGAACAGAGCAGCTGTGATGCAGAACAACAGGACCTACAAGAAGGAAAAAGACTGTTATTACATCGAACATCACACTTCACACTTACACTGTATGTCCTGGCTCATGAAGATTTTACAACTGTTACTATAAAAGTGACACTCTACTTATATGCTTGAAGAGCCAGAATTAAAGCCTGTCTGAATCCACCAAAAAGGAAGCTCTTGTTTCTAGTGGACTTTGAGCTGTTCCTGTAGAAGTTACAAAAACTATGAAATACAAACCAGGGTAGGGGGACAACAGACACAGCAAATGATGCCACTTAAAATAGTCTGGAATAAAATAACAAATAACAAAATAATAATAAAACAATTGAATGAAAACAATAAAGCAACAGAATGGAAATTTAAACATATTTTGTGTGCGTTTGCTTTTGTGGTTTATTTAAATATCATATCACTAAGTTTCAGTTTAAAAGGCAGGACATTTAAGATGCCTGTACAGACAGCTGCTTCTGCTTAACTGCTTTCCAGCAAGTTTGAGAATAAATAATCCTATTCCCAAATGAGAGTATGCTTTCTAGTAGTTTACCTTAGCATCAAACTCACTTAGAAAAATCACATTCCACTCTAGGTTATCAATGTGATCATACAAGAGTCAGTGAGAAAACTAAACAGCTCTCCAGCACTGAGAGGGAAACATCCTACCTCTTCCTCCCAACCTCTCTGCTGGGGCTCAGTGCTCTTACCTCCTCCTTATCACCCTCACAGTGACTCACAAATGCTGAAGAAAATTAATTCAAGGAGATTTAATAAATAAATAAATAAATAAATAGACGGATAAATAAATAAATAAATAAATAAATGAATAGATAGATAGATAGATAGATAGATAGATAGATAGATAGATAGATAGATAAAAATTCTGGGGAGTTTTCTACCAATTGGTGAGATAAGGAGATCACTGGATCACCAAAGGAGACACGGGCAAAAGGGAACGATGAGGCCCTCCATGCCAGGAACAGAGAAGAGGAGAAAGGATGAAGCCATCCTCCTTGAGATACCAGCAAGCCCTCGTACCTTGACTGTAGAACTGCTTGTATATACACAGCTGTTTCAGGAACAACTACACCATGTTTTGAATTCATAACCTGCCTTAATCCACTCCGTCTTCGCCAGACAGAGCTCAAGAGTGAGAAAATACTGGTTTGTTCTAGATACACTGGTCCATATTCATACCATCATTCATGAGGCAAACACCTTATAGAAAAACTGTAAGTGTTTTACAAATCACCTGCAGTGGTTTTCAAGGGTTGAAGAAGTATTGATCATGATAGGATACAGATAGCTTAAATGAAAAAAAAAAATGGTAATGCTGGTAACAGTGTATATTTGAAGGTTATAAACACATAGAACATTAGGGTGCTGCATGTTGACACAGATCAGAAAGTGTGATAAAAATTTGAATAGGAGAAGTTGATAATGACTTTCAGAGAAAAAAAATCTCACAATGAGGCCATTTCCCTTTTCTAAGTCCTCTGGCATGTGACTTAAAATTAGATCACACAAGACATTATAACATTTATTATATAAACTAGACTTTTTTTTCTTTCCTCTTCCTTTACCAGTACTACCATTTTTTATTATACTGCATCAAAAATGTAAACAACTGAAATCATTTTATATTAAATCATTAGGGCAAAGTAAGGACAATTATATATTTAACTTTAAACTAGCACTGAAAGCAGACTTACATTTTAAACCCAAGTTCTACTTAGAAAGACCTGCCCTAATCCTCCAAAGTCCAAAACCATATTTAAACATTCAAACAACAATCATCATTTCTCTGGATGCCATTTCGAGGAGACAAAAGGGACAAGAAGACTTGACAGCATATTAAAAACACTCACTTCACTAAACAGTCTCTTTTTCTTGTCCTTTTTTCTCTTATTCCTTTTCAACCTTTTTTTTTTTTTAGTAAGTTTGATAACAGCATAAGAAGTATGTACACACATCATTAAGAATCTCTCTGAGCTCTCACTTCAGGCTAAAGCACCCCAGCTCTCTCAGCCTCTCATTGTATGAGAGATGCTCCAAAGGCCTTAATCACCTTCATGGCCCTTCATTCCAGGGGCCATGTCCACGTCTGTCTCATACTAGGAAATTCAGCACTGGAAACAACACTACAGATGTGTCTTGCCAGCGCTGAGTAGAGGGGAAGGATCACCTGGCAATGCTGCTTCTAATGCAGACCAAGAGGCTGGTGGCCTCCTTTGCTGGAAGGGCCTTTTGCTGGCTCATGTTCAGCTTGGTGTCCACTTGGACTCCCTGTTTTTTTCTGCAACACTGCTTTCCAGATGCCCCCAGCATATATTGGTGCCTGGGGCTATTCCTCCCCAGCAGAAGGACTCAGCCCTTCCCTTTGTTGAATGTTCTGAGGTTTCTGTTGGCCCATTTCTCCAGCTTGTGAGGTTCCTCTGGATGGCAGTACAATCATCTGGTGCAGCAAGAACTCCTCCCTGTTCTGCATCATCTGCAGACCTGCTGAGGGTGTAGCCTCTTGCCTACCCATCCGGGTCACTAATGATGCTCCTGACCCCAGAATGGATTCCTGGGGTACACCACCAGTGACTGGCCTTACACTGGACTTTGTGCTGCTGATCACAACCCTTCAAGCCTGTCAGTTCGGTACAACTAGTTTTCAATCCACCTCACCATCCACCTGTCATCAAATTGTCTATAATCTGTATTCTATTTGGCAAAATCCAGACAACTTAAAATACTTGAAGACTTTGCTTAATCAACCTCTATAATTGTCAGATGTCTTTCAGAACTTAAAAACATTATTTGGAAAAAAAAAAACAAACAAACACCAAAACAAACAGAGGTGGAAGACACTGGTCAGTTGGAAAAGAGGAAACTGATACTAATTTTTGTAAATGAGAAGTTCAGGGAATGTTAGACAGTCAGCCAGGTCACTTCTAATATCTGCAACTATACTAGAATAAATTATTTGAAACAGCTAGTTTATAAACATCTAGATAACAAGACAATAAGAAACCACCAACACCACAGACAAGTAAATTAAAAATACCGTAATTTTCTCCTTTGACATGTTTTAAGGAAAGGAGCAGGTGTACTTTATCTGAACTTTAATGTATCTGTGGCATACATTAATTACGTAAGTAGGCAGAGAGCTGCTCACAAACACTGCAGGAGAAAACTCTAACAGTTACCAATTCGTTATCAAACTAAAAGCCATTTTAACTGAGGTAACCAAAGAGGTTTTGCTTCCCTCTGCAGTAATGATTTGAATGATGAAAGAGAGATTATGTCATAAATTCACAAAATCCTTTAGAGGCCAGGTCTTCACACAGAGTGATTGAATTGCCCAAAGTCAACAAGATGAAATTCACTAAAAACAAATACAAAGTAGTTGGCAGGAGAAATCACGTACACAAAAACTGTATCAAGAAACAACTGTGTAGGCAGTACAAGAGTATAACAAATTCCACGGATCACAAACAGACAGATGCCAGCAATTCAGTGCTGTGGAAAGTGCTGTAAAATGCTGCAGACTCTTTTAGAAGCAGATGAGGTAAGACATAGCAGTATGTTACACTAATGACCTGGTGCAAGCCCCCCAAAATACAGTGCTGGGCACTACTGTCAAAGAAAAGCACAGACGAAACAAGACAGCCCAGAAGAGCATGATGAAAATAATAGATATGTACTGTACAACTGTTGGGAAACTGCTTGAAATACAAAAGAAGTAGCTAGTGACAAGCATGGTAACTATTTTCATATAATCATCAAATACTGACAAATCTGTGTCATTAAGTACAAAAGGATGAAGACAGAGCTAATCTACAGTGAAGACAACATAGACTAGGTATCAGGAAGAGCTCTCTCCGTAGGGTAGGGATACACCAGAACAAGTTGCCCATGAGATTGTGGAATCTCCTTTATCAGAGGTGTTTAAGATCAATAGAGGCAAACGTCTCACAGAAATGCTCTGGGAAAGTTTGACATCGAGTCTCCCAATGTTTACACATCAAGATATAGCGCTAAAGCAGACTGGTTTACATGAAATGCACAGCCCAGCGTGGATAGCCCAGTGATTATCTTCTTATCATAGCATCAAGAAACAGAAGAGAAATGGTCACCATGCTCCAAAATTAAGCTTATTCAAAAATAAGCCTTTCTTTCAACTTTCCCCCATTCTATGTAATTTTTTTGTTGCATTCTCAGTACAACAGGCTAAACCTGGTTTAGATTTAGAACCAACTGTACTAAAAAGAGAAAAAAATACAAAGGCCTACAGAAATACAGTTTTAAACATTGAGTGAGTTTAAGCATCATAATCTAGTGAGCAGGAAGTCTCATTTGGGATTTTTCTTGCACAGTCCGTCATTTTTTGATTTATGACACAAGGTCAACAAATTGTGCTTGGCAACACACAGACCTTGAAACTTTCCAGCTGCAGAAACAGATAGAGCAAGCAGACAACCTACATGTTTCTAACGAGAATGATACGCCCTAAATATTTTAATGTTTTTAAAGAGATGCACATAGGCTACAAGGAAATCCCTATGCTCCAGGACAGGTTAGCATATTCAGTGTGTAAGGTGAACCCTGTAATTTAATCGATTACAATATACTTTACTGTACTATACTAAACATTAATCAAAAAAGAAGAAAGTTGATGACAAAACTTAAGAGGTACTTTTTTCCAGATCTCTGTTGGCTGACAAGCTCTTTTTTTTTTTTTTTTCCCCAAGAAAGCTGAGACCTCATGTAAACAGCATCACAAAGCGACATTCAGCAGTTCCCAGTTCTGACCATAAAACAAAAAGCTCTGGCTGAAAGCAGTTACCAGCGGCCCCAGTAACACCAGCAACCCCAGTAACACCAGCAGCTCACAAAGAACTTGCTCTTGCAGCCAGACTGAAATAATCTTGGATCAGAGAAAGGAAAAATAACACTGACAAAACTATTAAAGCTACTCTCAAGCCTCTTATATTCAGATTTTACATGTATATTACCTAATCCTAAGGTTGTGTGTATTTTCCTTAAGTATTTTCATTATAGTCAGATTTCATGGGATAAAAAGTCTCTGATCGGAGGCTGCTGGTTCTCCCATACAGCCAGATTAAAGAGTGGGGCTGAAGTCTGTGATAAAGTAACACAGACCTTGTAATTACAAGGAGAAGCACTGAAGATACACGTAATCTATGTAGATGAAGACAGGAGGAGGGAGAAGGGACAGGTCAGTGATATCAGCTGGCAGAAGCATTTAGAGTGTCAGAGCGACAGTTCAGCCCCAAATAGCGTTAAACCCGGCTCACAGAAGACCTCAGGCTGTTTCAGCCACCGGCACATAAACATGACTTCACATTCATGAAGCTTGAAAACCATCACCTTCTTGATCAATCTCTTCGCAAAGTATGTGAGAGCTGTATCTACACTTCATGATAAGAAAATCAAGTTAATACTCCTAGTTCCTGAAGACTGTGTGCTACTGTCTGTTAGGGTCTGTCAAAGGAAATTTTTACTGGTAAAAATCATGGAAAATTAAAAACCCAGTTAAAAGAAGTCCCTCCAATAATTACTACTTGAGCCAATTTCCTCCAAAAGTTACAAAAAAGAGAAAGTGGACATACTGTTATACATTTTTAGATCAATCATTAAATAATATTTCTACAAACATGACCACAGTAATAAGGATTTAATAGCAATATGTGCTTGCTTTCTAAAATGAGGGGGTTTTTTAATACAAATTTTACAAATTTAATACAAGCATTCTGTGATTTATATACATGTAACTGGGAGCTTTGTATAGTGGTCATGAATTTTTACCTTTAAAATATGCGATAGAGAAAAAAAAAAGTGTTTCACATATCTGTTTAATCCTCCAAATAAGCCATTTACCCACAGAAGAGCTTACTGCTCTCACTGCTGACAGAGGTTATGAGCACCCTTTCACCTTTACAGACCTAGCTGAATAGTAGTATGGTAATTGTAATATTTTTTATTGTATCAGCTAACATTACTAGGAATGAAGGATGACGCTCCATTGGACTTTTGAGATCAAAATCACTTCTTCAGATTTACCCCTACTTCAGACAGGAGGAAGGATTCCTTGTGCCCCAAAGCCTTTCTGGTTTTGTTTTTTTTCCAAACATATTAATTGGTCTAATAAAAAAAAACAAACTAGCTTTCACCATAATCCCACAGAGCTACACAAACAGCACTATAATTATATGTTGGGGCAATCATAGAAAGTTGTAAACTGTTGCTTGTGGTTCCTAAATTTTATTTCAAGACATGTTATTGATGCAATAATAATGCTTTCTACAGCTCTTAACGCCAAGGTCATCTCTTAAGCAAACTCTCTTCTAATAAAAAAAAAAAAAACCAATGGAACTAAACATGCAGATTAATGTAATGGTCTTGTATTCTCCGATCAAGGAAATAAATGTGCATGGGATACCTCTTTTTTACCTGCACATTACGTAACATAACCTGTAGCATTCTAATCAATGAACTGTATTTATAAAATTGATATGCTTTTCTTTTCCAATAACAAAACAGGTTTAAAAGTGTAAAATTTTCTAGTAGTTAAAGGGGATGGAAATCACCAAATCCTTCTGAGTAATTAGACAGATACCAGAAGTGACAGAAAAGTTATAAAAAGAAGTTATGTGAAAATAGGTGCCACACTTCGTTATATCCAGCCCCTTAAAATCTGATCTCATGATCCCTCTTACTAATCTAAGTAGTGATTTTCTATTATTAGTTAATGCCCCAGGCAAGAAATTAACATAATAAATAATGACCTGATGGAATTAGTCACTATTAACTGACATGCCAGTTCTTATATATGACAGCTACAACTTAGGGAGCTGGTGTAGCTGGGAACCGTCAGCGTTAGGTTAACAGTTGGACTAGATGATCTTCAAGGTCCTTTCCAACCTAGTTGATTCTGTGATTCACCTATACGGAACAAAAGGGCAGGACTTCAGCCCTAAACCCCTGAGCTGCTGATAGTACCAGCTCTACTGCCGGACCGCACTGCTATGCACAGCGCATACACTGACACGGTGCAGCGGAAGGCTCTAACAGCCACTTGTTACTACATCACATCAGCAGTGGATCTGGCAGGTGGTTTTCCTGAGCACTGAACTAGTTTCTATCTGTTCTCCTGCTCTCCACTTCAATTATCTATTTACTGTCCCAAGCGAATAAAAACCACGTGGGGAGGTTTTTATTGCATCCCCCATTACTTTTCCCCACCACTTAAGACTGTTGGTCCTTTTGGGCTGTTGATCATCCACATACTGATTAGTTTTCTAGCTGAAATTAGGTAACTTCTGAAGCAATGCAACACTGCTGCTGCTGCTTCAAAATTGACAGGCTTTATGAAAATGTACACAACTATGTCGGATGCTTATTGGGCACTTGGCCAATTTAGCTCCACCTACACCACTTCAGCTGTTAGAGGCTCAAGCAGGCCTCAAGCAATCTCTAGACAGATAAGATCAAAAGAAACACTAGTATGTGTTATTAAACAAGAGACTGTGTAGGTTCATGTTAAGCACTGTTGTTTGATCACAATTAAACGATTACAATTGGCAAATATAGCAGGTAACTGAGCCAAGACGGGGAGCACCTGCCAGTCTCAGAACAGCATGAAAAAATAAAAAAGAAAATTAAACCCTTGATTTTTTTATTTCACTAGTTCCATATATACACATGTAGTTAAGCACTTCAGCACCCTTCATTTGTTTTCTCAAAAAACACTTGTCAAGTCTCTTCCCCTATTTTTCATATTACCTTAACCACAGCAAACAAATCTACAACATACTGTAAGAGCGCCATGAAACAGCCTTTCTTAAAGCTCTTGGCGAGAGTCCACTTTTGTCAAGGATGCACAACACTTGAGAGACTGAAGTATAAAAAAAGTAATCGCCAAATAAAACAGCAGTACCTTACTATTACACCTTCCTAAAAGAGCAAAGAAGAGCTATTTTACAACATATCATATTGGAAGAGCTGGTCGGGGCTTGTTTCTGAAACCAATCAACTCTTTGACACACAGTTTGCAGGCAGCTCCGACACTGAGCAATGGGGACACACCTCCAATCCTATTCTGTACCTTCTGGTACTTCTAGAGCTCCAAGTCATGTCCTAGACTATAAAACATAAACCCTCAATTATCAGCTGTAAAAACATCACTCTGTTAGACTGGCACACAGCTGCCTTCTCATTTCAGAGAGTACATAACTAAGGAAAAATAGTGTGCACACACCTCCAAACATATATACAAAGCAAGTACAATATCTTAGGGCGACAGAGACATCAAATTATTTGGGAGGGTTGTTCTTTCCTGAATTTAAAAAAAAATAAAATAAAATAAAAAAAAAATTGATCTGGCTTAGTAATAAATACAGGAAGAAGGAAAGAGCAGGAGGAAACTCTCAACTCTCAAAGCAAAGTATCACTCTAACAAAATACCACCTTCCTGAAATTAAATACTTGGAATGAATCACTACGTATATTCTAAAGATAATAGCTTTTTAAAAAATCAAGTTTTAAGTTTTTCCATATTGTAACATGCATTAAATTTAGCAGATTTCGCCCCCCCCCAAAATCTGGTTGGACAACACAACGGACTCAAGTGCTCAACAGAGACACACGTACAGTATTATGTGCATAACCTACAATTTAAAGAGGATAAACAGAATTGAAGGACATGATGCTTCTTTAACAACAGATCATTTTTAACTAGTTATCACTCAGTAGTAGGACTAAAATGAAAGGCCCCAATATTAATCAAAGTCAATGAGCACATCTCCAGTGGCCACCAAGACACTGCATGAGAATCAGGGGGAAGGAAGGTGTAAGCACTGTAATTATATTCTGAAGATAACTTAGATATATATTCTTCAAGGTAAGACTTCTGTAGCAGCTTTTTTTCCTTATTTTGGATTTACCAGAGTAGGAAGGAAAAAAAAAAACAAAACAAAAAACATAAAAGCTAGAGTGTTGGTGTTGTTCATTAGGAGGATCATGCTCGGTGCTTCTACAAGGTGTTTACCTGCCGGGAGGTCTCTCTGCTACTCACAGGATACACGTGCTCATGCACCCTGCCTCTCACATTCAAGCACCCTTCTCCTTAAAACTGTACCTTGACAAATGGCATCAGTACATTCAAACGTTAACAGAAACACTGTCAAATGAATTGCTGTTGAAAGGTTACACTTGGATTCTGACCAATAATGGAAAAATGAACAGCTTCAATGATTAGTCCCTACAAGAAGAGATTTTTGCCATGAACCATGGTAAATTCTCAGTTTACACACCACAAGAAATGTATTAAATGTGACACTGCCACATTTTCAGTTCATTTCCCATTTCCTGACATAGCTCAGCTTTAAGCCCCCCAACCATGACTTTAATACTCAGACAGCTGAAGGTTTAGGGGCTTTTTTTTTTTTCTAGATTCACTGTTTTTGGAGGCCTCCTGAGAAAATCACTACATCCTCAGCAGGGCAAGTCTTACTACATTAGGCCTGCTTGGGTGGAGGTGAACTTTGATGACTTTTGAAACCTTGATTTTCATTACTGTGTTTTAAGGAATAACTAACAGCCATTCAATTAATTTCTAATTAAAAGGGAATATTTGCAGTTACATTAATTGTATTTTTCCAACAGTCACAAAGAAAGTTGTCTCAAAATTTCTCTACAAGTTTTTGAAAGTCAAGAATTTGACTAATGAAAGCTTTTCATGTGAAAAAAACAAGTAAAGAGAAATTCCCTACCTTAAAAGGCGTCCTATTGCTTGTGAACTAGAAAGCCTTTGTAGGTAGAGCTTTTAAAAATTGGGTATCTAGAAAATACTCTATAAAATAAATCCAAAACATTTAACAGTCAGTGAAAGCATATGTCCATCTCTGTTAAATACTCAGATTGTCTCTGAGAACCAGGAGTAAGACAGACACGCAGTAAGGCAGGACACAAGATCATCTCAAAACCTTCCCACCGTAAGAGTGATTAGACATGAAGTGGAGCCCCTTGGTCACGTGCAATCCTTCACGGTTCTCAGGCACTCGGAAACTGAAATAGTCAGAAACTGAAATAGTTGAAGTTTATCCACCTTTCAGATATAAACAGCTAGTTGTGGTAAAAACTGGTGCGGTAACCTATGGCATTTGATCAAATTCTTCAGAGATCTAACAAAACAAAATAAAATTCCCTCCCCTTTCCAACAAAGGGTTTTCTGAAACGATGGAATGAAGGAAAAATTCTAAGTTATGTTCTTGACCAATACCTTACCAAAAATACTGTGTACCAAAAAAAATTAATACAGTTAACGTTTTAATAGGCAATATCCTTGAGAAAAATGACTTAATGAAACTAAAAATTCATATATATACAAGGACATGCCAGAGAGCGTCCAGCAAAGGACAAAAAGATGATCAAGGGCCTGGAGGAATGGCTGAGATAACTGGTGTTGTTTAGTCTGGAGAAGAGAAGACATTGGGGAGGGATTTTAACCATGTCTGTAAATACATTCCTTGGTGGGGGGAATTAAGAAGGCTGAGCTGGACTCTTCTCAGTAGCACCCAGTAATAGGAAAGGAGGCAATGGGCAGAAGCAGAAATACATGAAATTCTGTTTAAATCCCAGAAATAAGTTTTTGATTGTGAGAGGGGTCAGGCACTGGAATGGACCAGCAAAGGCTGGTCCATTCTTGGAGATCCTCAGAACTCAACTGGACAAAGCCCTGAACAACCTGCTTCACTTTTAGAAGGGACATTGCACTAGCTGATCTCCAGAGGTGCCTTCCAACATCACGTTTTCTGTGAGCTAGTGACATACTAGACCCTAGAATAGCCTAGCAAACTGCATTCGCATACAGACTATAGGGAACTATGCCTGTCCATGAAAAGAAGCATTTTTCCATGTGAATATTAAAAAGATGTATCTGTTTGTCTACTGATTTTTCTAAATCAGTGATATCAGTGATAAATTAACACAAATTAGAGAGAGAAATATCCAACTGCTGGAACAAAAACCACCACATAATGTAACCTATCTAGATATACATTATGCCCTTAATGAAATAACAAATAGCTTAGAATAATACCAAACTAATAAAATTGCAATACAATCAAGTAGATGGTGAAGTAAAATTCAGAATGCAAACAGATTTCAAAAGCTGATTTGCATTCCTGAACAATAACTTGATCTTGCGGCCACCTGCCTTCATTACTGTTTTTACAGATGCAAATATTCCCAGCAACTCCCAATGAGTAAAAGGTATTTCAATGATTAACCCTCATGACTGTGGTCACTTGCTTCTGTTCAAATGATTTTGAAAAAAAAACAATGTAGATACTCTTTCATGTATCTATAAATAAAGTTGATTTTGTGTTGGGTTCTTTTCGCTCGGGGTATTTTAGTATTTCTATAGTGATTTAGCAGCTAGTTCACCTTTCCCAGCTTACAGCTCTCTGAGTGCAATATGATTTTTCAGGGTATTCACCACCACAGAATGAATATACATTAATGTAATTAAAAGCACAATCAAATCATAGAACTTACCTAATTTCTCCTTCAACTCCTAAATCTAACTTTTAAGCACCAATGGTAATTTTTATTTGTGATTTTATCATATCTCTTTGCACAAGTTATTTAGTTGCCTTCCCTCAGTTTTCCTTTCCCTTAGCATTAATGGTTTTCTTATCAGTGTGATTTCAGCTATAAATTTCCTGTACTTAAAACACCAAGTTCTGGACAAGTGCAACTTTTCTCTGGTGTTGTTTTCATCACTCACAAGTTACACAAAGATGTTCCTAATCCAACTTCAACCAGTGTACAATTTTATCAGGGAATAATATTCTCTCAAACACCTGCAGTTGAATTTTTGTTTCATACAAAATCTGTTCTTGCCAACTTTCTCCCATTAGCTGAAGTGATCCTCATTTCTTAATCCCTGAAACCAAAGCAGCCCTACAATTAGTTTCCTCTTTCTGACCAGGCAAGGACACTACATTTATAACTGTTAAGTGTGGGCAGTTAACAAACTTACACAATAAAATATTCCTATGCTTTTGAGTTTAATTTCCAAAAGAAATGGGAGTTCTTTGTCAATCAAATCTCACCTACACCTCTAAAACTTGTAGCCCAATTTCAACCAAAGCTACACGTCTCAAAGATCCTCCAAGATCCATTTGAAACTGCAGCTGGGTGCTGGGGATATGCCAACATTAGTGCCCCCACCACCAGAAGACCTTTCTGACTGCACATGAAGTCGTCTCCTCCCTTTGTCTGCTATTTTTCACCAAACATAGGTCTAGTTAACATATGTATTTTATACACGCAGTTTAGACTTGAGGAAAAAAACAGACAAAATAAAATTACTTTATGTCAAATAACACCCTAAATAACATGCAATGCTTCCGAATACAACACCAAAGCTATGCACACACTCTCAAGGAACTTTTAAAAGAACACACTTCAGCCTTTGTTTTGCATGTAACTCTAACTCTATCTTAAATCATGCCAGGAATAGCTTTAAAATACATGATCTACTTTTCCATGCTTCTTTAAATTCATCATGTTACATCCGAGTAAAATACTTCTGAAATACCTGAAAGAAGCTCATCTAATTGAATTTGTATCCCCAAAATGCAAAAATACTGTAAAGGGATTTGTTCTTGCTAGTTTAAATATTCGTTCACTTCAGAACTACAAACTACCTGCGAAACTACAATCATTTTAAATTTTCAGATATACATATATATAATTATATTTATCACTAACATATGCTGCAGGGTCAAGGATATTCACCGTCAAAACACGCAGGAATTTTATATAATATCACTGGATTGTACCCAACCAAATTTAAAAATCTAAGAGTGGGTCAGTGAGATACTACTACAAGCTGATGAGCTCTTTGTGATGGCTACACATGTTGTTGTGCAGGTTTGCTCATCACTGGCCCATGCTCTCAGCTCAGGCTGAAGCCTCATGAATTACTTGCAGACCACTTCAACTTACATAGTCACTGCTCATCCTCTCCAGCACCTTCTTTTGCCTATTACTGCCATGTGTCTTCTGCTGGCAGAGATGCACAAAAAACTAAAATCATAGACCTGGTCCATCTGAAAGTAACTATCTTCCCCTCTCAAGGACCGAATGGGGGCAGAAGCAGGCAGCTGGGGTTCACACCTGCCTAAATCAGCTTAAGCTACACTGAGATCAAACTGCAACCTGTTACACACTGCAAACTCCTAACAACGCAGTGAATTCAACCAGCTGGGTTTGAACCCCCCCATCTTTATAACTTTGATGAGTAAATATGAACTAGTTGTGAATTGTTCAAATTAGGATAGATTGAAAATGCAGAATTAGAAATATACTTAAACTATAATGTTGTAAATGAAAACTACCAAAACCCTAACATCTCTAAATATTAAATCCACATGTAAACTGAAATTTAAATCCCGTTACTTATCCTACAAGAGCAGTACAAATGTAGTAAATACTAAAATAACAATAAATTCTCTTAGTAGTCTGTGCAGATGTCTCATATTAGACTTCTGAACATAACTCCTTAGCTCATGTTACGGATATCATCCAAAATTTCATCTCCACCATGAGGATTTCTGCTTGCCTCTTTTTCTTCCAGAGCTCATAATCACTGAAGAATTACAAGGTTTGATATTACCTTAGTATCCAAAAAGGAACTGCAAGAGATATTTGTCTTTAAAAGTTTACAGGCGTTGAAATAGTTTCATTGCTGCAAAGCATATGTATTAAAATAATATTCCAAGCATAACATTCTGTGCAAGGCAGCATCATGAAAGCCAATGTATCCAGTAATAATTCACATTGGTGAAAATCATAAACAGTGTCAGAACACAACAAAATTCTGATAGGCACTCAAAATTAGTAAAGGGATAGGTTTAAAGGAGCAGCAATAAATAATGCATTTTCATAATTCAGAAATAAAACAGCAGCAATTTCCCACAATTGCAACCACCTAAGTATTACTTTAAGCAATGTATTTGATAATTAGAGTAACTTGCATGGACAAATTTAAAAATTCCTAGAGATTGTAGCATGCTCAGACATACTGTAATTTATTTACAACAAATAGTTATTTTTCAGCCTCAAAAATTTCCTGCTCCACATGCCCAAGCCCATGGCTTCCCTCTCTGTTCTGCTGGTGAACCTGCAGGGCAGGAGCAAGAGGTAGCTGAGGAAGCCAATGCTGCAGCCAGCAGAAATACACATTAAAGGATGAGCTCAGGAACCGTGGATTTATTTTCTCTAAAATGATGTACAACTAAGCAGACACCTACTACAAATGGTTTTTATATATATATATATAAATAAATATATATATATATAAATATATATATATACACACACACACACACATATACAGTGGTATTTTTCTGTTTACTAACTGAATATATTTAAAATTTATTATAATTATTTACATTTATGCATAAATGCTGACACCTTGCATATGATGTCATTTGACACCAGTATCTACTTTGGCAGAGTTTTCAATAACATTGTTAACCACATGCATTTCTTCGCAAGAGCCCCCTTGAGAACTTGAGGAGGGGGAAATAGCATGGTAAGGAAAACTGCTTCTCTCATTTCCCAAGATAGGAGCCTCCATAATGTACAGCTGACACTAGTTGTCACCATAAGATACAGTTAACTCCTCAGGGTAACAAGGACTCTTAATAATTAACGCTTTATGCAAGCACGCTAGGAAAGACTTATAATCAGAATTGCTTGGAAGGGGGCGAAAGCAGAGATTGTGTTATCTGTTGAATGAAGGAGTTCATGCTGCTATGGAATTACTTTTCAGTGAAGCTTCCTGATAAGGCGTATATACTTGTGCGTCATGGGAAAGGAAGGCCTTAGCATTTTAAAGAAGTTCTCACCACAGGTGTCTACTCCATCCCGCTGCCAGAGGCTGTGCCTTGCAGCAGCAAAGCAGCTTGTGTGAGTGCTCGGCGTCCGCTTCACTGCATGAGCCAGGTAAGGGAGTCACACCGTTGGTGACAGCTGGGCAAGGTAAAACAACTCATTTTGCTTTGAAGACCCCTTCACTTGGTCTTTTTAACCATCTCCCATGTGGAGACTAAGTGGAAAGAGGAGATGCTAAGCAGAAGCTAAGAGAAGCACTACTTTAGACGGCTCTAGCTAGATCCACAGTGCCTTTCCCTCAGTTTTTATTGAGCTGTAAGATTCTTAGACCTAATAAAGAGAAGCTCAAAACTGATATGGGAATCAGCCGAAAATAACAGTGTTTTACTGAAATACTTGTTAAGGTGGTACTTTTAAAAGATGGCACAGCAAGGGCTCGCAGAGCACAAAGTATGCAGTTCTCTTCCAATATTACAACTTAGAACGTTATTACAACTTGATTAGGATAAACTCTTTACATTAAGTTATACTCCTCTTTCTCCCAGCAGCTTTAAAACTGTCTTCTTTGTTTTTTCCAACATTCATTTAAATGTTACAAGATCGGTCACCTACTTCTTAACACAAAAGTTGTATGTTCAGGAAAAAGACTTGGCACCAGCAGAGAATCCTACAAGCAAGACCAGATTAATTTTCATTCCTTCTGCTACTCTTACTCCTAACCCAACATAGAAAAAAACAATATTAAAACAACAAAAGTAACGTGAAACAAGATTAATGTAAGATTATGCCTTTTAGTGACTGTTTAAATATTCTCTTCAATGTTTAAAAGCTGGTACAGATATTTGTGCATGCCTAGAGGCATTACTTTATTGCTAGTACCACAGCAATATCCCAATACAGAATACATTTCTAAACTGGTACATAGTAAAATAACTAAAATGAATCAAGAGTTTCCTGAATATTACACCACTGCCCTATTCTGCTCTGCACCTTTTTGGTTTTTCTGCACCCCCACCTCCCTCACACCTTGCCCTTCCCCAGGTGGGAAAGCTACCTGCACCCAATACCTCCCAGCTGGGAGCGGGGTGGGCTGCAACAAGAGCTGTCCCAGTCCCTCAAATGACATTTTCCATTACAGCTGGGACGGTGGGTCAAGTCCCCAGTGGCAAACTGCATCCATACAGTGGGATCAGAGAAGTAGGAAAGGTGGACAGGGAAGACAAGGAAAGGGATGGAGACTGTGGTCTACTAAATCTCGCCAGCCTGTTTCTGGAGAACTTCGAAAATATAGTGATACTTGATGGTACTGTATTTTTTTTACTTTTCTAAAATACAAATGAGGATGGATTCAAATAACATCACTTGCAACTGTATACAAAACAACTCAAACAACTAACTGTGACCTTGTTAGAGTACACAAAAACTCTTTAAAAGCACATAGCTAGCTACGAGCTGGTTATCAAGATCTAAACCAATTCATTTGCAAGGATTATTTTTTTTTAGGAAAATTAATTGTTAGTAATTCATTAAAAGCTGATTTTCTAAAATAGCTGTGTAATCCACTGATATAACCGCAGGCAGCACTCTCTTCCAAGAGTGTGGTTTTGCACCCCAAAAGTTATCTCCTGGGAATATTAAAAAGTTATTACAGGGAGATTAGCTGAATTTATAACTACCCATACAATCAATCATGCAGCTAAATTTAATGAGCTTTTAACATTATTGCAATGTCTCAATGGTCAGTGCAGTTATTTCAAATCTCTGGAAATGTTTCCGGAAACTACTCAGAAATTTCAAGTTTCTTCTAGTATTGCCTTAGAGACAGCTCCCAAACTCTTAAAAAATTTTTTTTATTATTATTATTATTTTTGTATGGATCTGAATTTTATCATTTAAGTCAAACAGAACTTGAAAAATGTAGCTATGCACCTGAAATCTTAGCAAAATCAAGGTTTTCACCAGAAAGTAGTAACTGATGTTACTTATTTTCTCCTAATGATCTCTCTTACATTTTAAGCAATCTATTTTTCACAAAGTGAAGAAGAATCCTATGCAATTTTTTTTTGGTGAGCTACAGCTACCTTTCAAAGAAAGGAAAATTTCAGAAAACAGGAACACTATCCTTTACAGTAGAATGCACAGAACTGAATTGTTAAAGGAACACATATCATAGTAAACATGTTTCTGCAAGACATGACCTCTAAGAATGAAGTATGTTATATTTTCACATCTATTTTATTATCAGTAAAGTACCAGCAAGATTTCCAAGAATGTAGAACTCTAAAAAGTGGATGATGTACATACTGATGTCATTGTGGATGCCTAGCAGATTTCCTTATAGGACATCCGACATCCTCTCCTTAACTTTTCATTGTTATAGACTAGAATTTGATTCTTCAAACACCAGTATTTATTGAGTTTATACGAGATAGTTCAAACTGTCTAACCAAAAAGTAAAGGCTGTCATCAGAATAAACTTAAAAATTTTAAAAATTCAACAAATTGGAGAGAGCAGACATTTTGACAGTGCCGTTAATGGGCAGGATGTACAAACTCAGGAAACAACATCAATAATGTCCACTGCACCATAACGAACACATGAGATTCGAGGGTCGCACTCCATCTGCACTAAGGGTTGCTTCCTGAGCTGGATAAAACCATCCCTCATTCATCAAACTGAGATTAAATCCCTTGATCTTGCTACCTGCACGCTTAAACTTCCACACTGAAGCTGTTAAACTTGTTTGGGATGCCAGCCTCTTAACTTTGGACACAACTACTGAATTCACACTACTACCACTGAGCTTTTTTACTGGGTCTGCAATGGTGGTACATTCATCCAGATAATCACTCTGAACCTGTAAAATATTGGATAAATAAGGGGATGTTACTATAAGGGATCAGAAAGCTGAGCCCCTGACAGGTCACTGAGTTGGCTTCTATGAAGTCAAGATATTTTCACAAGACTATGCAGTGGCAGATCAAAGAGAATCCTAGATTACCTTAAAAAATATCTGACCAAATTTAGAAGAGCTTCACATTGTCAAGAAAACAAAGACTGGGTCTCCATCCTTCTGGGTCAGACAGTATCTCTTACA
This sequence comes from Athene cunicularia, assembly GCF_003259725.1. Taxonomy (NCBI): domain Eukaryota; kingdom Metazoa; phylum Chordata; class Aves; order Strigiformes; family Strigidae; genus Athene; species Athene cunicularia. The sequence continues at coordinate 7,383,848 of NW_020799091.1, read as the reverse complement.
ACTATATAGGAATAAAGCATGAAAACCAAGACCGAGCACAACTCCTGGCAGTCAAGTAACCAAGTGGAGCAGCATTACTGCCAAATGAGTTGTGAAACTTTCAGCCCAATTATAAAATGCATCAAAAATACGTATGTGCTGGGTTTGTGTGGCAGGGTTTTTGGTGGCAGAGGAGGAGGGTACAGCGGTGGTCCCCTGTGAGAAGCTTCTCAAAAGCTCCCCTGGCTCCAAGTCAGACCCAGCTTTGGCCAAGGCCAGGCCAGTTAGTGTAGGTGGCTGTGCCTCTGTGATAATGTATTTCAGAAGGGGAATCTGAGAGAGGTTTGGGAGACTTGTGAAGAAGTGTTACAAGAAGGACACCTGTGGGAACACTGAGGTCAGTGGAAGGAAGGAGGAGGCAGGAAGGAGGGGAGGTGTGCCAGGGGACAGAGTCCCCCTGTATCCTGTGGTGAGATGTCAGGGCCGCCCCCCCGCCACCCACGGAAGTCACTGGAGGAGCAGAGATCCACCTGTGGAGGACCCCTGGGACTCTGTGGGAAGAAGCAGCCCCCACTGTTGTTGTCTGGCACTGGGAGGACTGGGGTGATCCACACTGGAGCATCTCGAAAAGAATGCATCCCATGGGGAGGACTCATGACAGAAAGAGTTTGTGGAGAACTGTCTCTTATGAGAGGGACGTCACGCAGAGCAGGGGAAGAATGCAGAGAGTGCAGCAGACTGACTGCACCCCTGCCCCTGTGCTGCTCTGGGCAGAGGTAGAGATATCAGGAACAAAACTGAGCCCAGGAAGAAGGCAGGAGTGGGGGCAGGTTTTTTTAAGATATGGTAACACTTCTCACTGCCCCATTCTGTCTGTTAAGTGTCATTATTGATAATGTTTTGAATTAAAGTGATATCCTTTTTCTTCCCCTAATGAGCCTGTCTGTTGCCTGTGACCATTACTGGATGAGTGACCCCTCACGGTCCGTATCTCCATTCCTGAGCCTTTTGACTCATTTTTCTCCTTCCCAGCACTGGAGGGGAAGGGCTGAGTGAATGGCTGCATGGCACTCAGTTGTCCTCCGGGCTCAAACCAGGACACTGTACTTAGATCATCACTTTGCACACATGCAAAATCAGAAATTCCATTTAAAATTTTCAATTTTCACTTTAAAAACTCAACCATAGAACTTGCTTCTGTAGAGACACCTGTTACTGAGGAAACATAAAACTGGACACCTTCAAATGTCTGGGCTGCCTCCAATCAACAGAGATGGTCTTGTCCCTGGCTTGCTAGGCAATGAAATTACCATTGTGACCGAAACATGAGTCTAGGCACAAAGAACCATCAAATGTGTTTCATCATTTTATGCAAATAATGTAGAATACTGCAGGGAAGGGAATTCACCTCATGTAATGTTATCCAAGGAGCTAAGGCTTTCTTTTAAGTCCTCTTTAATTTAGGCTTTCTACTCAGCATGGAGAGACTCAGTAAACACTTCCCAGAGATCACAAAATAACTAAACCCAGATGAGAAGACCTTCAAGCGGCTAAAACTGGGTGAGAAGCCCACTCTTCCTTGCAGCAACACCTCTCTCACACATCTTTTCCAGCCTAAACCACACAGCCATCAAGTACTGTATCTACTTCCTTTCTCAAATGTTTGCAAATACTTTAAACTGATGACTGGATTTAGTGTTAAGGAAACTATACCAGATATTTTAACAAAATTTTGAACTGTTGCTAATTATGATTTTTTGATCTGCACTTCACACTTGATTTTGCTGCAGAACCACAGCTAAAATTGAGTAGAAGTACCAGGTCTACACCATCTGAACATGTACTACAACATGGCATGAGTGAGTTCAACTCTCTTCTAATACTCAAGTTCTAAATTTCAATACAGCACACAACAACAATTATCCCAGGAGAACAACTTACATCTGAAATATGTCCTGCTCCACTAAAAATTTGGAAAAAAGTACTTTTAAAACGTGTTTTTGTTAGACTATGGAAAAATAAGGTAAGTATGTTTGTATGTAATAAGGTACGGCTTGTATATATTATTATTATTAATTAGAGTAGAAAACCAGATTATTTGAACACCTTCATTAATGAAACATCTGCATTTAATAGTTGATTACTCCCCCAAAAGACATCACCAATTCCATTCTTCCCTATAAAATTAATGTTATAGATTTGAATCTTCAAAAACATCATACTTTCGTTAAGTGTTATATTTTTCCCCCCCAATACTGCATTTAAATAATTCTCAGCATTGAATTACTCCTAAGTATCACCAGAGCCCACCTCACCTTAGCTTGCCTGGTGAGACTCAACACATTTGAAAGACCAGTTTGGTTCGGTTGACAGCAAAGGATGAACAACCTCTAGTCAAGTGCAATAACTCTACAAAGACTTCTCGAGATAAAAAGAAAAGCTGAAGGAAAGCACATCATGAAATCACTCAATACACTGAACTGTGTAAAATGACTTAACACAAACATTTTCAAATACAACACCAAAGAGCTCAACCAATTTCCTTCTGCTTTCCAGAGCACATCTGCTGTCCTTTTGAACCATCTCATTAAGTATTGCTCTGAAGCAGAAAGACACCGAGCTTTATCTAACGATGATTACAGGGCTCCACACATGGCTCTTTCACTAAACATAATTTGATTCCATATCTTCTGCATCTACAGCGCACAAACAGTGCAGAAGACCAAATGATTTGGTTATGTCAGTTAAAGGCCTCGCAGATTACAGGATAGGCACTTTGAAAGCAGTACAGCAAAAGGTGAAATGCACCCATAGCTGGCTGTGAAATACTTGCTTCATTAAACTGCCTCAAATTTTCCAAATCACCACTGAGAAATTCTGCATTTCCCAGAGCGAGGTGTGTGAACAGATGAACTGGCAACTAGAGAAGTAAAATGGCATTCAAAATGGGATTATACTGAGAAAATTATATTTAAACTTCAAAGACAACAGATAATTATAATATAAATGAAACCAAACAAATGTCCTTTGGGTACAGGGATGACCAGTTGAAAACACCTCTTCATCTCTCAGCTACTCCTAGACAGTCTGCAAAAACAGTACTAGGAACAAATTGTGGGGTCAATCCCTACCCCCCCCCAAAAAAAAATATGTTATCTTGATGTTAGTTGTACTCAACAGCATAAACAAGCTATGAGAATGCCTAACTGCAATGCAACAACGCTAGAATCCTCTCTTTGCAACGTAAATTAAACACTTTTATATCATTAACACTGAAAGCAAGAGCTAAACAAAACAGCTCACTATGCTGTTACATCAATGGGTTAACAAATTCAAGTCCAGAAAAATTTAAACTCATGGCAAAATTTATTTCCTGCAAATTGGAACAATATAATTGAAATTAAACTGCTTTTAGTTTAAATCCTGTTATCACTGGAAACTCTTTTTAAAAAGTCAGCAGTTTTGGCATAATTATATTTCTGGCCTGTGTCCTCAACAGTCTCAAAAGACTTTCCTGTAAAACAGCTTAAGTGCACATCCGACTCTGTAAAATGACAGAGTGCATAATATCAGGGTATCTATCACATACAGAAGATATGATTTTTTTCTTTCCCAATAGGGCATGTAAGAATAAATCAGTAAATCAAAATAAGATCCCAGCAAATCTGAGTGAAAGTATCCTGAAACAAAAACATCTTTCTACTAACATTAACAGACACCTGAGGTAAAGACGACATTGTAAGTTGTCTCATCAAATTTCATTATTCCATATTTAAGGAAATGCTTTCACAAATATTCCTGAAATCTTTGAGTTATCTGTTATATCAGAATTTCCGAGGATTTCGAGGATTTTAGTCAGTTCTCTGAAATCTAAGGAAGTAACAAAAGGACTTAATCTTTGTTTCCTTAATAGCAACCACAACAACCCAGCACTGCCAGCACCACAACCACCTGCACCCACATTTGCACATGCAGAGATCTATCACAGTGAGGCCAAGAGCTCCTTATCGCCCACCAGCCAACTAGAGCTGTTCATTCGAGTATGAGCAGAAGTCTACAGTCTTACAATTTAGAATAGTCTTATTAAAAAGCTGGAGAAAAAGAGTTTTGTTGCTGCTGTTGTTTTTATTTTCTTTTCAGAATGTGTTGCCTGCCTTACTACCAGCACTGTTACAGGTATTATTAAATTACTTCTTAGCATCAGCTGGTGGAGACAAAAATCCTTTGAGCTTACAGTCATCCATATCTACACATCACTTCCTACTTTGCAAAATATATTTCCAGCCTAGAGTCACCTCTTCTTTTTGAAGCCCAGAAGAAAATATTTGGCATCCCCTCCATGGGCTCTCACAGTCATTAATGACTGAAATTATTCCTCAGCTGGACCAATTTCCTTTTTCCACTACCCAAGTTCAGGTGGTGGTTAAACAGAAACAGCTTTGTTAACCCAAACCCATTAAAGTAGTGAAATAAAATATGTGCAAAACATTAAAAAGACAAAATCTGAGACAGAAGATCCCCAAACACACTCCTTTTCCAGGAGGTACTTAAACAACGGAAAACAAAAGGAGATTGGGAGCAGGAGACTATTCAGGGATTCAAAACTGAAGCTAAAGACAAACCAAACTATGTGCAGCATCCTTGCAGGCTGCTCACAAATCACCGGCTTCTAAATTAAATACAGGAAACAGGAAACACCATGTGACCCCCCCCATATTTGTCATTATTTGCACTCTTGTCACTATCTGCAAGGTATGGTTGACCTCACATGGACCTTAATGTTCATGGACCGCAGGGAATCATTACAAAAGTGAAAACAACGGAGACAAAAGCAGAACCGAGCAGAGCAGGCAGCATATGCCCCAGTATAGCGAAAATTCAGGCAAACGGATCAGGTTACAGATATTCAAGCAAGTAGACACCAGTGTAAAACATAAACTGATAGTTTCAACTATCAAATTACAGAATAAACCTTGTAGAAATACAATGCCATTATACACAAAGTTTTAATCTGGACAATATTTTAATAGATTAGTCACGCTACAGATATTTGGCTGAATGTTTGAAAATAAGTGTAATAGTTCTGGTGAACAAAAATTAACTATTGTGCTCACATAAGTTTTTTTCTTGATAAACATCTTTCAAATAATACTTTAAGATACTTTATTCATACAATCAAAATGATCCTATCGCATACTAACAGATAAAAATAATTTGCATTAGCAGCATTAATGTTTTTAACACTTTACTTACTTGGTACCAACTACATCCCCCTTCAAGAAACAAAGAAATATTAAAAGAAACTCAACATATTGTTAAGAGGAGCACATAAAACTTTGATATATTCTTTGGTGAAAAGATACTGTGGGTAGATACACAAAGGGATTCACGCTGAGAGGACACAACAAGTAAAAGCACCAGGCATGAACTTTCATTTGCGGTTTAGAAAACTACTTTCTTCCAGCAGTGGTAAGTATTGATGAGTGCATCCAATCTCTGCAGTGACTAGGGCTTAAATATTTAGAAGAAAAATATCTAGTCTTTGCTGTTACAAAGATATTTTAAAGGTAAACCAAGTGGAAAAGAACATGCTATTATTTCAGTTCATAAGCTTGTGTCTTTGAGATGTTTTCTCCTGTCATACTTGATGTGCATCCACACGGTATATAAGGTTGCTGGGTTTTTTCTGAACATCAGAACCACTTCTTTGAGCAAACTGGTATCTTCAGACCAACCACTGTAATTTTCCGTTTCAACTATAGTAATGACAAAGCTTTCAAGTAGGAGACAGCCTGTTTCACAGAGACGCTGGAGCACCAGGTGAGTTCAGAATACACTTGAGGTCATCCCTTTGCATAACTTACTGTGTTTGCTGCACGCACTGATGCGGTTTTGTTCCTTTTGTTGTGCAATTCGGCTGCTTCTGTTTCAGGCACAACACAACTTTGACAACAGTCTGTTCACCATGAGACAAGTTCATAAAGACTCAGTAAAATATATCAACTGTTCTGATTCGCAGGGTAATTAATTTGGTTACCTCCTCACTTTTCTATGCCCTACCTCCTCATCACTTCCCATAAATCAAACTCTATTGCAGAATTATGTTATTCAACTGAATATGAAATTGAACATGAATGAAACTGATAATCAGCATCTTCCGGCATTCCTTCAGAAATAACTGAGCAAAGCAGCACGGTGGTTTTGGTAAGGTTTGGTCTTTGTATACAATGGCTATTCCCTAGCCTGAGAGATATGAAAGATGCATTTCGTGAAGCAAAAGGGAAAAAGACATTGACAGAGACAACATGGAAAATTTTAATGTGTTGAGTTAATAAGTTAACTAAAAATCCCAGGAATCCAGGGAAGAAAAAAATAATACAAGGGGGAGGCAATTTTAATTTTTTTTAAAAGTGTTAGAAAGAAAGTTACGAGTACAACTTCAAGGGGAAATACTGCACCCAGTAAAACTGATTTAAACCCTCTGAATTGTAGCCAGGATGATCACAGAGGAGTTGAAAAAAGATGTGTTAGATCCAAAGAAAATGTCTGAATGGCTTATTTACAATTAAGTAAAACATAGGTTACCTGAGAAAAAATAACTCACTAGTACAACTTACAAAAAATGAAACAGAACGGCAAGAACAGTTTTACCACTGTCCCATCATCAGTGGAGCTGGTCAGTTCTGGGCTAGTCATCAGTCTACTCACTGATATTTAAGAATAATTAAACCTGTCAGGACAAGGAAGAGGAATAAATTAGTACACCATTAAAAGTCCTCTCCAGCCCTAATTACAAGCTGCCTTGCCTTTGTAAAAAAAAAAAAAAAAAAAAAAAAAAAAAAAAAAAAAAAAAGTAGCATGTGTTAGGAGTTTTCTGTTGCTTCCTTTGTGTTAAAGAGCTTTAGTTTAAATTGCAAAAATAAGAAACTAAAGTGAGCCTTGTACAAGGTCCTTAACTTGGTATCCACGTACAAATTTTGAAACATCAAAGCAATTCTAAGATTGCTTCCAGAACTTCTGGCAGCATTTCATACTATTTGAAGAACACCTACTTCACTACTGGGGCAATGAAACGCTTCTTCGAATACTGACCAATATTGTGGCATATTACCAAGGAAGGGAGAAGCACATATAAAAATACTGTTTGGGGGAAAACAAAAAAAATCACAGACCGTTATTACAATTTGCCTTCTTAAAACAAAAACCAAACTCGCAATGCAGACGTACCACAATAAAACAGAATGAGGCTTAATACTACCAGATTTAATAAAAGAAACCTATATGAATCTGACCTGAGGTCCCTATGCTTTTAAGCAGAAACAAATCCAAGACACAAAATAGCACAGATCAAGCAACTGAAAAATAAACATGAAATAATTCAGAATTTAATTCTGTTATCTTCTGGTTTGTTTTGAAAATGTGTCTTCCATTGGAAAGCTTTGATATAAAAATTAGGAATCTTCTCAGGTCTTACCTTTAATAAGTACTGAATCCCTAGCAAGGATTTCTTCCTTCCAATTAGAAGAAGTGTTTGTGCTAGACAGGTTTTGATCAGTCAAAAGCCTTACACAATTGGATATAAATTATTGGATACTCTGAAAGGCTGTAACTTTGCCACTTCTACAGTAAAAAAGGATAAAGGGATACATAAAATCAAACTCTTCAATTCTCTCCGCCAAATATAGCACCATTTTAATCTGCTTGCTAGATCACTTGAGCAGAAACCACTTTAGAATTGTGGAAAACATGACAAATCAGGTCTTATCTTCCAAGGTGGTGGTGGGAAAACCCAAAGGAATTTCAAACCCCTGAGAAATCAACAAGGAATTTAATTATGAAGTGATTTACTAGTGTTTTGATACTATAATCTGCCTACAATACAGGAATAGGTCAATGAAAAATTCAAGCAACCCTGGTTCATTAGTATATATTCAAATGTTTAATATGCCTATTTTCAAATGTTTAGTATAATGCCAGATAAGAACGTCAGAAACACAATTCTTTAAGAGATCTTGAATAAAATTCCTTAAAATACACTGAAGAAATGAATACAGGCAAATTTAAACGCTCATCTATAATGAGAAAATAACAGAATTAGGTATTCCAGCAATAAGAGCAGCTTTGCCCACCTTTAGCTCTCCTAAAATTCCTACTTAGGGAAACTGCCACATTCAGCGCTGCGGCCCGGGACACGTTCTAATAGCAGCCAGCACAAGAATTATTTTGTAACTTACAGTGTTTCCCATAGTCTTCTCCAGATCAGATGGTTAGATTAGTCCAACGAGCTCCCCTTCAATACACTGGCCCAGTCTTCCCAGTACGACTCCAGCAAGGCTTGCACTCTCTAACCAACTCTGAATATAGCTCTCACTTTGGGGATAAAGCTACAGAAGCACAAATGTGGGGGGCTACTTCTACTCAATATAAGAGAACACTTTGTCTGGACAGCACCTTAAAAAAACAACTGTTGAAATACTGAGAAAACAAAGTAGGGAGGGGGGAGAAGATGCAGACACCCAGCTGCCTGGGGCAATGTGCACTGAGCTTCTGTGAGCCAGGGAGGGGTCTGCATTGTTACAAGTCTCTGCCTGGCCACTTCACAGAGACACAGCAAGACTTCTTCACACTACGGGGTACAACCACATGTCTTTGCACAACCACTTGGAAGAACAAAAAACATCCCAAGGCAACACTTAGAAATGTCTTATCTTATGATCATTATATACTCTGTGCTTGTCAGGCCACACCTGGAATACAGTGCTGTTTTGGTCCCCACTGTACAAAAAAGCTGTGGACAGGCTGGAGAGGGTCCAGAGGAGCGACACAAAGATGATCAAGGAACTGGGTAGCTTGTCATGTGAGGAGAGGCTGAGAGAATTGGGTTTGTTCAATACTGAGAAGACTTTGGGGAAACCTCATCACCATGTTCCAGTATTTAAAGGGTGGCTACAAAAAAGATGGAGATTCCCTTTCTACAAGGAGACACATGGAAAAGACAAGGAGGGAACTGGTACAACTCACTCCTGGGAAGATTCTCATTGAGCACAAGAGGAAAAATTTTTCACAATGAGAACAATCAGCCCCTGGAATAATCTCCCCAGGGAACTGGTGGATTCCCCAATACTGAATGCTTTTAAGATTCAGCTGGACATGGTGCTGGGACATCTTGTCTAGACAGTGCTTTTGCCAAGAAGGGTTGAACCAGATGATCCTTGAGGTCCCTTCCAACCTGGTATTCGATGATCCCATGGTCCACAATGAAAGGAAGGGCAGTAACATGGCATCTCTGAAGTGACAAGTGCTGGTATGGTGTAAGCAGAGTGAGCACATAAGCTAAGAAGATATTAAGATTTATTAAAACTATACCAGAGCAGGAATTGCTCCTAGTGTTAGGTAGCATGCAGAGGGCTCATTCCAGGATGCTCCCTGCCCTAGCAGTGTGGATGAATACCCACTCCAAACCCAGCCCATGATCACCCCCTGGAGAAGACAGCAAAGAGGGGAGCATAGCCGCCGTGCTGCCTGCTGTATGGTCATACCTAGTCATGACACCTTATGTCTCATGGGCACGTCCCACAAAGCAGAAGGAAGCAAGTGGGACTTGATCCTGAACCCTTTTATCCAGCTTCTCTAAAATTCTCCATAACTTTCAAATGCACAAACTCTTCTCTCTGATTCACAGGCACAGAATTTGAAACGTTCAAACAGCTGTCACTTAATTCCAGCATCAGTAACGTAACCTCAAATTATAATTTTGTTTGCATAAAAATGCCTTAGGGTAAGTGACTGGGGGAGGAAGTTTTTGGCCTGTTATTTATCACTATGTCTGTTGCTGAGTAGCACTTTAATAGCTGTTGTAGTAAAATCTTGTACTGATATTTTAATACATGCCAGGACAAAACTTATCTCAAAGCATTTATCAGATTCAATAAAAATAAATCTCTCTATAGTGTATTTTAGGATAAATTGCCTTTTTTTTTTTTCTTGCATTAAGTGATCAATTGCTATATAAACCATTTGTGCAAGGTTAGCAAAGTACTAACGAGTGATATTTTACAGTATCATGTAGTTAATCTTAAATGAGATGGCATTTAACACAGTTCCGTCAAGCTGATGAACACAGTTTCCCATAATGGTATATTTCTCTTTTGTGTACACAGTTCTATTACTTAAAACAATATTTCCCATATTACTGTCACATTAAAATAATCAAAATATTTTGTGAACCTCAATTCTAAATGCTATTTCTAAAAATTGAATATATTTGAACTGAAATAATTTATATTGGGAGATTATGAGTTATTAGTATGAGAAATACTAATTTAAGGCAGTTTCACAAGAACATTTAATGTCTCACACTGAAATTACTTTTTGATAACCACTGCCTCTACCAGTCCATATTGTTTATGAGCTGCTGCTTTTAAACAGTTCTTTTCTATTTGAGATAAAACAAGAGAATTAATTTTAAAATCTTCAGTGACTACCAAGAACATGAAAACAGATGTCAATCAATCTTTCCTTTACACATCATCACTACCATTCAAACAAAAATTAAGTAAAGGACACTTTCTTTAAGACAGATAAACAGTTCCAGGGCCAGATTTGATTACATAAAAGTTCTGAGTTTCAGCAACTTAAGATTTTTTTTTTTCTTTTAAGAAAAGTTTTATTAAACATGTGCACACTTCCAAATGTCTGGAATTCCAAGCACTTTTCTCACGACTGGAAAATTGTACCCACTAAGTCCTTTCAAAGCACACAGTCCTTTCAAAGTAAAACTGAGTTCAAGGGCATGCAGATGACACACAGAAATTTTATTTGTCTACATTTTTCTCCTGATTTACACAAAGTCCAATGAGTTGTAATGAATACCACGGGAGAGGAGTACACTGTGTACAAAACACGGTTACCGAAGTATTTCCACATCTGCCTCTGTTCAGTTCCATTCTGCACAGACCATAAAATGACAAAGCTCAGAGCGAAGAAAATTCAGAGGAATTAAAAATGACTGTTGAACATTTCTTACAAACAAGTCAACAGAGATTTAAAATCCAACACATGCATGGGAGTCAAAGTACCTGTCTTAGAAAATGATAAAACCAGAGAGGAACTCTGTAAAGAATACAGTTCATATCTACCTATATTACAAACACTTCAGTAACATAAAAAAAAAAGGCAGCAATGCTGTTAATGTTATTCCAATAAAACAACAGCCTTTTCTTCTAAGGAGTGAAGCTTAGCTTCCAAACTTCAGTGAAATTCAAGAAGTTGGCAAAGTGGTATGACTCATCTTACATCCCAACAATATTATTACTCACTAAATTTGTAGCATGAAGTTCACATGGTGGCCTGAGCATTACCTTATCAGTGCATGGTTGCAAAGAACAGAGATTGCTAAACCACTGGGACCCAGCTCCACTGGAACCTAAAACTGCAGGAGACCACTTGGGTTATCAAGCCCACTGCTCTTTCACTGCAGGTAACCTCATTAATTAGTTTATGATAGGAATTAAGCACAGCTATTGCATGACCTATTGCAAAATAACCGGTGGCATTTTGCCCTTAGAGTTGAAGAGATAAAAAGTATTTTCAATGAGTCTTTCAATGCTTTGGTTTAAAAAAAAAAAATAAAAAAAAATAAAAAATCAAGTACCTGTTTAAATTATTATTTCCCGTCTAGCAAAAAGTTTAAGTCACTTATTTCGTTAAATACTGTTGAAATCAAGGGGACCTATACACATACTTAAATTCACTCCCTACTGAGTAAAGCACTAGAGCATGTGCTAAACGTGCCTTTGGGAATTAGTGTCTCATGCAGCACACTCTTGCAAATACTCAGGCACATGTTTAGTTTCATTACCATGAATATTTCCATTGATAAACATGTCCATAGCTGTTCGCAGGAACAAAACTTTGAGCACTAATGAGAAGGCAATTATATTGAACGAATTACAACTGCAGTATTACTTCTCCTTGTAAATTAAAATCCCAGAGGTGAATGAGTGATTTTTCTATATGAAGAGATGAAAATAAGGGAGTCAAAATGTTTGATGGGAAAAATATACTACAAAAGTAAAGCAATTTTTTGTCACAGCTGACAAACAGAAAAGTCAATTTTCTTTCCTCAACTTCCACTTTTTTTTTTTTTAGAATTCACTGTACTTCAACAGGGTATATAAATCCACAACAACACAGTATTTGTATTTTAATTCTGCATAATTAATGAACAGTTTTACCTTTTACTGCAATCAGAACCCTCATATAGGAAAATATAACCCAATTGATGCCATATGTCCCTCTGAATTGTTATTCCAGATGTATTCCTTGGAGTCACAGAATTGAAGTTCTTGTTTCCTTTAAATAACACATTCCTAAAAACTCAAACGAAGCAATTTTGACTATGAAGTAGTTTGTTAATATGATTAATTTTTTTCTGGCAATATTCAGATCCCTCACCGTTTTTTCCTATAACCCGAGTAGAAAAAAAAAGACACAATTTACCTATAAAGTATTAAACTGTCAAAAAGCACATGTGCATTTAGCTTTAGCTTTTAGCCTGAGATTTCCATGGCCAGAATGGTGACCTTACACTTATACAGGCATTTGAGAACTAATTTTTAAGTTTTCATTTCCATTAGCACAGAAGAACTTCACCCATACAGTGAAGCACTTGGATTTGATCAGAACATTTGCTTTTAAGAAGCTGCAAAGTTTCATTATCTTTCTCTTTAGCCTGTAACAAAGAAAGAAATAATAATGCACAATTTTTTCTGGAATATTTGCTTAATTGAAGGTTGACAGTGTTAAGTACTGCTAACAGAAAATCAGAAATGGGGAAGGGAGTTTCAGCCATAGCTTTCCCACATTGCCCTGCCAACAACCTCAGCTTTGCTGGGCCATTTTCTCTAAGGGCTAGAAGTAATTAAGTTTCATTGCTAAATCAGTCTTGAGCCTGTCTTGAGCAGAAAAATCACTTATGCTTAATTGCATGTGGTGATGTGGTGAGCAGTCCATTAGGCAGACTGCAGATACCAGTTTATTTTTTGCTGCTCTGCAGGATACTTAAAAATGAAAGGTCATTATTTTATCCAGGCAGTCACTTGTATAATACACATTTCCTACAGAAACAGTGCTACTTCAGAAAAGGCTCATTATTTGAGTTTATGTTAAGCAGTTATACTAAATATTATTGTGAGGGTTGTTGAGTTTAAAACCACCAGTGCCTGAAACTTAGAAACAGTAAAATTGAGTATTTATTCTACGATAATAAGCATATAAATATTAATATTGTAATGATCAATAAGAGTACATATATTTTAAAAACGTATACAAAAAGAAAAATCTAAACTGCCTGTGATTTTTAACATAGGAAGATGCATACATAACCTATATATGCACAGTCATACACACACATCTGAACACATGGACATATCCAGAGGAATGTTCTCCATGACCTTAAGAAACTCTGCATACTATTTGCTAATCAGAACCACATATTTTTCACCTGATTCCATCAACAAAGAATTAGTTTCCATAAAATCGTAACCGACAGGAACAGATTGGTTTCATGGTTCAGACTGGAAGAATTGTTCCAACAGTTCATGCACGCTAACATTCCTGCTGCTGGCAGACCAGATCTTCACCTATTGTAACCATCTCACACTGGTCAAGAAAAACAACAGAATCCTTTCTGAGGAGACAGCGATTTAATATTGAAAAAATATTACAATAAACCAATGCAGGCAGCTACCACAGAGCTTTAGCAATATAAAGTTCAAGTAATGCCACTATTAGTGATTCTCAAAGTATCCACAACGCTCACATGTGAACACTGAGCAATGGCATTTGATCTTTTCCATAACAAAGACTTTCTTTACATTTGTAGAGATACTTAAATATCTGAGGCTAGACCATTCTCCTAAACATACTGTTATCCAGGTACAGGATTGGCCTTCCAGAGCAAGCTCACGGAAGTTCTTTAAAAGAAGGAAGAATATCAAAGATTTTAAAGTATGAACTGATTTCAGATCACTGGAGTGTGGTACAGTAAAAGCCAGCTGTTCTCACCCAAGGAGGATCACAATATGATGGAGATGCTCCAGAGTCTGTCTCTTCTATCCTGCCACAAAATAATATTACACCAGAGATACTACACCCTGGTTTGGGTATCACTTCCCAATTCTAGTAACCAGCCTCTCTATAAATTTGAAAAGAATAAAATAGTATTTTCTCATACCTTCACTTTGTGGAACGACTACTAAACCCCTTAGCCTTTATAAGCTGGAATTGCTTACTTTATGTACTGTTCTTTGATTTGTCTGTAGCTTAAGAGAAGTTTATGTAAGGTTTAAATTTTGAATTTTGTATAAAATTAACTGAATATATGCCCAATAAGTGTCATTATCCTAGTCTTATACATATGGAAAAATACACTGCAAAGTCTGAAAATTAAGCTCTTTAAACACAAACAGAAGTACACAGAATCACAATAGAATGGCTGAGGCTGGAAGGGACCTCTGGAGGTCATCTCGTTCAACCCCCCGGCTCAACCAGGGCCACCTAGAGCCAGTGCCCAGGACTGTGTCCAGATGGCTTTTGAGTATCTGAGAATCGAGACTCCACAATCTTCCTGAGCAGCCTGTGCCAGTGCTTGGTCACCCTCACAGAAAAGAAGTGTTTCCTTAGATTGGGGCCAGGACCTCCTGTGTTTCAGTTTCTACCCATGGCCTCTGGTCCTGTCACTGGACAGTACTGGAAGAGAGCCTGGCTCCATCTTCTTTGCACCTTCTCTGCAGGTGGATAATATCCTTCTTGAGAGGAGAAGATCTCAAGGCTGAACAGTCCCAGCTCTCTGTCTCTCTTCAAAGGAAAGATGCTCTAGCCCCTTCACTATCTTCATGGCACTATGTTGGACTCCCTCTAGGATGTCCATGTTTCTCTTGCCCTGAGGAGCCCAGAGCTGGACATAGGACTCCAGGTGTAGCCTCAGCGGTGCGAATAGAGGGGAAGGAACACCTTCCTCAGCCTGCTGGCAATGCTTTGTCTAATGCAGCCCAGGACACCATCTGTCACCTTTGCAGCAAGGGAACATTTCTGGCTCATGTCCAAACTGGTGTCCATCAGGATGCCAAGATGCTTTTCTACCCAGATGTTTTCCAGCTGGGTGGCCCCAGCATGTACTGGTGTATGGGGCTGTTCCTGCAAAGTGCAGGACTTTGCACTTGTTGAACTTCATGAGGTTCCCTGCCAACCCATTTCTCCAGCCTCTCAAGGTCCCTCTGGGTGACAGCACAACTCTTCAGCGTATCAGCCACTCCTCCCAGGTTGGTGCCACTGGCAAACTTGCAGAGGGTACACTCTGCCCCATCACCCAGACCACTAACGAAGACGTTAGACAGGATCGGACCCAGCACTGACGCTTGGAGTACACTGCTCATTACTGGCTTCCAACTAAGCTTTGTGCCACTGATTACCATCTTGTGGGCCTGGCTGTTCAGCCAGTTTTCCACCCACCTCTCTCTCTGTTCACCCAGCCCATACTTCAACTGCTTGTCTACAAGGATCTTATGTGAGACAGTGCCAAAAGAGAACTATTACTTATTACTACTTATCTCATTCATTCTGTTCACAGCTCTCCCTTTCTTTTCCTCATTTTCACTTTTTATCAGCTCACCAGCTACAATCTAGAATTACTCATTAATAAGGAAATATATTGCTTGTATGATTTTCACCAAAATTTGAACATCGAACAGGAAACAGAAAGAGCTTTCTCACTGTCTGTAGCACATTCATTCTCTTCTTGAAACCCCCAAAAATGCATTTCAAATTGCATTTAGGTTTATATACAGGATAATTAGAAGTTATCAAAAAAACCCCTACTTTTTTTTTTGTTTGTGCTTGATCAAAGCTATTTTAATAATTTGTAACATATGGATAAGGAGCATAAAATAACTTGAATTCAAACAGCAGAATGAGTAAGAATATTAAAAATTACTGGATGGGAATAAATACAGTGACTTCCTTTTATCACCAGTCATTTGACCAGAGGAAAAAAACCTATGATACAAAGTCCAAAATTGGTCTCAACTCCTCACTGATTGCAATTTATTTTGGTATTTGTTACTTGTCAAACGTATTTGTCCCATCAACTGGGCTTTCAAGAAGGATCATGAGCCACTCCTACATCTGCCATAGAAATGAGAGGACGTTATTTAAATAATTGAATTCAGTAGTAATTCTAAAGAGCAAGGAAACACTGACAACCCCTTTAACATAATTTCTATATTTGCATTGTTTTCCTAAAGGAATATATTTCATTCATTGGAAATAATTAAACATAAATTACATTTACACTGCAGTTAAACTATGCCTTCTTCAGAGTGACTCTACATACAGTATAAGCAATTAGTTCGTTGACATGCACATATTTTTTATAGCAAAGTGTACAATGAAATGACAATGTATTCATACATTGGCAAGACTATTATTCCAACAACTTGGGTGAAACAACTTGCACAAAAACTGAAGATCAGTTGAGTGTATAATTACATCTTTAGCAAGTATTTAGCATTCTTAAATGCATACAGGAACATGAACACATTCTTAGCTTTATCCGTTTAATTAGCCTATTTCTTCAACTATATGAATACCCTAAGATAACACTAACATCAACAACAGTGAAGTAAGAAAGAAGTGTAACTCAAGTACTGACCTCCAGTAATACCTATTGTGCCTTTCCTCATGTATAGAAGTAAAATACTCCCTACAGATTATTCTTGCTCTGGCAGAACAATGGAATTGCAGACCCTGTTTTGGGGGCAAGTTTTAAGTATAAAGCAAGATGACAGTTTCATTCCAATGTCATGATATGTAAGACCACAATTTGAATAGTTATTAAACAAATGCCATCAGGTTACAGAAATGTCTGTGTTTGAAATGGCAATCACTAATTACATTTTGTAATAGGAAAGAAATTAAGAACAATTATCTTAATAAAACAGACTCGTATACTTCCCGGTACCACATTTCTTGATGACCAGAGGTCATGTTAAAATAAAAACTAGATTAGAAAGTAAATGTATTTCCTTACATCTAGTTTTTGTTGCCCCAGTTCTATACTATCTGCATTTGCCATGCACTTGCTCTTTTGCTGATGAAAAATAAGAAATCTGGAATATACAGGCAAGTATCAGAGAATTTTAAGAAATAAAGAAGGCTTTAAAATCAGCAATCTCCTCCTTACTTTACTCCTTATTGCCAAACACATTTTGGTGAAAGATGCCTCGCAAATATTCTCAGCATAATTCAATTTAGGTCTTAGCCCTGTGTTTGACTTCACAAAGGGGCAGTTATGATTATCATAACAAATACACACTATCAGCCTGCATTAAAAAAAAAAAATCTACTTCATAATAAAAATAATGCATAGCATGATGTCAAACACTTAAGTACCAAACCCTATCCTTCCACTCTATGAAAAAACAGAAACTCTATGTATTTTTAAATGTATCATCCATATATTTAAAAGAAAAATACAAAGCATGAATCACCTCAATATCTTTCAAAACTGAAGTGAAATCATAAATTCTTTAAGTTTCCAAACCTGTGTGTTATGTAGCTTCAGTAGTAACTCTCCATGTTCTGGAACATGTAACAACTATCCTATTTTCATATTTTTCTACCTTAAATTTACACCAGACAATTCTTACAGTGTGTTCATTTTTTCCTTTCCCAAACAAATAAATTCCACCACTTCTCCTCAAAATTATTTGGAGCAGGTCAGTATTTTTTTCAAGGTTTGTGAAGATTTTTAGTAAGAAACAGAATATCCTCAGGCAAATCATGTACTAAAAGAGCAGAAAAGTTCTCCATATTCAACTATGGTTTTGAGACAAATTTACTTTCCTCTTCATGATTAAAAATTAATTAAAAACCTGCAAACCACATAAGATGTATAATCCAGGGCAAACTAGACAAATAACACCTTCACACAACTGAATTCATGGCAAAAACTTGAAGACCGTACACTGGAAAACCTCAGAGGTAATCTGGTGGCTTTCCTCCCCAGGGTTCAGTGGCATTCTCTTTCTCTCTCTCTCTCTTTTGCCTGCCCCAATCAAGCTTTAGTTTTCACTGCATTTAATCAGAAAAGTTGTTTACCTTTGACTTACTTCCAGATAATATAAATAAGGTATGCCAGTCTTCAGCAATTAAATTACCTTTGAACTGTTACCCACTGTGACCTGCCAGAAGGATTTTCCAGATACCAGTACTATTTTTAAATACTTCTGACACATATCCCCCAAACCAAAACCATAAGAAGGTAGACTATAAAACAGTTCCATTCTTATGGATACATTTTATCTATTTGCTGCCTCTTTACAAGAACTTATAATGATAGCCTCAATACTTACTCTGAAAAAAGATTTCACTAAAGATAAAGCTGTAACTAGTTATGCCAGTAATGTAAAGGGATTTTTTAATTGATGTTTCAGAACACTGATCTAGGATACTTTTTCTTCTTCTATTTCTTATTTAAAAAAAAAAAAAAAACAACCAACAAAAAAACCCCCACACATTTCTTTTGAAAAAAGCTAAAGATCAAAGTACAGATTATTCTCTCGGGGACAGAGAGAGATCTCCCTTTCGAAGAAAAGGGACTCAGACTGGCCTGCAACCAACTCCTTCCCTTTATGTTTGCAAATAGTTTTCAAAAATAAGAGGGTAATGATAAGGGAACTTAATAATTAAACCTACTGGCACTTTGGATCTTACACCACATATTCAGAAAATATGGTTTGATTAAATTAAATTGATGCTGTTTTACAACATACTCAATTTTAAAAATACACATTTTTCTGTGTACTAGCAACCCTTAACCAGGAGGGGAAAAAAAAAAAAAAAAAAAAAAACCAACCACACACAACACAGGGTAAGATCCAAGTGCTACTTCAAAGGTAGAAAAAGCCCATGAATGACATGACCTTACAAAAATTTAAGTTTCATTGTACCAAACCAGATTTCTTTTGAAATGTCAAACACTGTTTGCTAGGAAGTTTTATAATTTCAAACATGGTTCATTTTGACCAACAGTGCTGCCTTTTAAATGTGTCCTTGGCTAAAGACAGAAGGCTTAAAAAGTCAAGAACCTTCAGAACCATAACTACAGTCTCTCTACTGCTCTAAGGTTCATGTAAATCTGAGAAAACATCTTTCCTCACATATTAACATGACAGTAACAAAGTATTCAAGAAAAAAGCATGGAAATCAGAGATGTTGGGGTAGTTTGTGAGAGCAGAACTTCTGAACCCCGGAAAATAAAGACATCTTTGTGATAGGAAGGTACGAGGGCGAGGGAATCAGATATCCATTGTCTCACTCCCATGCGGTTTCTAATGTGCCTGTAAGTGATTAGGCCTGGTATGCCCCCGAGCTGAAATCACAGGGAACAGTGTGCTCAAAGCAGTTTTATTTAAATTAAAATTAATTGCAACTGATTCACAGTACTTATTCAGAACCTAAAATGTTATTGTTTATGAAGTCTTCCTGCATTTCACATAGTACTAATGAAGCGGACCAAAAATACAAGAAGAAAAATCACACTGACAAAACCCCAAAATTTAAAAATCAAATGTAGAATTTGGTAATCTCTAGAACAATCCCCTTTATATGGAAAAGAGATCATCATTTAAATGAACACTCTGTTCCATGTCATCTTTACAGTACTAACTAAATATAATGACTGAGGTGTCCTAAGATCTCTAGCAAATTGTTGCAATGGAAAGTAAAATTAGAAAGTCCCTTCTCATGAAAAAAATTATTACAGTTACTGCTATTAATAAAAAAGGTTCTTGTCTACATGACTTAACTCCACATCTGTGTCTCCAGGACTCTACACTGCACTCTGCTATGACATGGTGGATGGGGAAGAATAGGGCAAGGAACCTTGAGCTAGCAGTAACATCACTTTTAACACTGTCTCTTCCTTTCCCAGGTTGACATTCTTCCTTAAAATCAACACAAGATAAAATTTCACAGTTAAAAAGAACAGCTATATATCTGCATGCATACATGCATGCATACATATAGTTTAAAGAGAGAAATGTAACTTCAGTAAGTACTGACTTTTGTGATCTACTATTTATCATTTAGTGCAACCCACAAAGGCAAGAAATGAATGCTTTCACAATTTCTTCAGCTTTTAATAACATTTTAAAATTTATTATTTGCTTTAATAGCATTATTCTAAAATATATATACATCCCCTCATATAATGAAGTAGACTACGGTTTTGATTTCTAAAGAAAGAACACTCTGTTGAACAAAAAAGCATTTTATCACAAAAATATAAAACCTGCTCATTTGGAAATAATTGCACTGAAGTTACTAAGCTCCTTCCTATTCAGACCTAAACAAACTGATGTTATCTTGAGAGCTGTTCCCGTGCTGGTTTTAAGGCTCAAACCCAAGTCTCACAGGTGGCCCTTGGACCATGTCCTCTTACATCTGTCACAACGGCAAACAGGAGGATAAAGTCTGACAAACAGAACTGCTGCATGAGGAAGTATTTCCTATCGCTGTTTCCAGGTATGTGTTTAGCTGTAAAAATATGTAAGAAATTGCAATTTAAAGATCTTTACTGATCCTCTTGTTTAACTTTTAGCTATAAATTTAACGACAAATGTATCATTGGTATTTACTATGAATACAAAATCCACAGAAATTACTTTTTACAGATATCTGGGCTAAATTCATGGAAGTTTGCACTTCACGTTATTTACCTTACAGAAAACAGAATAAAAAATTAATTCTGAAATCTATTAAACAAAAGCAAAGACGTGTCTTCTTACAACAAAGTATACTTTCAGACACGGGTATCTACTGCCATAGTAATTCAAATCACTATATGTATTACACCATAAGGCCATTTTAGGCTGGAAAGTACAATAATTGCCTGTATTTTTGTATTTATTCATACTTCAGATTTGGTTGACACTGGTATTTTTGTAGCTAAGAATGCTCCAGCCTCATTATCTACACTGGTTTGACAACGTCCTTTAAGCTGCATTGCTGCTGCACCTCCAAGAGAGAAGACACACGTGTATGGGTTAGCATTCATCAAACATCACCCATTCTTCCATACAGATGATGTAACTGGTAATTCTAGAAGGAATCGGGAGTCTGCACCAGCAAATCAACATAAACTCCAGCTGGAGGTTGGTCATTAACTCACCCAGATATGGACTAAATAGGTTGAGAAGGAGAGATGGAATTGCCATTCAGCCTCTGCTTACACAGTGTAATATTCATGAGAGCCTTAGACAGCTTCGGATAGATATCTCTTCAGCTAAATCCAACTGCTGTTGTGAACTGAACCTCTCGGAAACTTATAGACACAGCCTGCAAATCCCTTTTTATATTTTGTTTCCCATGGCATTTCATGAAGGGGGGGAGGGGGGGGGAGAAACCACCAAATATCCCAAATTAATGGCATTCTATTGCAATGCTACAGACTGAAGATTACATTCCTTTCTTCAAAACATCTCAGCTGTTGCAGGCATTATGAAACGGAGCCTATCATGTAGCCAAGGGGTTTTTTTGCTCTGACTCTTCTATGCAAATCTTTCTCTTCTGCAAAATTCTATTTTTCCTGTCTTTGCCATCACAACGCACTACATGAAGATTCTGAAAGTTCCACCATACTGAAGCTTCTCCATATGTCTTAACGCTTCAGACAGAAGTGCACAATCCATGGAGCATGTCCCTTTTCTTCAGTTCTGAGGAAGGAATGGGTTTTTTCCTTATAGATTTAATGAAATCTGAAGATATGTGCCTGAGTTTTTCCACCAGGAAGTCCCAGAATTTTTCAGGTGAAAGAGATTAAGACAGTTTACAGGTTCATAACGATGTTATAAGACATGAGTTAAACACCCACAGAGTTCATTCGTGGCTATCAGTTCCAGCTCTCTGAGAATCATGCCTCTACCATTACCTCTGTCACCCATGTCAGCCTACATATTTCATAGTATTTTCTCCATTAAGGGTTTGTCCTCCTGCTCCTTCTCTGGATGAGCTGTGTGCATTTGTTTCCCTCTACAGGGATCGAGGGCATCAATCCTGCAATCTAACTGTCCTAATCAGATCCCTCTTTGTTCAGTACTTTGACATAATGTACAAATCTTACATGACAGTTTTTGGTATATCACTTGCTCAATATGAATGACATTGGTCACTTCCAGTTAAAATTCTCTCTGCATACAGTCACCAAACTTCAACTTGGCCCATGTCAAACGTATTATATTCTATCTTTCCATCATGCATCCAGTGACCTCTCATAGCCACTGCTGGCAACCCTCACTCCTCCTCCTGGCTCTCCCCTGGGGGTTAAGCATCCAACAGCAAAATCTCCAGGGGATGCAGAAGGAAGCATGAACAGTCCAGCTCTGAAGCACTAGCCGCCTCCTATTACTCTTCTCACTCTCTTCAGCAGACAGGCTGTGGTTGCTCTTGTTCCTGCCACATCAGGCAGCACCCATGAAGATAGCAGCTCTGTCTGGAAGAGGCTGGATGGCATGAGAAACACGGCAGCAGATCTTAGCCTGCTGCATGAAGACAGAAGCAGAAGAAGCAAGCAGCTGGAGAAGCTCTCCAGGTGGTGTCAGGTCAGACACCCTGAACACACAGCTCTCAGCTATGCCTACCACCAACTCTAAACCTTGTGACATTAATGAAATGCACCCTAAGACTTCCATAGACAAGCACAGCCATAAATTTGTTCACATCTGCTCATACAGTTTTTGGATCACTTGGGAAGGAGCTAGAAGCGCTAACAGAAATGAATAAACTCTACAAGGCTCTGCCTCACGCTCTACCCCCAAAACAAAGCAACTGACAGAAATAACTTACTAACATGAAACACAACATATTGAATCCTGAAAATTACTTACGCTTCTGGGTCTGATTCCCTCCCACAGATGTTACTACACTTCAATCCAACCAGGAGCAAGGGAACTGCTGAGAAGATTCTTCAGGAACCTCTATGATCTATATCCCACAGTTAAATAATTTTTAGCACTATGTACCCAATTTTGATAACTGCTTTTGGCAGCATGATTTTCTAAACTCTCAATAGTAATTTTACAAACCATATGCAAAAGTCAAAAAAAACACTACAAACTAACTCTTCAATTTCTGCAAGGATAATAATGGAAAAACCTAAAAATTCTGTATGTATAAAGACCTGATGAGTCCCAATGAATGAGGAAATGTTGGAAGGAGGAGAAAAAGGATTTTCCACAGACAACCAATATTATAAATTATAAATTTACCTGGGGATGACAACTTTTTTATAATAGATAGTTTTTCATGCACCCTGTTTTGTCTAAATAGAAGAACTGTTTGCATATTAATCCATTTAGCAGTGCAGACAGAATATTGTCATTTTTTAATAATTTAAAACAAACAAGTATGATTTTTGCCTTCTAATACCAAACAGTTTTACCCCCTCTTAAAAGTTAAATGTTGTTACATTTTTAAGTACTGCCATGAAAGCTGAACAGCACTTTTGCACATTTGGACTGCTGCCCCTGTAGTTTGGAATTTCCAATAAACAAGTTGCTCTGCTTTGATTTTCACTGCCAAGTTCACACTTCTCAAACAAAATACAGTCAACTCTAGTTCATATTCAACTTTTTTTCTGGCTCCCTTTCTACTTACACACTGTGAAAATATTCAGCAATTTCTTGGAAGAGCTAAAAAAAATTTTAATATGACTCTTGATAATTGTATGTTTCTTCTGGAAAAATTAATTTCATTTGATTAATGTCATTCTTCATTTTCAGACTAAAATTATAATTCCACAATGGAATTTAGTGAAAAGATCTTCCTTGAGTAAAAACACTTTCTCCCCCCCCTCCTAAGAAAAAAAAGGACTTCTTATTTCTCCCACTGCCTTCTTACACAAAAAGCCAACTCTGGACAACTCTTAGATGTTTTATCTATACATTATCTAGCTTAGCATTAATTATATTTCCCCTGAAGAAAAAGGAATACCTTGGAAATAGTGTCACAGGACACAGTACACCAACATGAAGTTAACTATCATCAAATAGATGCAATTTTCATCCAGTTCCTTTCTTGCTAAACATGGCTACATCCTCTCAGCACTTATCTTGCTGCTTCTCATCTGGTTCTCCCTAGCCCCTGAGGCAATTTAATTGATAAAAGATCAGAGGGAATAGCTAAAGAAAAAAATGAAACTTTTTCTACCACATCAGTGGGCTGAACTGGCTCAACATAGTAAGATGTATCAGATACAGAAATTACTGGTATAGTTCACAACAGAGATCATTATGCCTGCAATCGTCCCAGTATTTTGCACTGCATGGTACAATTAGTTACACTCTTAAAAAAATTTGATTTTTCCCATAATTCACACCATTCACTGGGTAACTACAAGGATGGAAATTCCACAAACTCTGAACAACCTGAAACACAGAAAATTAAGTACCCTTCACTGAAAAAAAGATAAGCAGAGATAATTTGGAAGGGCTGCACATAATCCATAACTAATACTTCTGTAAATTGCATTACAGTCTTTCATAGAAAACAATGAAGAGCAGTACATAAAAAGTATAAAGGATCCATATATTCAGAAAAGCTAAAATTACAGACAACGGCAGGATAGGAAATCTGAGGTACATCTTCAGACACTGACGCAAAGATGCATTACTATATTTCAAAAGATAAATTAAAGCAACTTCATCAGCATAAGGAACATTTTACAGCACAGCCAGGACTCCAGGGTAAGTCTCTCTCTCAATTCCAGACCGAATGCTGTGCCTACTATATGAACTTTTCCCAAAGTTACTTAAGAATTTGATCAAAATTAATTACCATGAAAAAACACCGAGGTTTCTACATTTAAAACCCTGTACACTGCAGCATCCAGCTGTGGCAATGCCCAGAACAGGATTTTTAAATAAAATTTAACCAAAGCATAAATTGCACCACCTAATATCGGAGGCATCTAATCAGCAATGTTCAGAACGATGTTTACCTGATATAAAAACCACACAAAGAAGGAAACAAATGTTTACCATCAACAGAAGCATGTATGAGAAACATAATATTCAAATGTATTTATCCTCTTTGTAATAATCAATGTATGAAATACTTTGTATCCTGACTGAAGTTACTGTTTCTTGAAAGGAACAGACAAAGGATGAAACAACCTCTCTGCAGCTACCCAATAACAAAGACTGACCTCTGAATTCCTCTAGACTCCACCATTTTTAAAGGAGAAAATCCAGTGAAAAATTACGTGACTAAAAGGACATTCTTGTGAGTCATTTCTATTATAAGGCTAAATTATGATTCAGGCAAAGAGAAAAATAGAGTGGTTTTGATGAATACTTAATCTCCCACTGGGCACAATTTAAATTCTTGTTCTCCTTTAAAAAGAGCTGTAACATAGGTATGCAAGTTATATGTAGTCCAGCCCTCTTCACTTACCTGAAGACAACATGTCTTCCAGGAATTTATAAAGCATTATATTAATAAAACATTATACCACATGTGCAAAAAATATGAAAATATGTATAGATATATTTAGCCTTACTTCTCCATGTCTTAAAGGTGTAATAGCTCCTCTTGCTACTGCCATTCGGAACAACGTTTCTGTGGCCTGCACCGAACAACACACAAACAAATTAGTTATTTAAAAAACAGACAATGCAACCCATGAAGATGTGTTTCAACTTTTGTAACATTATTTAAAGTGTCAACTACCTTCAGCACCCATTTTACAACTGAATCACTTCAGTAAGTTATTTAGAACCATCTGCACGGCTTAGGCAAAGGTTTATTGCAAGGTGAGAGGTCTGTGGAGGTAGTAACCACCTCAAGAGTGCACAGTCCCTCCCTCAATGCTGTAGCAGTTACACAAGGCTCCTCATTCAGGTCAGAGATGCTCAGCCCTATACAATGATCTTCCACAGGTTGTCAGGTAAAAGTGGGAAACTAAGCAAAAAAATAGTTATATGGTACTTTACAACTCATTAAACTGATTAATTTTAAAAGTTGCTGTTTAACAGTATACACTTAAATTAACAAACAAATATCGAAAAATTAGAGTATGATGCAACCCTTTTCCTAAAAGTGCCTGAGCCCCTCTTAATAATGGTGGCATTACAAAACACAACATTGTCCTGTGCAAATGACAGGGAACACAACTTTGGGGAAATCTTGAATTAGGTTAATCTTTAGTTAGGTTGCATAATTTCTGTGTGTGTTGTCCCATCCCTTCTTAATCCAGTGCTGACATATCCATGATTTTATGTAACCAGTGAAGTTTTTCATGCCTTGAGTCAGTAATCTAGGCTTGCATTAATACCAAAAAAAAAAAAAAAAAAGTGTAAATTCTGTATCACATTTCTTTCTACAAGCTGGCTGCAAAAAGGCATGAAAAACTTCACTGGTTACATAAAATCATGGATATGGATTGGCACATCAGTGTACACAAGAACATATCTGTTTTAAAGACTTGTTTCCCTAGCAAGTGGTGAAGCCAGTTTCAATTTCAACTGCAACGAAACATGTTTTTAATATCTGGTTCTAATAAAAAAAAAAAATTCTAACATGTAAGGATCTAGGTCAGAAAGTATTTAGCAGACTGTTTGAAAAGACATTTATAAAGTTGAGAAATAATAGTAGTTTGCAGTAGCTGATTATCTTTTAAAGATTGATTTTAAAAATAAGTAGCTCAATGCTTACATGCTTGCAAGCCTTGCTGGGTTCATGCCACACTACCTTAAAATAGCCGTATCTCAGCAAAAGTAGTATCAAAGACATCTCTTGAGATTAATTCCTCAATCTTCCTAGACACAGATTAAGTGGCATTTACCCTTTTTTAAATAATTGCCTGCAGAAAAGAATTTTACAACAGAGCTTTTAATTAATTACCTTATGCTTTCCCCTCCCATCTGTAAATGGATGTGTGAGCTCCAGAACATGCAAAATGTATTACACTTCCTTTACACCTGCAACAACACAGGGTAATGCCCAAGTGCGATTATTCTCAAACCCATCTTATTTGAGAGATGAAGTGAGCCTCATACAACCTTTTGTATTTCCCAAAATTGGTTTCTTTCACCAACATTTTTAAGGATGTTTCAAACGAATTGAGCATTCTGTCACTACAGCTAAGCTGCTGTTGTTTCTTTTGAAAACCACTGGTCTGTGTGACTTTCTTTTCAGATCTAGTAGTAAAAGATCTCTCTTAATACACTTGTACTCACATCATTAACACCAGATGTCATTCAGAAACAACATCACAGCATCAGAAAATCCAGCACCATAGATGTCCTCCTATGGGCCACTCTTCATGTGCCCAGTACTACTAAGAAGATTATCCCTACAATCACAGCTTCTTACCCAGAGTGGGGGGGATGAGGCCACTTATGGCCATTCATGCACTGACAATTATAAGGCTGGAGAATGGGCTATTGGATTTTTAGGCATGCAAAATCCAAAAGGATGCTTAAAGATGTTCATCTTTCAAAAGAGTAATTAGAGCCAAGCTTACTGTTGGTGTAATGTTTAAGGTGAAGGAGGTGGAATTAGCAGAAAATCTTTTAAGTTTGTACCCTTTCTACAAAGAAAACTAAATGTGAACAAAGTGTTGAGATTCAAGTAAGGCGAAGTCTTACATGGAAAAAGAACAAGATTAAATCACTCAGGAACTTTTTAACACCTTCACAAAACTGTAACATCACATAGACTAATGATAAAAGTGACCTGGCTAGGAAAATGTGGCCACTCTTAAAACGTGAATTTATCTGCAATATTTCTGTTTTGGACAAACTCTTGCACTGTCTTCAATTTCCAGCTTTTTCCTTTCTGCCCCACAAAGGCAGGCATAATCAATCATTGGCAGAGACCACCAGGGTCATCTGGTCCTACTCAGGGCCCCTTGGAGCAGGTTGCTCAGGGCTTGTTCAAGCACATTTTCATGGATGGAGGTCTCGCAACCTCTCTAATCAACCTGTTCCAGAATTTCACAACAACTTGTTTTCAGTGACAAGTCCACAAAAAATACAATTTACAGATGAGCTGTAAATTCCCTGTGCTTCCCAAAGAAGCACAGACCAAATCCCCAAATTCTCCATAAGTGGTGGAAATGCTTCATGCCATCCAAGTGGAAGTCCATCCTTCCTTCTGCAGCTCCTAGCCATGAAAAGCCAAGCCACGCTAAAATCCTGAAACACAGAGCGTCCTGCTGTCATTCAAACCGTACAGGTTGGATTAATAAGTATGGGGGTGGAAAAACATAAAATATAAATGCACCAAAAAACACTGGGTTTTCTGAAATGTTAAAGACAAACTCCATCATACTTAATGCTCCATAAAGAATAGGGGGAAAAAAACGTTCATGAATGAAGAATCATGCTCCATAATATTCTCATACAACTTGTTACAATATTAAGTTTAAATCCATTGAATACAAACATCACAACTTTACATATTTTTTTAAAAAAAGTATGAAGTATATTGAAATGTGAAGTTCATTTAATTACATTAAATCTGATAAAAACATGCAGAGTACTGCTCTCACACATTAATCTATCTTTCAACACAGACTACCTAATAAAATTAATTTGACTTCTTCAGCAATAGATTTCTATTGGAAAAGTTTAGCAAACTTTTAGGTATCAGGTCAAAACTGCCCTTCTGCCCCACTCAACAGTTTTCACAGCTCTTCCAGTTTACAATTCACAGTATCCTTGTGTCAAGACACCCGCAGTTACATGCCATTCAAAATAATTTTAACAGCCTGATCGGAATGTCAGCCTTTTCCAATCTGTAAAGGATCTTCTAAAATTCTTCCATATATTCATATTTAACATTTGTCCACTGAATGACAAGGTTTACATACATTTATTGCTTAAATTACATCAATTTTTAAATCCTGAAAATATTAAAATAATCTTGTATTTTTTGTTAAGATGTGTAACTGTGAGTATGAAATACAACTGATTGGAAATATTTATCCTTGCGTCAGGATAACCTATTAAAAAGGCAAAACTGTCCATTTAAGAAATTATGACAGTGTTCCCAAAGAAACCACCAGCTACAGATTTAGATCATTTTTAACTGCTTCTGCCTCTGTTAGCATTAAATATTTCATTATAATCAGATTTTTATGAAGCTGGAAAAATTCAAGATTTATTTGCATTCAATTCACTGCAAATAAGCCTTAAACAAGAATCATTACAGGCTTAGGTAATGACTTTGGATACTTCTATTCAGAGATGGAGGTCAGAGTCCATAAGAAAGCAAATTATCAACAGATGGTTTTAGTGATCTCAGTGTGAAATAAATGTGTTGCCAAGCTGATAGTTACTGAATCCTAAAATTGTTCTTCCCCGTAAGGAATGTATGTATACTGCCTAACATTGTATGTGAGGTGAAATGGCAGCCTAATGTGTCTTACCACTCTGTAACGCCAGGCAAGCTCTAATGTCATCTCCAGACAAAGATGACCAACTGTTGTTCTCCCTCCAAGAAAGCAGACGCTTCTGTTCAAATTCCTTGCAAGTGGGTTAAAAAAAGAAAAAAAAAAAAAAAAGAAAAAAAAGAAACCACTTGTATGAACCAGAACTAAAGTGGAAAATAATTGTGTATTATTGATGTAAATTGTAGGAAAAACAGCAAGAAAAACAGTACTTTATATTCCAGATGTTTTGAATTTTCTAGGTATTCACAAAAATAAAATGGTCTTGAAAGTTTTCATCAAAATTGTTACTGTTTTACCAAAGTTAAAACTGCAAATGCAAGCAGTGGAGGGGATTGTTAATGCAAATTAATTTAGAAATGCATCCTTTTTAATCACCTGACAGATTTTGGCACCTACTTCTAAATGTGCATTTTAAATATTAAAAATTTTTCTGTTTAAAGATATGTCCTAAAAGGCACAGATCTTTAGAAATCATTCACAGCAACTTACAGATTTAATTAATATTAAAATGGTGTGATTTGTTATAAGAATAAAAATGGATGGAGTAACACAAAAGACTTTTTCACTCCTATTAAGTTTGCTGATCTTGGCTACGGTAGCTGGCTGACAGCTCTAGACTGTAAAATTGGTGCTTCTTCACGAAAAGCAAATTACATTTAAAAAAGGTTTTTGACAGTCTATCTGAAATCATCACTAACATTTTTCAACTTGATTAAATATTGCAAATGAACTATTGTTACAACCCTGATTAGCTAACCATCACACAGCTTCTGAAAGCAAGCATGAGTGCTATAAAAAAGATATTTGGTGAGATTCAGAAGCAATAATGAATAGGAAAATGTACAAGAATTTTCTGAAAGCAATTTTTCCTAATTTCTGTCCACAAAATCTTAAGTGTAAGGCAACCTTCATCTAAACCTTATTCCAGATGACAGATTTAACTTAACTGATGAGCTTGTTCACTGTTACAGTTCTTGATGAAATCACAATACCATTATAGAACTTATTATATATATTTCTATATATTTTATGAATTTTAAATATATTTAAAATACAACACTGAAGCTGAACTGATGCCTTTAAAGAGACATATTTTTAAATTCTTGTTTTCTGGAAAACCATAAAAAATTTTGCTCGGTCCATTTTACAGGTGTGAATTCCATGTACCTCTGTCTTAAGAGTCTGAATGTCTCTGCCTTCATTACTGAACCATTTGAACCTTAATGAACCATTGCACCTTACTGTACAATGAGCAGATCAGTACACACTTGACAACTGAGACACAAGTTCTTTCCATTCACCTATTAGCAGTTCAAATCACTTCTTCCCTTTACCTTCTATAAAAGCAACTTAACTCTGAGCTCTATAAAGCCTAAACAATTTAAATCCTATGATAAAGTACATTTTGCGTACTTCATGGTAGCCCATCTTCTGAAGCTTCTCTAATTTTTTCCATTTTCAGCTTTCAAAATGTGAACACCCAGAGAAAATATTGCACCAAACACCCACCTGCACATTCCATATTTGATCCCCCTTTCCTCTGGTTACTTATGCAACATTTCTGCACGTTTATTAGAGAGATAATACAATTCTATTACATAAATCACATTTTACTGACTGCCCCAAATGAAAATAAAGATGCACATATGGAATAAAAGGACACATATCCACCTACTCACAAAGCCCCAGCAATTATCAGTTTGCAATTATCTCATGGAAGCTCTGGACACACAAGAGAAGGGCCAAAGCTGCTCTAATTTATGGGTAAGGAGGGAAGACCAGCTTGAAGATTAGAGGGCAGAAAGCGAATAAAGCACACACCTGGCCATGTATCTTACACAACAAAAGTACTAACTGAAAATGGCTCTCATTTCTCAAATAATAAATGTATTTTGATTCCCTAATGAGATTCTTGGGGTTTTATAGAACGCCATCACTAATATAGCATAAATAAACTAGTATTAACAAGATTAACAGCACAGGTAACTCTTTTTGAGTCACATCTTGCTCCTTCCTCAGAATATTTGCAGATTTGTCATGTAAATTTAGGGTAAGATTTACACACAAATATTTGATCGGTTCAGTGTAATTTCTATTACACTAACAAATTCCATTTGCTCACTGCACCTTCAGAGTAAATGAACTCTCTTATGAATTAATCTACTTCTACCCTATATACCTAACTGAACTACCCTGATTCCTCATAACACCCAAAAGATAAATATACATCGTGGTGATGGACTTTGCATTTAGCCTTCGTTATGTCTCTGCTGTAAGAACAGACCCTTGCTGCAGAACTGCTCACGAACCTCAGCCTCTCCTTAAAACAGCTTTAAAACTTACAGCTGCAGAACACACTCAGCAAATGAACCAAGCACAAAAATAATCAAGCACTGTGCGCTGCCAAGAGGATGAAATAAAAGCATTAGTATTTATTTATCTTCATCTGAACCCAGTAATCTGCAGTTGTACTTGTAACTTTTTCCAAGATATTTTTTTTTCTTCTCGACTTCTCTACCTGTTCTTCTCCCTTTCCTTACTCCCACCCCCCTCTCAAAAAATGCTTGGTATTTAATTTGGATTCCTGGTCCCAGCCTGTAACTGACTTTCAACTTTTTCTAGTTTTCTCTGCAGAAAGGACTGAACAGCTCAATGCTGCAATTAACTAAATATCAGGAAGCCAGAAAAAAAAAAAAAAAAATCCAGCAGTATAATGCTCATGAACTGAAGTACCCACAAACCAGGCCAGAAGCCAGCATGGGAAACTGGAGAAATAGGCCATTTAATCTCCTCTGCCTTGACAGAAATGCCAGAGAAAGGAGGTCCAAGTAAGGCTGCCTCACCACCAGCACCAAGCAGAGGTTTCTGCATCTGAGAAACGATCCACTGAGGCCAGCTAAAACCTTCCTCCTTTCCAATCACACAGCAGAACAGAAAACAGCTGCAAGCCAGCCTGCAGAAAGCTTGACAACTGTCAAAAATGGTTTTGATTAGTAATGCTGCCAGATAGAATAAAAGATAAGAGCTCAAAGACCGCTCTGGCCAACCCAGGAATATACGAGCACACTTGCACGTAGTCAGAGCTCCCCTGGGGATTTGGGGGCAGCAAAACGTTCAGATTTCCAGCTCCAAAATGATGAGAAGGAGCACATGCACCCATCCATCCATCCATCCATCCATCCCACACCGTCCTTAAGGCGGGATGACTTCCCACCTCCCTCCATCCCATTTTGAACTGATCCATGGGGACGTTTCTGCTGTCTGGAACAACTACACCCCAAAGCCACAGGTCTGTGCAGACTTGATGAAGTCACCAAGTGCCAGGATAACAGGGTGACACTACCCTGAGCCCACAGTTATGCTGAACTCCAACACTACACAGAATCACAGAATAGTTTAGGTCAGGAGGGACCTTTAAAGATTATCTAGCCCAACCCCCTGCCATGGGCAGGAACACCTTCCACTAGATTAGGTTGCCCAAAACCCCATCCAACCTGGCCTCGAACACTTCCTATGATGAAGCATCCACAACTTCTCTGGGCAACCTGTTCCAGTGTCTCACCACCCTCAGTCTAAAAATGTCTTCCTTAGATTCAATTTAAATCTATCCTCTTTCAGTTTAAAACCATTTCCCCTTGTCCAGTCACTAGAAGCCTTGGTAAAATGTCTCTTTCCATCCTTCTTATAAGCCCCCTTTAAGTCCTGGAAGGCTGCCACAAGGTCCCCAGAGCTTTCTCTTCTCCAGGCTGAACAACCCCAACTCTCTCAGCCTGTCTTCATAAGAGAGCTGTTCCATACCTCCAGCCATTTTTGTGACCTCCTCTGGACCTGCTCCAACAGGGCCATGTCTTTCCTGTGCTGAGAACTCCAGAGCTGGACACAGCACTGCAGGTGGGATCTCATAAGAGCTGAGTAGAGGGGAAGAATCACCTCTCTCAACCTGCTGGCCACACTTCTCTTGATGCAGCCCAGGATACAGTTAGCTTTCTAGGCTGCGAGTGCACACTGCCAGCTCACATCTAATTTTTCATCCATCAGTACCCCCAAGTCCTTCTCCCTAGAGCTGCTCTCAATCCACTCATCCCCCAGCCTGTATTGATACCGGGAGCTGCCCTGACCCACGTGCAGGACCTTGCACTTGGCCTTGTTGATCATCCTACACTTAACTACATCTCTGTCTGTCCATCCATTCTGACTCTTCACTGTGATTATGTAGCACCTGGCCCTGCTGGTCTGAAGAGCGCTGGTGAAGACTGTCATGAAAGCAAGCTGATGGATGAGAAAGAAGGGTATGTGACATGGCAATAAGCACCAAGAATTCATTCCCAATCCATCATAAATAAGTGAAGCCAAACTCTTCTGCAATACAAGTGAAAGCAGATGGAGGTGAGCTTTCCTCAGTGACTTACTGGGACAACTGAAAGCAAAATCCAGACCCCTGATCCCTATTCTCCACTTTAACCCCTGGAAAATGTCAGAGATTTAAACATTCAATGACACCAGTAAGCTATTCCAGCAGCCTTGGGTCTTCTAACATAGACATTTTTAGCTTTCACTATGACCACTAAATTAATGAGAGCTGCGTATTTAGACAGCTTGATTTCATACTATCCAAGCATGTCTTATGGAATTCCAGACTAATTTAAGTACAGTCATTTACAATTCCTTTATCTGCCTTCAGTGACTAGAATTTCTTGTTAGCATGAACTCTGAGCAGGTTCAGTTCAGTGCATTGCAATATTTATGTTTAATGTGTTTCACAACCATGGTCCTTTTTCTTTAGGGGATTACCTCATCTTTTACGTTTCCCACTGGTAGCAGTTTTAAGTGGCAGTTCTCAGCATTTGCAAATGAAACAAAAATTTCTTTGTCTCAATTGTTTTTTTTCCATGTATTGTAATTTACCCACGGAGTTATGAGTTAAAATAATACAAACCTAATCTAAAAAACGTTTTCAAACTAGTGATTTATCATCACCACACTGTAACCAACAAGTATTATACACTACATCTATTTAGGATAAGACACTGAC
This sequence comes from Athene cunicularia, assembly GCF_003259725.1. Lineage (NCBI taxonomy): Eukaryota > Metazoa > Chordata > Aves > Strigiformes > Strigidae > Athene > Athene cunicularia. The sequence continues at coordinate 7,349,322 of NW_020799091.1, read as the reverse complement.
ACTTGCTTCCCAACCTTATTTTTTTAAACTTGTATGTTGCACAATCTTTCTGAACTAATTTGAAACAGAACACACAGGTTAATGCTATTTCAGTTCTGGTGCAACTTATAAAATGCCTCTCTCCTCTACGTAGAAAAGTTTCGCTAATGCTCAACAACAGCTAAATTGTTTTCAATGAAGGATATGTATATTCTGGAGAAGATCTAATAAAAAAAGAACTGGTGTAATTTTATTTATCACATGCCGTTGTCCATTAAATATAAATAAATAAATCAAATGCTGATTGTAAGTGAATTAAAACCATTTAATATAAAATAATCAGCAAGACATTTCAGAAAGTCACATATTATATGGGGAATGGTAATTAACTGCCAACATAATATAGTATTCTGAAATATTTTTTTAAACTTTTTTTTTTTTTTTTTTTTTTTAAGAACAAGTACAAATTTCAGGGCTTAGAACAGCATTTTGAGAGCTGGCAGAAGCACTGGTCAACCTTTTCCTGGTTTTATTTTGCCCAAGAGTAACAAACAGAAATCTTCATTTATAGGCTGCATAATGCTCAGAGTTTGCAAGTGAAGCCATTTCAAATAAACTGAATGAGCAAAATTTCTTCTTTCTAAGCATCTTTCTTCAAAACTGACATGACAACAGTACCTCCAAGGTCTGAGAATAGCCACCCCTGCTAAGTAGTGCAGGGCACACAGCAAAGCACTCTTGCAGACTGTTTTCTCTTTTCAAGAAAGGCAGGAAACTTTTATCATAAGACCAATCTCAGAAGGAAGCCACACTTCTCCTTTACATGCACTATCAGAAGGGCCACATCTATTCTGAACACCAAGACTGTTGACAGAAGCCGCAGTGTAATTGTACTCCAGAAGCCCCGCTTCTTAATAATCAAGCTTTGGACGTAACACCTACCCACGATCACTAAAACATTATGCAAACATGCAACAGCGAAAAGTGGTAAAGTCCGTTACATCTGCTCAAACAAAAATTAGGAGAACTCAGTACCTCTAATTCTGTGGCTAAAGAATTCTGAATTTCTAAATATGCAGAATTTACCCCTGTATAGAAGCTGAGTTTGAACCACTTCATTTCTGTCTCTCTGTCATGCCAGGAGCTGGATACTCCTCCTTCCTCCTCTTGAATGTTTTCCACAAAGAGAAGCTACACTGGACTGACCCTCCCAACAGATGAATTACTGTAGCCAGCCCAGCAGCTGGAGGACAAATATCAAATGTCAAGAAAGAAAAAAGTACCTCTAGCAAGTTAAATTAGCAAAATACCCTTAAAAATCAAGGCATCAGCTAGACTCAGACTCAAATCCCCTGAGTTGAACTTGGATACAATCCTCATGTCCTGACACATATTAGATCTAAAGAGGCTTTCAGTCAGGCCTGCTCGACAATATTGGAATTGCTAAAATTACTGCCGTGAATTGACTTCAACACTATGAAAAATCCTTGCCCAGCGTATAACGACCTGGTAATTATTGCCAACCTGCTTCATAACCTAACAGTAACTGGGCATGTTTTTATATAAGCAAAAAAAAAGTTTAGCCCACTGTAACACAAAAAATGAGACTCTAGTATCACATATCAGTCGTTTCACAGGATATTAGACTTTCATTAAAACTTGGATAGTTGCTATAGAAAATGGTGAAAGGAGGAAATAAATCTATGTGGCGATCAATGCCAGGCCCCTGCTTCACTTTATTTGAAATTTGGAAGGCCAATCACAAGCAAAGCAGGCAGAACCACAATGAGATTATGGGTAAAACAAGTAAAGTTCACGCAGAAGAACTGGATCAGAGCTTTTGGTTTTCTTTTCCAGTATTAGGCAAGGCAACTGAAATATGGAGGGGTTTTCTGCAAACGGGCACACTGTGGTCTTCTTTCCCAAGGTTGGGAAATTAAGAGATCCTAAAAATCTATTCCTGATGGTACTACCATGGCAATCCCTCATCCAAAACAGGAATAATACTTTTCACTTACCTCACAAAGTCATAAAGAATATTGATTTAGTTATTTCCATCCATTGCCTTGAGAATGTACAAACCAACTGAAATTCCAACATGTTAAAAAAATACAAGCTGACAAATTTTGACAGAGTAAGGGGCAAACGTTTCTGCTTTCTAACACTGAATCACACTAAGTTATGGAATACTTTTCGAACACTATCAGAATAAATAATTCTAGGAAACTACTTCTTATGCCTAAAGTGGTTACTATAATTGTCACTTTACAGTTGATTGATGAGGATAAATTTTAACAGTCTGCAAAGTGTTTACAGACTACAGCTGATGAACATCACAGAAAAGCCCATGAAGGAACTGATAACCTGTATTTTAAGGAAGTTTTGAAGACACACCAATAGCTATGGTTAAAAAAAAAAAAATTAAAAAAAAATGTTGAAATGCTGCTAATCCAGAAGACTTCTTCAATCATTTATTGGGAACAAGCAAGGTTCTGGAGGAAGAGGCATTATGTGATCACACAGTTAAGGACCATTTTTAAGCACTTGTACAGACTAAAGTCAAACATGTCCCTCATTAGTGCAGCAATTTATCTCCATAGGATTGATATCCTATGGATATTCTCTAAGTAGTGTTTAAAATTTAATATAATTTAGAAAAAAATGTGATGTTCACTTTGGAGTGAAAACAATCCTTCTCTTTGGCCTGTCTTTAAAAATAACCTTCCCACACATACAAATGAACTGTATGATTGTAATGTAATAGTTCACACTCCAGATTTAGTTTCTCTCATGGTGACATGGAGAACTCCATTATTCAGTATTGTTATTCAGAAGGGTTTTATTTTCAATTCTTACTATACTGAAAGATACATAACCCTAAGGTGGAAGCATTATGTTAGTAACAAAACCACAAAATCTGTAAGAATAATTATCCCAGAAGCTAGCTTTAGGAATCTAGATAAAATAAAAACCTACAATAAAACTTAAAAGAAAAACAAACTACTTAAAATACAGAAAAACTGTGCTAAGCATAGGTCTCCACCAATGTCACCTTTTAAATAAGAAGCTAAATTTAACTACAAATGTGGTCATTAGAGTAACATTTAATCTTAAATTTCCTTCTTAATTTCAGTGGTAATGATATCAAAGATTCAGTTTCTTCCATTAAAAGACAATAAATCCATCAAAGAGCAAAACACACCAACATTACCAAAAAAAACCCTAAACCAAAACCAGCCACCCAAAGCCTGTTTAAGAAACAAGCTTTTGCACATTACAGTTAACAGAAATTTTGCAACATCCTTAAATAGAAGAAATGTTAGCCCAAAACATGGCACTTTAACAAAGTCTCATACCAACCAAATTATTCTAGAACAAAATTTGGAATTAGTATTTTATTCATGATGAATTTGCACTAATAATCTAAATTTGTTACACTGTCCAATACACAATTCCTGTACTCAATGGCAGCACCATTAAATTCTCATTTTGAAAAATCTTGAAAAACATTTGGAAAACCTTGCATTCACACTTCAGTTTTGCAGCACGAGACCAGAACTAATTGAATTGTTACATGAATTATCAGATCAATGTCTGGGGGTACATTAAATGTAGGTTTGTATATTCTGTTATAATAGTCTGCTCTGTTCAGAAACTGTATTAATTATATAAATAGGAAATTTGCATGTCCCAATGCACAACATATGATGTTTACACAGCAAAGACAAAGCAAGTTTTAAGTCTGAAGTTAAATCTGCATATTTCTTAGGATAACACAGGAAGCATCACCAGTAATCACCTGTTAGATTTACCAAATCCAGAAACTGCAGCATGGTCCTAAACCACTCCAAGTCACATAGAGCAGTATCACAATATTGGAAAAGTAAGGAAGGCAACGATGAGATTGGCTTAACCTTCAATTTAAATTTAAGCTCAAATTGTTGCTCCCCACCTCAGGAGCAAACCACAGAATCCCTTCACCAGACCACTTTATTCACCCTACATTTACCCATTATCTTTACGTTAAACATGTACAGAAGCTGACAAAACTACACAGATTTTAAGATTCACAACAAACACTTTAACCAAGTACAAAATAACAAGATTTTTGACCAGGAACAAAACGTACAATTATTCCTGGCAAGTTTTAAAGGTACCAAATACATGCAGTAGGTCTGTTATATAAACTGCACTGGATTGCATGGATAAGCATGTTCATTTGAACAGCCTGTATGTTAGCAGAGCCAAATAATAGCTCATACCTCTTAGGGAAAAACTACATAAATCACAATTACAGAAGAAAGAACTGTATAAGGAATGTAGCAACACTAAAAACAATTTAAATACCATGTTAGACAATCAACTGAGCCTAAAACATGCTGTGTTCCCCATCAAATGAGCAAATTAATCCTGATAAGTGCAGAAACATCAAATGGGCTCATAAATCAGACTGTTTAATGTCTGGTCTGGTCTCACACTTCAGAAAGCTTTCAAAACATGGCTGAAGAAACGATGCATCTGTTTTACAAACATGAAGAGGAACTAACAACAGGTTAAACTATCATTTATCAGGCCAGGTCTTCACTAAAAGCATCTTATTGGATGTTAAAAGTCTGATCTCTTCTTTGGCATAATGTACAGAAAAAACACCCGCTGGTGCTGAAGATGCTAAAACTGATGGGCTTCACTGGCATTTAAAGGAGTTGCATAATCAAAACATCAGAAAAGTTGTTAGTGTTAACTGTCAACAGTAAGATGCTCCCCAGACGTAGCTGTGTACAGGCTTTACACTAACACAAGTATCTACCTGGGAAGACTTTCTGACAGCAGTCAGCTCCTTCACTCAGTAGAAAGGGGGAAGGATGAATTAACATTTCACAAAAGCCTCCAGATAAAACAGTTTCAACTAGAGTAGTGAGGTGTGGTTTTGTTGTTTCAAACACAGTTCTTATCAAAGAAAACAGCAGATGCTCATCTGTGTTAAGTCTTAGTTTAAAGGCCCAGTAGCTGTTTAAAAAATAAGTTATCAACCAGAAGTCTCCAGAAAAGGCTAATGGGAAAGGTTTGTCATCAAGCTGGGAGAGGTCTGTCATCAAACTAGCCATTAAATTATAATAACTAGTACAAGCTGCAAGTAAATCCCATTCCAAAAATTGATCCAGAGCCCTGATAACTGAAAAAGACCCTTCACAGTCTCTCCTCCCCCCACTCCCCACCCCAGAAAAAGGAGGTGACATTTTATATTTTATGTTTAATTATTTTGACTCCTACCACAGAGGGTCTTTCTCAATTTCTTCCTATGCACCAAGCTTCCACTGCCACAATATGCTACAGATGGGAGGCATAGCAACACACGATCGTAAACAGCCAGACCCCATTACAGCTTCCAAAATGCAAGTGCCACAGAAACGTGGAGACGTGAATCGGGATTAAGCTTCAGAAGTTGTTGGAGTCTCTGTGGCTGGCACCCACGGAGCCAGAAACGCAGAATGAATGGATCCCTCAGTGTTTTATAGTAATTAGGTACATTTCTGAAAGTGGCGCTTCGATTGCTTCGTCTGCACTAATTGAGCACAATGCAACACACTGCTCTGAAATGCCAAACGGCAAATTTAACAGCCTTATAAAGGAGCCAGGAATACAGATTCCTAAAAAAAAAAAAAAAAAAAAAAAAGACCGGCTTAACTTGTTGCTACACAAAACAGAGAGCTGGAAAGTGTCCAAAATTGCTCTGTAAGTGTTGTTTTATTAGCCTGAAACTGTTAATAAATATATTGTAAACGAACTTATACTTGCTTGAGTGGATATAAAGAAACAATTGTATCACTGTTCTTACACTGTTTACAATTTACCCTAGTTCTTCACTTTTTTTTTTTATCCTAGTTACACTGTTTCCTACACTAGTTTACCTTAGCAACTGACATTTATTTGGTTCATAAATTACCCTAATACAGTTTAGTGCACTTTCACAAATTTTACAAACACAACGCTTAGGAAACATAGACTTGTATTAATTAAAGCCATGCCTGCACAAATCTAACATTTCCTTTACCGTTTTTACTTACTGCTAATTCTGGAAAACATAAGAGACAAAGGTTTTCTCTTCCCTTTAACCAGGTGTGTTTTTAAAGTTCGTATATACATATAAATGTGCATTTTTTGTGTGTGTATCTTACTACTAGTGTGCTGATAATACACAATCTTTGACAGGAAAAAGACTGTCTTTCAAGGACTTGGCATACTACATTTTAGACCCTTTCACTAAGAGAAATTTAATTAATTCTTAGCAATCTCCACTTTTACTTTACCATCGCAAGACTTTCATTATTTAATTTACTTGTTAGCAACTATTTCTAACTCTAGATGTTAACTCTTTAAAGAGTAAAACTTGACACCCATAATAAAAGTTCAGGAAATTTGAAAAAGGGTTTATTTCTTACAGGAACAAAAACGTACGAGGCACTTCTTGATAGAGGCAAGGTAAATATTAAGGTAACTTCAGTTTTATAATGTTTTCATGCCTGGGTTTACTTTTAAAAAGGAAAAATAAAGCTATTGTCATACAACTGTGGCATAGAATATTCAATTAATATATTGAATAAATATTCAATAAATATAGGAATATAGCAGTAGACTACATTAAATATTGGAAGATATATATGACAATGCATGTAATATGCACTTCATATGCTATTTAGCCATACTTGTCTCCTATTTGCTAATATTTTAAAATCTGCTACATTTTCTACAGAAAATATATCATACCAATTCATAAGAAGGAAAAACCTGAGGTGTTGCATACCCTGTCCTGGGCTCACCTGCCTCCCTCATACAATGCCCCTGGGCTCCCAGCTCACATAACGGAAGGTGAACATAAATAACCCCACCACTAACCCGCACCCAGGATCTCGCTGAATGCCTACAACCACAGAACTCAGACAGATGTCCTGTGCAAGGCAGCTACCTGCTGCGTTGGAAGTAAGAGGATGGAACTCCAGGTTTGGTGTTTTAGCCTGCTGTGGTCAGTCACACGCCAGGACAGCAGGACAGGGCTGCATGTCCAGAGCCTCGCACACACACATTCCCATCACAGGCTGCAGGAAGAGTTGCTCACAGGCATATATAAACTCTGCACAGGCATTTAATCTGACATGACATCTTTGTGACCAATTTAAGCTAACACAGCAGCATTTACGCCACAGTAAAACCTTAGAGATATGATAAATAATTTACAAGAGCAGTGCAGTCACTACCAGTGTTTGTTTTCTCAGTGGTCTTTATTAAACCAAATCACTAGGATTAAAGCTACTATAACAAAAACTGGAGACAGACATGAGTGGGTTGACAACTTTTCTGTTTGTTTAAGCCAGCCTTACTGAGAGGACTCAAGTTAAATATGACCAGAAATAAATTTGTCGTAATATAATTTCAATTCTCAAATATCTGGAACCAATTAACTTTGAGAAAGTTTCAAAGGGCCACCCAGTAATAAACACAAAATAATTTGTGTCTACTGTCTTGTTTGTGATAATTTTTTTTATTGCTACCTCAGTTTCAGATGTCAGAGTAATGACTTCCACATTCCGATTAAAATGTGAATTGAATCCATATGGAAAAGATGCTCAAGCCCATCAAAATCAAAAGAACTCCCTTATTTCTAACTTCTTATATAGTCAAGTTTATAAAGCCTAACGTTTTGACCCTTCTCAATTTAAATTAGGAATTTTTTAATACTATTACCAAAAGAATCAGATATGTTATGGGAGGACAGATAACATTTCCCTGAAGTAATAGAATGTAATCTATTTAATTAAAAGTCTCTAGCAAAAATACCATTTAACCCTTTGAATGGTGTATCAGTCAGAATTGCCCAAATGATTTCATTTCCTGTTATAATTACTTAGGAAATACACATTATTATGATTAATGTTCCACACTTTCAGATATTTACATCAAAGATTCTATATACAGCATATTAATCTTCCCACTTGAAAGTACTCTGAAGAAATTGCTGAGATTCAAAAGTACTTTAAAAAGAACCTATCTCCTCCTTTCTTCATTCACAAAACCATCATCCTTTTTCATCCTTCCAGCCTGAAAGAAAAGAAACACCTCTCCTGAAGACATTTTTCTAACTAGATAACAGAATAAATAGAGTTACAGGCAGAAGTGCTAATGGCATTTAGGGTTCTTTAAAACTGTCCAGGTTTTTTGTTTTGGTTTGGTTTTTGTTTTTTTTTAAGAAATATATTATTCCTGCCTGTATCTTCTATGACAATTAACTAGACCAAGTGCTTTTAAAGCAGAGAGGAGGGAAAGGGAAGAGATCTGCTTTATCTGATAACAAGGTAAACCAAAGTACAGTATCAGTGTTACAAAGGTCTTGCTAATCATGTTGCTAGAAATCTCCCCCATCTCCATCCACTGGAAAAGAGACTTCCATTTTTGTCAGAACAAATAATGTCGGTTGAAGAGAGCACTTTCCACTATCTCTACACACTGACAAAGGATTTAGTAAGGTAAGCTACATGCCCTCCTAGGCGTGTGCCATCTCTACATAACTGGGTGCTAACAAGAAACATGCACTGTGTGTCCAGAGATGCCACCAAAGATGCTCCAAAGTACTAAATGCCATGTGGCTTCCCTGTGTGGTCCCCTACTGCTTGCCTAAAGATGCCTGGTTGTTTGACATAAGGTAAGAAGAATTAAGCATAGAGGAAATCCTGCTTATGTATGTTTGATTAATTATTGCATGGATGGCTAGGATAACAAAATACTAATACACAGGTAACAGGTTACATGCCAAGACACAGTGGGAAGTGGAGCAATGTGCTTCAGCAAGCTCTTCGCCAGACTGCCTGGGGTCCGGCAGGTCAACCAGCAAACTGATGGAATCATTTCTCAACTTACACCACAAAATGCCTTTCTGCTACTGGAGTGGAACCAGCCATTGGTACAAGACTCGCCTCCCCAGATGTAGAGGTATAAAGTCTTCGAACTCACACTCCAAAAGCAGAAGTACCTGTATTAAAGCCATGAGCACAAAAATTACCATACCAGAAAAGGTCCACAGCACACCTAGCTCAGTTGTCTCTTAACAACCGTGTCAATTCAGTGACAAATGCCTGAAAAGTACCTTTCCTGCTACACACTTCAGCAAGCTACAGGACAAAGCTGCCAGAACAAGATACAGGATCTTCACGTTTGACTGCCCTAATGAAATATTTTTCCCATAACTTCTCTTGTTGCCCACAAGAAAGGTTTCAGCATCCACAACATCCTGCGTCAGTGAGCTCCTCGGTGTAGCTTTGAACCTGTGTGTATCAGTTTGTTTTGAACAGCTAACAATTTTCTTTGGCATCCCTTTGTTCTTGTATTACAAGTAAACAGTTCAACACTATTCCTCCTCTCCATACAAACATGACTTTACATACTTGTCTCCTATTCCTCCTTATTCATCCTCCCCCAGGCTAAGGTTACTTAGTTTAACTCCTCCACTTACATGTGTTCTTCACACCTTTGCATCTTTATTTTTCCATGAGGTACTTTTTCTACTTCTATTACACTTTAAAGAGGCCCAGAACTGCAGACAGTAGTAAACCTGTCAGCACACCTGTGATTTATATAGTGGCATCACAATGATTTTTCTGTTTTATCCTCTATTCCTTTCCTAATCATCCTTAATATTAAATTGAGGGGGGTGGGTGGAGTGGAGGGTGTTTAATAGCTACAAAGTGTTGAACTGACATTTTCCTCATAATTCCAACTTCCTGTCCCTCCAAGAAACAATTCATATTCCAGCACCATGTATAGAAAAAAGGATGTCCCCCCACATGCACAGCATTACTGCCACTTCAGCACATTATTATCATGAGTCTCCTGCAAGTCTCCAGAACCAGCTCGCGTTTTCACAATCCTAGACAAATTATAGTGAAACTTTGTCTTCTCAGTTTCCTCTTTTCCAGAGCATTTATGACAATCACAATCAGTGCTCTTCCCCATTACCTAGTATTTTGCCATAACTGTGAGATCTTCATTTTTGCAGTGCCAACCTAAAATTCTATGGTTTTAACCAATAAAGCTGCTAAGACTTGAACATGGACCACAGGGATCATCATATGCGCTTAGCCAAAGATTCATCAATATAGTCTCAATAGCCAGTCTAGAAGTATTTCGAAAATATTTTTATAGTCTAAAAACCTGGCACCTAGGCTATCAGTTATTGTTTTACTGAGAGAAATTTCCTCTCATTATTCATTTTATCAGTTTAATAGATGTTAAGTGATTATTTTAAAATATTCCAACACCTCCCAATGGCATTTTTTGTCCTCAAAATTCACTATTACCAAACCTGTGAAGTATTTTTCTCTGAGTCACCTGTTCAAGCTACCTGTAAACTCTTGCTTAATTTGTTCCTACTCATTTTCCTTACAAAGCAAGCAATACAAACACTTTTCTTGTTCATCACGATGTTAACCCATTAAAATTTAACACAAGTACCCTCTATAACTTTTCATTAAAAAAAAAAAAATAATAATCTTTAATTGGGGAGACTTCCTGTTTTTAAAAAAAAATTCTCATTTTTCTAATCAACAGGTAAATATCAGTCAAGTAACGGATTAATTAATTCTCTGTATTTAAAATTAGACGTCAAAATTTAAAGCAATGTTTTGAACAGTGCTGGAAGATAAATAGTATGCAACTGAGTACAAAACAACAGTAACAACACATCAGTGTAGAATTGTTACATTTGCAAGTATTTACTGCAGTGGTTGAAGTCAATGAAGTAGACTTGGCAGGTTGAAGGAAGTGAAAAAACACGCCTATGTCCCTAATGTGGACCAACATGTAAAGCCTGTTCATGATTTTGCACATAAGACAACCCACAAACTGAAAAAAATATGTTAAAAAATGCAAAAATTAACATAAACTACAGGTTTTGTTTCTTAGAGTACTGCAAAACACTAATTTTCTTCATTTTAGTGCCTAACAGCTTCTTCGATCTAATGATTTCAGTAACTCAAGTAATTCATCATCTACTCTGCTAAAGGTCACGATGCTCACCAACCCACTGCTATGCTGGCCTTTCTTCTTAACCCAGTGATAAAATTCCTGTAGCTATAGTTTCCTAATATTGTTTATAACACCCTCCTCGTTTCAGTTCAGTTATTTTGGAAAACTTTTGCTGCACAGGTTGAAGGGTTTCCACACCCCGGACCTGTGTTTGAGGCTTCCTTCCAACCCCATTTCCACACGAGAGAGTACTGGTTTAACACAAAACAGTGTGACTTTGCTTTAAGTTACTACTCAAGCTACAGATCATTGTAACTTAATTCAGCAAAGTTCCAAAAATCTTTCTAGTTTGACACACGTTCTTTGAGTCTCCACATGCACAATATACAACTTACGTTACACAGAGGCTATAATTCAGAGAGAAAAATTACCAATTAGTAAGAGTTTCGTAACAAATCAGGGAGAGGCCTTACTCCAAAATTTATCAAAACAGAAATATCTTCAACCTCTGGTATATTCAGATTCATAAATGGAGTATAAGCAGGTAGACATGCAATTCAGTAAAAATTCTAGATTTTCTTTTGGGAAGAAGGGGGTGAGGTGTCCAACAGCTTTGTTATTTATGACCATGGCGAAGTTCTCCAGCAAGGTTATTTACATCACTGAATTCCCATTACCTCTTACTTTGCCTAAGGCTACTAATTTACTATGATTTGCAAGCATTAGCAAACAATGCCCATATTCAAGTTCAGTGTATCCATTTCAATACAAAATGGTTGATATTGTATGCCAGAGTCATGGCTCGGGACTCAAGGGGCCAGTTTGCACAGCTTAACATTCTCAGGAACCTGGTTCAGTTCCCACCAGTCTTAATTAGGCTAAGAGTAAGAGACATGGTGAACATCAACGTTTAAATGTAAAGCAAGAGGGTTATGCAAGAAGTCATTTCTTGGACAGCAGAGAATTACAGTGTGTTAAAAAAACTGTTGTCACCAAAGACAACTTCATATTTTTACATGGGAGAATGACCATAATTTGTGAAGTTCCTGCTGGTTAATAAAAACATCCCTGAAGACAGAAGAGAGAGAAAAATAGAAACAAAGACATTATGTGCATGCATACACGTGTGTGTGTGTGTGTGTGTGTGTGTGTGTGTGTGTGTGTGTGTCAGGAAGCAGGGAAGGGGTTTTGTTCTTAAAAAAAAACCCCAAACAACTATACAAACATTTACAATATTTAACATTTTCAAATATTCCAAACAAATACAACTGTTTATAAACTATTTGTAAGCAGCCAGTGGGGCATGAGCTTACACATACAGAGAGTGTACATTTCCAATCTAACTGTACAAGCATTCTTTGAAAATTTCTGCACATAACTTATTTAAAGACCTTTCAATCAACATACTGATCTGCAAAACAAGAAACAAAATTATGTAAATTAAATGCTGCAAACAGAATTTTGCCTCAGGAATTGTAGCAGCAAGCTTGAATGAAAGAGACTGAAGCCACCAATTACTTTACCCAAAGTTCCTGGCACAAATTATTTTATATAAATGAAAGCATGACTCTTCAAGATGAAGAGATTTGCAACTGAAAAAGACTATAATCATTAACATTTTAAAATATTCAAAGGTGACTATTAAGTTTTATTCTTTAGGAGGCTTTAAAAAATTCAGGACATTTTTAATTAAGTTATTTAGAATTCATGGGAAGTCAATCTAACACATCTTACTGAAACCTATGCTCGTATTTTTTTAATCCAAGCTATGGTGGATATCCTTCACAAAATTCAGAAATATTGCATATGTGCCAATTAATTGATAAAACGTGTTCTGTCAACATAAACTAGGTATTAAAGAAACATGTTTTTAAATAGATAGCATTCAGTCCCTCTTCCCGATTCCCACTTCAGATTGTTCTTCTCCCTTGAAATACTGAACGTAGTATTTCCACTTCCAGACTTATTTTAACAAACTCTGCAAAAATTTCCTGCAGTCCTTGAGACTTGAGAAGAGCAGCAGCTATTGAAGGACTCCAGTGCTTCTGAGCAGACACAGAATGATTACTGACCCATAAAGAAACTCCTTAAAGAATCCCACCACTCACGTTACAAAAACATTAAAGATTCGCATGGAAGTGGCCATATGAGACCAATCTCAAATGATGTAGCTGCTCTGAAATAACCCTGTTTAACAGAATATTGTACTAAGATGCAGTAACTGATGTAGTACTGAAATTTTCGTACTGACTAATGGTCCAATTTGCTGATCATTGCCCTGTTGTGTGGAAAAAATAGAGGAGGAGATTCGTAGAAGATCCTACTGTCACACTAATCTCTGGATTTTCCTGTAAAAATACTAAAGTCAGGTTGCCTCCTAAATACATAACATTCTTAAAGACAGGACACTAATTGGAAAGTTTCACATGTGAACAGGGCTCTGACCAACACAAAAACCGCCTTAGGAAACCCAGTCAGCTTTAGATGAAGGTATAATAAATCTTATTCTGTCTTCAACTTTCCTCACATTTACTAGATGTAGTTTGATACTTCAGAACTACTTCCTCTGCTTTACCAAAAATGATCATAATTCTACATTTTCTTAAACAACGTTTCCTCGTTAAGAGATCAGCTTCAAGAAAGGATTTTTTTCCTTTCACTTTTCCAACACCAATATTGTTTCCAAGCTGACCTGTCTTCCATCCAGACTGACATTTACAAGCTGTGCTAGAGGTTGTCCTCCTCCGCTTTTCTAACCTTATTAGAGGCATAAGGAGCATATCACAGAGACAAGATTTCAAATTAACCACCTCCCCCTGAATGCCAAACCAATGACTGTTTATACAATTAAAAAACTTAGTCTCAGCACTGTTTAAAAATTTACGTATTCTGTAACAGCATCATGTAAAGAACTTAAAACAGCCACATGTCAACATCTGCCAGTTGACACAAGGTTATAGCTATTCACCAGTATAACAATTATATCTGATTATAAAAGTAAGTAAAAATATTTACTTATTTACAGTAAGACTTTTGAAATCATTTTTATACCTAGCCATGAGACATACTTTTTAATACAGAAAAGACTTCTGCAAAAATGAGGAAGTGAAAAATATAAAGTTATTATTTCAGACTGTACGTGCAAAGGTATAGTTTTTGTTTTGCATCACAGAAACTGTGAAAAAGGACAAGTTCACTTCAACAGTTTCCAAAACAACTCACTCTTGTACAGAAAAAGCTGTTTATCATTCTTAGACCAAACTTTATTTGCTTCAAAACTTTCTGTGGAACTAGTATTTAAGTACTACGAACACAAGATCGACTTTTATTTTGACAGCTTAAGAGTTTTAAAGGGAGCAAAATTATTTTGGCCTGAAACTGCTGCTCTGTTTTAATTATCATTATCCTATAAATGACATCAGGAACAGTATCAGACTAGAACTGGCACTAATATACTAGGAGTGGATACAGGTAATTAAAAGCATGAAGGATTTAATTTCAACTGAAACATGTGGAGCACAGAAAATAATAATTAAATGTAATATATCATTAATCATAAACAATGCACACTCATTCTACCACTGGTTCTATGGTAAGATTAACATGGTGTAAAAAAAAAAAAAAAAATCAGAAGTCAGCAGGATGAACTTACACTTTTTAAACTGTATTTTTCTTAAAGATCCTCTCATTTTGTGTATTTTGTACACAGAATTGAAGCTTTATCCTTCTATAAAATGAAATCAGTACTCCAAGACTAGTCTTTATAATACTTTATCAACCCCAGAAATCATGAAGAAACAGCTTGACAACAGCTATCATCAACAAAATAACTGGAAAATTTTAATTAGGACTGCCAAAACCTCAAAAAACAAAGATTCAGAAATTCTGTACATTAAAAACACTCAGTTTTGTTAAAAGGCAGTAGAGACACAGTTAAGTGGGTATTTACAGATTTTATCTTAGATTTCCACCTACCTCTACATCTTTGACTACGCACAAACACCTTTGCCTGTCTCCTTTGTGTGCCAACAAGAATAAGCCGATTAAATTTTGTGTGTTCCTAGTAAATCTGGTATGTAACAACAGGCCATTACCACTGTTCCCAAAACATCATGTTTGCAGAGAATCCAGCTTAAGACCACCTTTCCTTCATTCCTTATGCCTCAGCTCTCCATCTGATAAAGCAGTTATGTTAATAGCCCACTGCCTCAAATACTGTCTTGTTATGCACCACTTCCACGGACAGCAGAACATCCACTCTGGTTTTCAAGCTTCAGTGGAAGACTTCAGGGTTACGGGTGAGGAAAGGAGTGAAAGCCTGCAGCAGCATTGTACCCACTTCGCTGAACAGACAAGGAATTTCCCTCCCGGCAGCATTACCTGGACCCTGATCGTTGACCTTTTGGGTTGACATAGCGCTTGCCAGGCTGACATAGCACTGAGGGATCTGGTGTAGTTGGGAACTGTCAGTGTGAGGTTAATGGTTGGACTAGGTGATCTTCAAGGTCGTTTCCAACCTAGACGATTCTGTGATTCTCTTGTTCTGAAGCAGAGGTTAATATGCAAATGGAAAATACTGCTGCAAATAGAAAAAATCTCTCCCTTCCACAGAAGTTTCCATTTCTACACAATGTTACATTATCACGTACACAAAGAGAAAGCACTACCTTTGCTTAAGGTCCCACCTCAACTTCTTCAGCTCTCACACTGCATTTTTTCTTCCCTCCTCCCTGAGCAGAGCCATTTCCCTTTACTTCCCAAATGTCACAGAAGCATGAGAGGGCAGGAGAAACTGCCAGGTAACAGCAACCACTGCTGGGAAAGGAGGATAATACCTGTGATCCTTGAAGGTTTGAGAAAGACAATATGACTGACTGACAATGCAAAGATCTGAGAGAAGTGCAGATGATTGCTAAGATTGTTGTGAAGTAGGAAGGGCTCTTGCTCTCACAAGTTTCCCCCAGAAGACCCCTGAAGTCTTCTCCTTCCACCAGGAAACCCCTCACTTTCTTGAAACACTACTGGGACTTCACCTGCTGGGAAGCCTTGAGTTTTGACACATCTTTTTGATCTATCAGACCACTGCCAACAGCAATTCTCATAATCAGGAATACTCTGTGCACTAGAGATGGGTGTCTGAGAGCTCTTCATAATCTGAAGTTAAGCATTACTTTCATCTCAATTACTAACTAGCAAAGTGTTAACTATAAAAGTCAACTAGTTTTCTTTAGCACTTAGTGTATTTCTGATATGAAATTCAGCATAAGCTGTAAGTTTTTAAGCTATTAGTTGAGAGGTAAGTCTCAAAACTCATTTGCAAAAATCAATATTTTTGCTAATTTTAGAAAGACAAATGGGTAGTTATTCACTATAAAAGATTGTAGTAAAGCAGCACAAAGAGAAGTATTTACACTGAGCTTCTTAGAAGATACACTGGAAAGTTAAAAATGCAAAGCAGCTTTGCATAGAAAGCAAGAGACAGAGTATTAAATGCTTTCTCTGACTCTGGCCAAATGTCCTGCTCTGAAGTGATGGATGAGGTTTCCTGAGGCTAAGATGCCAAAGCCAATTAGCCATGTCAATCCACAAGAACACCAGCTGCCAGGATCGAACTTTATTACTCTATTACTTAAAAGTGAAGACATCAGCAATGTTCAAGTTCACATGACTCCTAATTTTAAAACCTGCCTTTTAAAGATTCAGCGTGGGGGTAGTGACAGTGACCTTAAGTTTCAACCTTTTAAAATCATCATAGAGCGCCATGAATTATCCATAATTTGATTATGTGAAGTATTCTGTTAATCAAATTAGTGTGCATTATGCTCTATTCAAAAGAAAGTAAGGCTTCAGCTTATTTCCTTCTTCATATGAGTTTTATGTAATGTTTATATTTAAAAGTAGCAATTTATTTCAGTATTGCCTGTTGCAGTTGCCAAACTGCCTATCCCACAGAACATGATACGTGTAAAGTATATAGCTTACCCATTTATGGCATCTAATTCTGAATTCCAAAATAAAATTTTTGGAAAGTGTCTTGAGCATTTGTCGACTAGAATAAAACATGTCCAAGTCTTTGATTATTTGAAAACATCTGCATTTAATTTCTGAGCAAGGAGTTTGGAAATGTTGATCATACAATACACTTCCCTGCACAGTCACCACAATAAACTCAATGATTCCACGAAAGGGTAAAATTTTATTTCTGCTTAGGTGCCTGTGGAATAGATCTGAACATTACTGTCAGTCATTAAAAAGTAACCATTTCTTCTGAATAACTTCCATATTCCTCCAAACTACTCAGAAAAAATTGCTCCTTTTCAGGTAGTCTACATTACCTTTATTAACATCTTAATAGAAACCATTTCAGCTTTTTGATACTACTACATTTACACTTCCCTTACTTTACCACTCCAGTATACAACTGGCACATGGTAGTAACAGCATCTGTACCCTGGGGATGCTGAGAGAATGAGACAAAAGCAAAAATATAACAACGTTGAGAACAGTTACAAGTATCCTCAGAAGACAAAACAAGCTTTCTTTTCTGCATTCTTATTCAAAACTGAGTTTAGTTAGTTTTAATTAATTCTGCAAACACATGCATACACATACTAGGTATTACAGCAAATAAGAAAGCATTAGAAAAGCTTAAAATTAATAAAATCTAGTTCTCAATTACTGATTCTACCTGACAAAGTGCAAACCAAAGGAGACGAGAATGAGTAATGAGCATTTTCCTAGCTCTGCAGATCTTCGAATCTGTAAGTCTTCTTGTTTCATTATTTTTTTCCTTAGAGATGTTTCTGAGACAACTTCATGTTTTGAGGCTTTACTTTGCAAAATAATTGAAGTGCCATTAGTGTCCAAGTGCTCTATTTCATTACCAGTTGATTACAGAGTACTACAGATTGCCTGTTGAAATTATACAAAAAAACAAACCACATTTCTCACTCAAGCACACTGTCTTCAAGTCTAAACTAACATGTGATTAACTTTTTTCTTTGAGATTTGCTAAAATCTAAAGGATAAAAATCCATCAATCTTGATTCTTTTCCCTGAGTTTGGTAAACCAGCTTACATTCAAGTCCTCTGTCATTTTCAGAAAGTGCATTTGTGATGCCTGACTGTCTGTGCTGTGACACCAGCCATACACCAAGTGTCATTCTGGGAACAAGAGGCTGCCTCTGTCTGGCTTTAAACCATAAGACAGTAAATGATGTGAAGGCCATAGAACAAATATCAGATGAGCTCCATCTGAGTAAGCATTCCATGAAATGGAAAAAATGAGAGCTCTTTGTTTTCAACTTCATTTTTCTACTAAGATCTATGCAGAAAAGAATCAGAAGCTACAGAGGACAGTCTCCTAAATCCTTATGACAAAATAGCAGAAAAATACCATTCTACAACAAAAGGCAGGATTTATCAATGAACATTGTGTGACCTGATAGAAGCAGAAGCAAAGAACTCTTCATGAAATCCCAGGTTATAATGTGGGCCAAAATAGTAGCAAAAATGCCACTATTAGAAGCAAAGGTTCAGGACTCTCACCTGAGCTTCACACTTGAGATGTTAAGGAAGAATCATGTATTAGAACTGTAGCCTAAGGGAAAACACTAGTGAGTTGATACTGATGTCTAAATTTACAACAGAGAAGACTTGTTCCTTGTTAATACTAAAATTAAAGGCTTGACTTGAAACAGAAGTTCAAAAATTATCAACTACAGCCAGTGGCAAGTCATCACCTGAGCCCGTTTGTCCATGTGACAGCAGATATTTTGCCATAAGTACCTGAGACTGCTTTCTAGACAGTATAAATTCTGTCCTTTTTGCTTTTCCCTTACCCAGGCAGCGATAACAGATGCCTCCCTAGGCAGATCAGTACATTGCTTCAGGACACTGTTCCAGCACTGGGTTTTGTCCTCCACAGGGCAGGAATTATTTTATGATCTTACAGTCCCGAGTTCCAGCTCAGTGTGGTTTTCAGTGAGGAAAACCTGAGCTCCCCTGTGAGCTTTCAAACAGAAATTTTTTTCCTCTAATTTAACCAGGAAGTCAGAAGCAGTATCACAGAATCACAGAATCACCGAGGTTGGAAAAGACCCTTCAGATCACTGAGTCCAACCATTAACCTCACACTGCCATGTCCACCACTAAACTGTGTCCCTAAGCACCACATCTACACATCTTTTAAATACCCCCAGGGATGATGACTCAGCCACTGCCCTGGGCAGCCTGTTCCAATGCTTGACAACCCTTTTGGTGAAGAAATTTTTCCTAATATCCAATCTGAATCAAATATCAAAGTACTTGTGGTGTTCTAACAATAACTTACAAAACCAAGACAACAAGACTTACTATTCTAACAACAAAGGTAGCCTGGTACTTCTGTTTTTTTGCCTGCAAGAAGGAACTAAGCAATGGTTTTACTTCAACTGACACATTACTGACTCAAAAGATGACAACACAAGGAATGAAGGGGAATATACCCTGGACACCACTAGAGTAGGTCCCTGCGAGTTGCTGCTGTAACCAAAGGCACTATCACCCCAGAAGAGGGGTGCAGGTAACAGTGACAAAGCAAGGAAGAGATGGTGGCAGGAGGACTAGCATCCTGGAAGACAAGCATCTCAATAAGTTACTTGATGCACTTTCAGTTACGGAGATTATATCTGAAATGTTAGAAAACAGAAATTCCAGGTATTCTTATCGTGGCTAATATGCTAAAAGAATCGCTAAGCTCCCCCATCCTGACAGTCCCTGTATAATGTCAATACTAAGAATTACATGAAAGCACACCACAAAATGTTAATTATTTAAAAAGAAACAGCAGGAGCGGTCAAATTCATTTTACTAGAAACCAGTGCTTCTAAAAACTTTAAAATATGTACTGCGTAAAATTAAATCTATCCATCCTTCCTCATTCTGGATTGCCTCTGTCTTCTGACTAAAACATAATTGTTCCCAAAGGAGACAGCTCCTTCTTTACAAAATTTAAGTTTAGTAAGTTTAAACAGAAAACATTTTTTGTGTTACAATAAACTATGTAACCAAATGTAATGGTTTGCCAAAACAAATGGGAAATGTTAAATACTTATTATTTCACAGAATTATCAATGAAGAAGTGACAATCATGAACTTTTTGTATTTTAAAGGATATTTTTGATTTGGCATACAATGTTTGATAGCACATGACAGCACTAGGTGATAATTTCACAGAGATGCAAGTTATGCAAATTATAAACATGATTTTATAGTCAAACAGCACCTTACTCAAAAAAAACCCAAACCCCTTCAACCTTTACTATTCATAGTATCCTCCCACATTTAACTGCAACTGGCACAAGGTATTTTTTGAAACATCTGTAACAACTTGGAAACTGGTAATTTTGTACAGAAAGCATTTGATAAGCTGGTGAGAAAAACCACTCAAGAATGCTCAGTGTCAGAGCACTTCTTGAGTACAAGTACCCTCCTTTACAATATTACTAGTTTGCCTTAAGCAAAAACTTAAAACTACAGGATCAGCAAAAGCACTGTTTAACAGCAGATTTCTGTTGTTGCTCTGTCTCTTGCCATAGCAAGTCTCACTCCTCTTTCTTTCATCTCTCCATGTATCACCCCCACAAAGCATGAAACAACAACAAGTTCAGTATATATGGAAAGTGATGTTGGAGGGCCCTTGGCCTCAAACATTTGAACCATGTTTTATATTGTGCCTTATCTCTGTCAAGCTTGGTATCTACTTTGCTGTCTGCATGTGACATATATCTTAAATTAGGTTAATGGCTTTGATTTTTTTAAATTATTGCAAAGTATGAAGATTTAGTGATATTTTGAATCACTATGACTTCCACCTATAAGAAAAACATAAAAATATCTGGATTAAAGCTGAATGAACAGGATTGGATAATCATTTTTCCATTAGATCCTAAGATTTCTTTTTAAGTCTGTGCTTCAGCATTTTTGCATGCTCCTAGACCAAATATTTCAAGTTTTAAGAGCACAACTTACATGTGACCTTCACAATGATTGGTTGGAATAAACAAAGATACAGCCAAAATGAACCCAGATTTAGTCTATTTATGCAGCTGAAAAAAAAAAAAATCAGCTGTGAAACTGCTGGACTACTTTAAAATTGCAAGAAACTTTGTGCTCAGCTGTATTTGTTCTCTATTAGAGTATCACTCACAAATGTGTTTGATCAACTCGTTTGGTTCAGTATTTGTTTCATGTGAACAGCATTTTGTGGTAGCTTTAACTATTTCTTAATTGGACTTGAAATACAAATGAAAAAAATATTTCTGAAGTAGCAGTAGGAAAGGAAGAGTTGGTACATCTGAAAGGAACGTCAAGGTAAGCAGGCTCTCAGCTTCATTAGCAGGCTGTTAAAGTGAGCGAGGTCACAGCAGCTCTCAGAGGTTTTCCAAAAAAAATCCCAAGTTTGGATGTAGAATATTTTGAAGGTCTTCCCTTGTTGCAGTCTTCTTACACACTTGACTGGCCTCTCAGCATTTCTCTTCATTACCACCAGTCTTTAATGTATGATCAGCACATTGCACTGCATCTGGGAAGATGAACCCTCTCTCCCATACTTTGCTTTCATAATAATGATGAGAAGCATGGCTGTGTATTTCTTACTTTAAAACAGTATCTCCTCCTTAAATAGCAGATGCACTGATGACCTAACATCAGCACAGTGATAAAGAAAACATGTATACTTTGTGTTTCCATGTAAACCTTATCCAGATGCAATTGCTAACAACAATTTCTCAAACTCCCATGCCCAGGACTTTAGTAATACGCTCTCTCTCTCTCTCTCCTTCTTTCTGGAATCTTACAAAATTTCTCATCATACTAATTGCAATAAAATTCACCCTTTCCTTTCCCCACAAACCTAACATCTTTTTTTATCATCTGTTCACTGCTTTAACTAGAATAGACTCAATGTTTTCTCATCTCTCTTCCACTCATTATACTTGTAACACTCCCACAAACCGATTCCCATTACATCAGCCCAGCTCCAGTCCCTGCATGTCTCTTGCCACAATAAATTCTCATTTCTCATCTTTAGATTGTACTTCTCTGCCTCCTTTTCTTCCTATCTTTCTTGTCTTATTTTTCAAATTTATGCCTTTCCACTCCCTAGTGCTCTCTCTATGTCTGGGCCAGATTCCTACACCTCTTTCTCCCATCACACTCCAGAACCAGTCCTCAACAGCATCACTCTGTCTTCTGCATCCAGCTGCCTTATCTTATGCTTCAGCTTTACATCATTTAACCCATGACCCTCAAGAGCAACTTGTTAATATTAACATTTCCAGTTTTCTAAGTACAACACCATACATTAGAAGCCATAGTATGAAAGGAAGAAAGCCTTTGATATACAGTAATGCACAGTTTGAATTTCAAACATAGCACATAAACTTCCATTTTTTTCTGATTAAAAAAAAAAAAGTATTTTGCAGTTCAGCCTATGCTAAAATAACTGCCTTTTTGGTGGAGCATTTCAATGATAACATATCAGTTTTCCTAAATTTTTGTTTCTCAAAAGTTTTATATAAAATTGGCCATAGTTCAGATTTGTCTCTTCCTATCTTGTATATTGAAGGTAGCATTCATTTGTTTTGTCAGCCACAGAAAAAAATTCCTAATCCAAAACCTGTGTTTCTCCAACATAAAAGCAACAACTCAACTGCTGAGCTGTTCACAATGAAGTTTATGCCATAACTGATTTGAAATATAAGAGCTATACGTCTTACTCATGGGCAGTCATTAATGCCATCTACTTTTCCAGATAAAAATAACTGAAGAGATTACATTTCACTTTCCACCTTTTGTTGGAATCTTGGGGCTCCTTTTGATCTCAAATTAACCATGAAGGATCATCTTATATGTTCATTACCAATGCACCTCTTACAATCCTAGAAATTTCTTTAACATGTGCAATCCAAAATAGAACTTGAAAGGCTCTGTGCTTCTGTGTGGTCCACGGCACTGACTACTGCTGCTCTGCTCCAGGGTATTACAGAAATGTCAGGTCCCAGACTGTAACTAGTCAAAATTTTCCAAACCCACATGTTCAACAATGTTAGGGCTCAGGCATATTAATTTACTTCTAAAAACTTTGACTGTTTTCCAGTGAGAAGCTCAGAAGTTGATTTTACACCCTGCATATCAAAATTAAAACTACAGATCCTTCAATCCTATAGTTATTTCTAGTTCTTATCTTAAAAAAAGAAAAAAGAAAAAAAAGTAAATTCAAACCCTGAAGTTCATTGTTGAATAGCTTCAATTTAGCAGAAAGCTAGTTTAAGAAAGCATTTTTATTTGATTTTTCCATAGAGCATATATAACCTAAATAGCTTCTTTTTAAGCTGTCATTTCATTGTGTAAGCAGTAAGGAAATGCCACTGGGGAGTTCAGGTTCATATAAATCCATAATCACTGACTGACTTAAAATTAGCCAGGACACTTATTCATATGTTTCTAGTAGCTTCAGATTAGAAATCAATAAAAATGTCACCTTTAGAACAAGAGTCCTTAGGCTCACTGCCTTTCATGTTCTACTGCATTTCACCCACTGAGCTGAGAAACAGCAGCCATGCATAAAGACTTTAATACACCTTTCCCCTTTTCACTAAGTAAATTCATCTCTGAGGACAAATTGTCACACACTGCCAACAGGACAATAGAAATAAAAATTTCTAATTTAAAAGCCCTAATATGTCCATACAAATTCACTGCAGCAACAACCATGATAATTGTTTATTGTAACCAATAAACCTAATTACAATTACCTCCTGTCTGTCTAACCAGTGAAGAATCACACAAAAAGCCTCAATTATTACTGACGAGACTGCAAAACAGTTTAGCAAAACATTAAACAAAACAAAGGAATACATTTATTTCAACGTGTATCTGAATAGATCCTGACAGTAGTTTTGCAGAACACAAGAAATGCAGTGTAATTTCACAATCTAGCTGCCATCAATAATGGTTAAAATTTGCCAGCTTTCAGAAAGGGGCGTGGTGCAATCTAAAGACAACAAATAAATGTTTTAAAGGTCTAGTAAATTTATAAGTGAATCTTATCAAAGCATATAAAGCTCTAAACCAAAGACAAGCAAAACAAATAGGGAAACATCTAACATGATTACACAGCTTGCTAACAAGATAAGTATGAATGATCAAGGGCAGTATAAAAAGCAAACCCTGGTAACCCTGAGTTCACCAAAGATTTGTGTCTAAAATGAACCCTTATGCTGAAGAGAATATCCAAATGAACGATGAAATGTCCAACTAATTACCACCATCCTTATAACCCGTATTTCCTAAACGATGAGTTTGTACACAGTTGCTCTTCTGAATACAAGGAAAATTTCAGACTTTCCAAGGTTAAGATTTCCTTGCAGGAATCTAACCTTGTTCCCACGTGTTACTGGGAGTGTGAACATCTAATTAATTAAATTTTAAGAAAAGGAGTTTGGGTTTTTTCAAATTAGGTAAAAAACTTTATAAAGAAAAGGAATCGTAAAGGATAGGGTATGAGCCATCCAAGTCAAGCAGCTGTAAAAGTTAAAAAGGTATCTGACAATAATAAAGTTAATGGCAAAAATTAATTTCTTCTCTTCTGAAGCCTGTAAGCTCCACTCACGAGTGAGTCTGTAATGACAGGCAGTCTATGAATACAGAATAACCCAAGAAACAATTTTTGCCTAAAATAAATTGTTAAACACCAGAATTTGAGAGAGAAATTAGTGATAGGTTTGGCAAAGGCATGTAAGGAGCTTCCTGGATATTTACCTGCTAGCAAATATATTATGTCACCTCCTACCAAAAGCTGCTCCCCTCCCAAAATCTTCAGAATTACAGCAGCCATCAACAATGACCTTACAAGGTTGAAGAGCAGGTACTGATTTTACCACCCTAATCTGTACTACAATACATTGCTTTTGTCTCATCACTTCTAGTCATTAACCTTTTCACTATCAAAAGAGTTTTACTCTTGCACGATTCCACTGAGGCCCCAGCAAACTGTCACAGTAGTGCAGAACACAACTCTTCGGTTGTTTCCTTTTTTTGTAGTTTCCATGACTCTTTACATAACTAATACTTTATAAAAACCTAGGTAATTCTTTTGGCATAATAAAATCAGTTCTGAAGATGTATGATCACATAACAGAAGTATTCCATATTTAGAAAAAGTTAACGTACCATGTGTCATTTAGATAAATTCACTGCTGTTATTTATTTGAATGAGATTATAAGGAATATGCCACGAAAAAAATTAAATCTATACAACCAGGTAGTAAAAATGTTTGCATGTATGGTATTTGATAGCAGTTTGAGAAACAATTACATAGCTAAAGTATATGGTGTTGTATCACTCATCTGCAAAATAATGAGCATTAAAAGTAACAGATGCCATTCTGCTATGGAGGGGACATAGAAACTACCCATTTTCCTGAGACTATGATACAAGAAATTTTGAGCATAGCACAATGAAATTATTTCAGCCTCTGCTTTACAGCTACTTCCAAAAGACTTACAGTCACAATTTGCTCTTAAGATAATTTTATTTACCTAATAACATATAATTCTTAAATAAAAAGAAAAATCCTGGAAACATTAAAAAGGCAAGGAACATCAGCATCAGTTTTAAAAATTTCCAATGGATCTTACCTACTTTTATTCTTGAAAAAAAGGACTACTTACTTGATTGGCCATGTAAATTGTGAGAAGACCTCTCCTGCAAACAGAAATGATAAAATCAGTTAATTAATTACGGGGTTTTTTTTTTGCACACTGAAGAAAAACACTATAAGCATTAAGATTTTTTTTTTATTAAAAAGAGATTACTGATGGAGGATGAATCATTACTACCCTATAAAAAAATAAATACGAAACCAAAAATAGCACCTTGATAGCACGCTATCCAAAGTGGTGAGGAATTACATGAACCAAGTTATATATAGCAACTTGCTACTGCATGAGTCCTGAAGCCTTCAAGAAGGTGTAAAGCACCTTGAATTACACAGCACTCATCACAAAACAAAAGCCTACACACTAACTGGTAATGTAAGCATACAAACTGTGGCCAAAGCCTAAATTAAATTTCGAATTTACAGAATAATTCTTGGGTGTAAGCTTCTGTTTTGTGATCAGTGCTATGTAACTCAAGGTGCCTTTAGCTCTTCTACTTAATCATGAAAAGTTTTTTCTGCTGAGACCAATGATGCAGAAATACTGGCTCAAACAAGTATGTCCCACCTTTCTAGTTGAGAGTTACAATGCCAACAGTGTCCTGGCACAGCTGCCAACATTTTCTATTCTAACCTTTATCTAATTTTTTTTTCTTTTTTTTTTTTCCCCTTCTGTACTTTCAGATCTATGTCTCTATAGACATAGACTGAGACAGTCCCTGTGTCTCAACCTCACCTCAACCTCATGCTCTCACACTTTTGCTGATGCTACAACAGCACAAGACCAGAACTGAACTCTTGACTATGCAGACATGAACTGCTCCAGTAACAACAGGCTGTATTAGATGTCATTGTAGAGTCCAGATGAAAAAAATACAGTTATTTTCTGTGTATCATTTGCAAGTCACCTTCAGCCTTGAGAAAGCTGAAAACCTTACTATTGCAGATTTGCTTTGCCCTCATTCCTTCCTCCTCTTCTGCAAAGATCAGCTTACAGACTATGGCCAAAGGTTGGAAAACTCAGTTTCAGTATTTGTTACTGGAATGCTGTTCTTAATTTCTTGATTTTACTATCAGCCTTGTAGTACTGAGTTTTTCTTATTGTCCCCACCACTGTAACAGACAAAATTTAAAGCAGCATAGAAGGCACCACATGTTTAACCAATAAGGTTTCTCAACATGGAAATAAGTTTATAACCTGATATCATCTTTGTTTCCATATCATTCAAGATTTTTTTTATACTACTACTACATGAATAACAGAAGCTTCAACCCAGGCTTTTATGTTCCATTTTGTCATAACACTGGTCAT
The DNA here is from genome assembly GCF_003259725.1 of Athene cunicularia. Taxonomy (NCBI): domain Eukaryota; kingdom Metazoa; phylum Chordata; class Aves; order Strigiformes; family Strigidae; genus Athene; species Athene cunicularia. The sequence goes on along the minus strand of NW_020799091.1, from coordinate 7,322,316 downwards.
AAGACTAAGTTTCCAAGCATTCATAGAATGCTTAAGAGAATGGTATATTAACTGAACATATCTTGCTATCACATCAGTTGAAGAAGCAAGCAAAACAAAATCACAGGTAGCAGGGAACACACAAATTCCTGTTGCATAGTTCCCAGGCTTCAACCAACTGAAAAAAAAAAATTATTCAGTATTTCCTGACCCAGTAGTTTATCACTTTGTCAAGTTATGTATCCAGATCAGGGTTCATCACAGAAGACATCTCAGGTACAGGCATACACTCCACTTAAAGCTTTAGTGCTTTCACACCGAGTTTAATTTGCAGGAAGCAATGATGCACCATCCTACGTTCCACAAGCTGCTCTCTATTCACAGGAAAGATTAAAATTTGGGTTAAATTCAAAACTTTAACTAGCAAAATCCGTTTGGATTTTGTGGTGTGTGGGGTTTTTTGGTTTTTTTGGTTTGGTTTTTTTTTTTTAATAAGCAGCATTCAAAATCTGCTCTTTGCATACCTTCTCCACCTGGTACCACTCTGTGCCAGGTATGAGGAAGACAACTCTAGCAATGGAAACCTAAGGAAAAAAAACCCTGAATCTAAAGATTTGATGAGGATGAGGCACACAAGAAACAAAATGACAACATATAGGGAATAGGGTCTGTAACTGTTAAAGCAAAGAGACCTCTACAATTTGTAATAAAGCATCAAAATACTGCATGATTCTTCTGATCAGGAAGGAGTGAAAATTCACCTCATGTAACAGGTTCATTCAACTGTCAAGCTGATCTGTAAACAATCACCTAGTCCTTCAGCTCAGATGATAAAATAATATCAGTGTTCCAACTCTTCTGATTACCAAATTGGCAGCCAATAGAGTTCTGTATACTGTAAATTTTATTTTAATTTGTTCTCAGAGGGAAAAATACTGGTTATTTCATGTTTCTTGGATTAATTTTTTTTTTTACCCCTGTAATAGTATTAAAAGTTTAGGATCAATATCCAAACATTCAGATGCTTGGAAACACAGAATTTAATTTACCCATGAGAGCTAACATGTTAACTCAATACATTTTGAGTATTCTGGAAAACATCAGAACTTCAACAACATCCTGCAGTAACACACTTACCTTACTACTGAGTGGCAGATGCAGCTTTAAGAGTACAGTATGTGCATTCACAATTGTATTATACATGGTGTGCACAACACAGCACGACTATTGTATGTGCACATAATTTACTTGGTGAATTCTCTCCTTCAGTCTCTATGTCATGCAAACAGGGTCTTTTAGTCTCTCACTGATTTTTTTTAATTTTTTGTTTTAGTACTAAAAAATTAAAATTTGGTCTAACAAAGTTTTAGCTTTTATTGTGGTTCCTCTTGGTTAAGTATAAAATGCAACTCGCCAACCACAAAGACAAAGAAAGGAAAAGGGGCTACAGAAGAGGAAGGAAAGAAATCAGAAGCTGCAGTGCAGCTGCCACGAGACCAATGCGAGAAGTAGGTGGGCAGGAGAAGGGAAAATGTGCAGACAATGAATGCACACAAGGAAGTTACTTCCGGACCTGAAAATACAGCAAGTTGCTAGATGACATCATCTGAAAGTGCCTGCGGCAAGCCCATCGCTATCTGCTGCTGTACAAGGCCCTGGCTAACTCCAAGCAGAAAGCTTTTTTCCTCCAAATTAAATCTGTGACTGTTTTAAAAATAAATGGCCCCATGTTTAAAAAAAAAAAAAAAAAAAAAAGAAAAAGAAAAAAGGGACTCTTGCTGGCCCTGTGCAAATGTGATCCAACAAGCCTAACCCAATCCTGAACTCAACTGTAAAAAAGCGGGTGGAAGTTCAGGAAACATTGCACTATTTTCTAGCAATGACAGCTGATGGAAAACAGGACAGAAAGATGGAGGAAGGCCAAGCAAAAGGGTCACTGGTACAACCCAGGACTGTATTAAAACTGCAGCTGCTAAATAAGAGAAGGCTATAATTGAGAAATGGTATTACAAGAGCAGGAAATAATTAAACAACAAAAATAATTAGTCAGCCATGTCTAACCACCTGCTCTGGGGAGGTTTAAAGATACTAATAAACAGCTAACATTTCACCCCCAAAGTCCATGAACCGGTGTTGAACGTTAATCGCAGGAGCACCAACATAAGCAGGCAGTTACAGCAGCGATGTTCTGGCAAGGTCACTGTGGGAGAGCCCAAGCAGGTACACATCCATCCTTACTGCCCATTCCTCCTCCATCATCTCCATCTCATGACAGTTTCTTCTAGAAGCTGCTCACATCAAGGTCTTCATCTTGGCTTCCCACAACCTCCCTCTCACCTCTTCAACTGACAGTATCTCCCGTACTCTGCTCTATTTCTAATGACATATGCAATCTTTAATTTGGGAATTAAAAACACAAGCTAGGGGCAAAATTCATGAGTGGCAGACCAGGGCTGAACTAGGACAAGGACCTAAATCAGGATCCAAGAAAGCTGCACCTGTGGGACAGGAGATGGGATGGCACATCCTGGTCCATCCTGCCCATCTGTTGTGTTAAATTAAAGAACCAAAGAAAAACTGTTCTGCAAAAGTCTTAAGACGACTGGTATCTTTTACCTGGAGGATTGCACAAAAGCAATCACATTTTTTTGATTACCCTTTAATTCAAATACCAAAAGAGCAGTAGTGTTTAGCATATTTTTCATTCTGTTTCTCCTTTTTATCCCTCAGTTCACACCTTCACATGAATTTACTTGTATGCTTGTTAGAGAACTGAGCAGGCAATGTATCAGAGTTTAGTTACTGAACACAGGTCATGTCATCTGTGGCTGAAAAATTCCAATCTTGTGGATTCGACTTTTAATATTTAACTTAAAACAGACCATGGGCTTCCAGAAGATAATTTTCTTGTTCATTTATACCTTCCTCACAGAAAATTTCCACTTGATAAAATTTGTGATAAAATTTGTTTTTCAGACAAACTTGGTAATGTTCAGACCAAATTCTAACAGCAATAGCTCTTAAACTATGGCCTATAAACCTCAACAGAAAGCCACATATTTCTGTGATTGCACTGCCCAGAGGAAAACAGTCTAAAATAACTGTTAAAAAAACCAAAAAGCTATAGGACAAAAATAGCAAGGAAGCCAAGTAGTGTACTGGGCTGTATTACCAGAAGTGTAGGTAGAAGGTCAAGGGAAATGATTAATCCCCTTTACTTGGCACTCACTACACCACACAGAGTACTGCACCAGATTTTGGTCCCCAATACAAAACAGGCATTGATCAGCCAGTGGAGACAACCACAAGCATAGGTGGGGAGATTTTGACTTGACCTGAGGAAACATAATTTCCACCATCAAGACAGCCATGCACTGGAACAGAAACCCAGGGGGGTTGTCAGACCTCTGCCCTCAGAGGTTTGCAGGGCTGACTGGACAAATCCCTGAACTGGTCTGAGCTCAGCACTAGTCCTGCTCCAAGAAGGAAGCTGCACTAGGTGACTTCCCAAGGCTCATCTGAACAATTCTATCATTCTACAGGAAAAAAGAAAATTGTAAGCACCTTCAAAATACCATGCATAACTTTTTCCACGTATTATAAAATCAGAAGAGATTACAGAGATAAATAATTTGGCTAACTAATATAAAACACAAACTTTTTAAAGAAGTAGCTAATTCATTAAAGAAAAGATCAAATTTGTCTTTAAGTATTTCCAACAAAGTCACCACAACCACTGGTAAATCATTCTAATGCTACTTACCTTTGCAATTTGCACCCTACTATAGACAAAAATCCGTCTGGTCACTGAAACTGGTTACATCTTTACCTCCACTGTAACACTACAGAGTCCAACCAAGTCACCCACATACCATTTCTTAAACACAAACTGAGCTCCTTCAGTTTTTGCACAATGTACCTAAGATTTTAAATCATACTTGTGGCTCTTTACTGTTCCAGTTTTTCAGAACACATCTTCAAGGACTTAAAGTGAAAATACAGGCAATAAAAGACAGATTAAAGATTTCCTATTCTTTGTTTAATCAACAGTATTTTAAAGTGAAAGAAATCACTGAGTGCCACTCTCAGACTTTAAATCCATCTGCCTGTGAGAAAGGTATTTATATTTTCACTAAGTGCTGTAAATTCTGGAAAACTTATGTGGTTGAGGCCAAAGTCCAATTCCCCTTACACATGAGTTAAAAATCCTATTCATGCCCCTAGAAGCAATGACAACTGTACAAATCTGCATGCCAACATATTGTTTGTGGAACAGTTTCTTAAAGAATGTTTTCTTGCTTAGGTTGACATGGTATAAAATTCAAAGAATAACTACTTTCACAAGTAGCATGAGCTTTTACTTCATAATAATAGCAAATCATACAAAATACCAATTTTTAGAATACAACCAAGATGTTTTTTCCTACAAAACTCAGTGCCAGTTCTCTATCCTTATTTATGGTTTTCCTTCAATATATTTATGGTTTTCCTTAAATACAGAGTTTTTGCTAAGCTAAAAAAAAAAAGCAACAACAACAAAAAAATACCCTTGCCTGAAGGTGGGATGAATCCTTAGAACATGCTTATGCTCATGGCAATTTTACCATAAATTAATTATTGCAACCACAGTAGCATTCAAAGAAAATTTCCAACAGAAATTAAACCCCTCTTTAAACAGCCACAGAAGATAGATGGGTGCCTGCCATTTTTAAGCTATTTCTCTCTCAATATTCATTCCTCCTTTTGAATATTTATCTCCTTCTGTTATATGTTTTGCCTTGCCCTCTCCATCTGATATGTCTAATATGCAGCACTCCAGTCCCTGTGACTTTCTCATCAAGAACTTTTTTTGGCAATAAGAAGTTTGAGCACTGTTTTCTCTATTGCCTTGTTTCAGTTAAACCACAAACCTTTCTGAGTAGACATCCTGAAATCTAAGCATTCACTGCAATTAAACATATTTGAACTACTATAATTGCATTTTTTTACCAGTCTTTTGTTTTTTATAATCACATTTTTCTTGCTTGAAAGTAAAGGGGAAATAAGTGACCAAGTCAGAAATAACAGGAAATAACTACAGTAAGATGATTACCACTATGTACAAAAATTCACATAAAATTGACTAAACAGGCACATCCCTCGGTGATAATAGCTCTAGGTGTGAGCTGTAACAGCAAGCCGGTAATTTTACACCACCGGGCAAGGTACACACTGGGGCAAGTACACCCAGGCCCCATACTCTGCTAGAGCTCTTGTAACCCAACATACAGCAGCAGTCAGTAGTAAAGATGGCTCAAAGGAGCCTGAAGACAGACAAAGCAACACGTTAAAAATCTTTATGCATGGAATTGAGATAACATGTTCTCTGACTAAACAGCCTCGCTAATGGGTTATGTTTCTCCACACACATAGTATACATTTAAACAGATGGGGGGCAAAACCACACAAAATAAAAATATCCAACTCACTGCTAAGACAGCAATAGTTTTAGCTTTGCTATAAAGCTTTCTAACTTTGTTCCTAGTCCAAAACTTCGTGTCCCTATTCGCTTTTCCAAAAATTCCTAGTGTTGTCAAACCAACAAACCTGAGAATAAATAAGTACTATAATGAAACAAGACAAACTTACCCTTTCTTATGACAAGATCTGAACTACATGTGACTTTTAACACACTGAATTTATGGAAGAAAAAAAAATGTGTAAATTTCCTACAAATTCAAGTTGAGTCTGCTGCATATTCTGAAAGTTATCAACTTATTTTAACAAATAATTCTCTTTCGGATTCTCTGTAAGTATAAGAAATCACAAATAAAGCTACTTTCAAAGGAATCAGTGGATTCAAAAGTATATATGGAGTGGAGCATAAAAAAATGCAAAGAGTGCATAACTTATGCTGTACTGACTTGATATAGTAAAATTTGAGAACATTTGTCCTTTAAAAAAAAAAATAAAAGAGAGTTAACTTTGTCTTTAATCTCTGAACATAAACTAAGAAGCTAACATAATAGTTTGTAATGGCTCCCCAGACAGGATTTGTGGTCTGCAAAAACAGGAAGAATTCCTCCCCCCAGCTTCCCTCCCCCCCACACAGTGTAAAACACACCACTTTATAACCTGCAGAATCAAATCAAACACACAAATCACAGGTTTCCCCTGAAAAGAAAAAGGTCAAAATGAAGAAGGCTTTTTTTCTGCTCTACAGCAGCTTGACACCACAAGCTAACCAACTATAGATCTGGAATTGTGATTGCATCCCTGTAATAACACAAATACTACAGATTATGTTTAGGGTATCGTTAATCTCTCACACCCACCAATTTCCTACTGACAGCTGGAGGCCAGCAGCAAAATCCTGGTGCAAAAGTTCACTTAAAATCAGCAGGAACAGATAAGCTTTCAAAATAATGCCAAAAATTATGAAAACAGACCCAAGCAATAAGTTTTCAAAAAAGAAAATGATTACTTTTGAGCTTAGCAAATACAAGTAGCAACTCTTTCACACGAAGATAATGTTCAGGCAAATAACATCATGTCAAAAATATACAGTTTAAGGACCCATGACCCACTGTTTTTTTAAAGAAGTTTTCTATTTCAAAATTTTGGGTTGTTTAAAGTAGGAAAAGGACACTTTACAGGTTGGGGAAACTGAAGTTGCTCAAAACTGCAAATCAGTAATAGTTGCTTAACATTACATATTAAGTAAAATGGTTTCTTGCAAATACTCAGAATTTGTTGTTCTTAAAAGGAAAGAAAATAAACTCAACATGTTCTATGATTTGAACACATGCCAAAGAAAGGGTATGAGAAAACTGGAAAGGGAGAGAAGCCAAAAAGAAAATATAACTACATTCCCATTAAATTAGTACCAATAATTCTTACAGAGCTTTCAGCTAGTGCAACACAAGAAAACATCTAGTTTAATTTTTTAACTGTTTTATACTCTGTTTTACATATATTTTCTTTCAACATTCCCTCCCTCTTCCTCTTCTCCCAGTTTCTCCATGATGTCTACAGAGCCAACAGAGTCAAAACAAAGACTGACCTACAGAGGGGAAAAAACCTCTTAATTAAAGCGTGATTTAACCTCACAAGATTCCATGAAGAGATAAAAATCAGATTCCAAAAAGGTTATTAGTTTCATAAAAGGATTAACTAGTAGATAACAGAAGAATAGAAAATTAATCAAACCTTAGGAAAAGAAAATAAGGATTTCCAGTGATTTTATTAAATTATTAACATTCTTGGTATAGGCCTATCTAGGGTTAATTAAGGCCCTAAAAAATAATTTCTTTGGACTGTTGTTAGTAGCAGAATTGTTTTTAATCAGATCAGTCAATCAAAAAGAAAACACTCTGTTCCCTTCTGGGCACCTTCTCAGTCGGGATAGATGTGCTGCTTGGCCACTTTGTCTGGAAGGTATGTGTGTAGGGCACAAAAGTAAATACCCTCTTCTTGAGCAAAACTGCTTTGAGGATCCTTACCACCAGCAGGTCATTCCTTCTACATATTTTACTGGCAACCTCACTACTGCTTCATAGAAAAAGATGACACAATGGACAGAAGCGTTAATAAAAATTAGACAGAAGAGCAAGACAGGGCACAGAAATTTCAGAGTTGCAGAGATGGGCAACATTCACTGGCCTTGGCATATGCTCAGTATATTTTGGGAATGAGGACAGGAAGAAGGGGAAAAAAAATTCTCATATTAGGCTACTACTCTAGCAGACAGCCTGGCATTGGACCAACACCAGTGGAAATTCATCCAGTATTTGACCTGTTCTCCTCCACCTCCAGCCCTTCTCAGGTAAAAGCCATTCACCCCTACCCTAACTGCACACCCCAAACCCAGCCCACACCAGCTCGGTGAGAAGCATCTCTAGAGGCTTCCCAAGAAGCCCCTTGAAATAGTTGCCTTTCCCTCCCTAAGTCATATTCTGTGCCCAGTTTGAGACAGTCAATTCCACAATATTTTTTGATAAACAAATCATCAGTTTTTCATCTATTTCAAAAGACTTAACACTTTTTTTCTAGTCTGTCAAACTAGTAGCTATTGTTTTGTTTGCACGTTCAGAGCTAATTTTCTCTTTAGGCTCACAATGTTTTCATGATTACATTTGTGATCCGATTATGCTGTTTACAAAATACCTGAAATATGCAAAAAAAGCTAACATGACAAATTAACTCAAACAGAAGCCTACTGAGGTTTTTCACATGGTGAGACTAACTTCTAAATGCCCTTATATTCAGAAACAGCAGACCAGCTATTCCAGCAGAAGTAGGGAATGGAGTTAGACTTGCCAACATACAATGCCCTTGCATTTTTTTTTTCTCCTTTAGAACCCCAATGACAACATAATACACCATATTAAAGACAGGTTTCAAATCTAGTTATGAACTATGAATTAGCCACGCAGAAGATATATTAATGCTGTTAAGAGTGTGCCTACATCCACTAGGGCCTGGAACACAAGGGGTCCCAAGGAACAGCAATGCCAGAAGCCAATGTAAACCTTCTCTAGAAAGGTAGGCAAGACATACTCTAAGTTTGACTGAGAGTCATTCCAACACAACCCTACTGACTGAGAAGTCTATTTCTGGCAGGACATCAGTATTCAATGGTGAACTGTGCCAGATACTACAGACAGATGTTAACGTGACATTTCACCTCCCAAAGACAGAAAGAAGCTATTACTAAATCGAGTTCAAGCCTATTATTTTCTAGCTTTAAGCTCAAAGATCCAAAATGCCAACAGCTGATATCAAAACATTTTTGCTAGTTACTTAGTCCACTGGCTAACAAGGAATGAATAACATACATTGAAGAAGAGCTTAAAAGGAAAAACTTATCACTGATGAATCAAGATAGAGCACAAACAAACTTCTTCAAGTAGACAAAATGACGCTGTACTACCAATCCATACTGTTTTAGTCTTTCACTAAAGTTGGAGCAGTCTGGATTGCAGTGACAGGTACTGGCCCAAATTCATGAGACCTGTTTTATGCTTGCCTTTAATGCCGTGGACTCTGTTGTTGCTGTTTTTCAGTCAGACCATCTTTAGAAGAAGGGTTTAACAGCATACATTGACTTTATCAGAAAGTTTCAATCTGGAGTGGAGGTCATCTGACTACAAGAACCAATATGCAATCCACAGGACTTACTAAAGGAAATAAAAGCGTGTCATTTTCTGTCCCGGGATGTGGAGGGGAGAGGGCAGGAAGGGGAAGCAAGATGTTAAACCACAGTACACTGCTGCAATCTTAACCACAGAAAACCCTTGCATGATTAAATATAGAAAATCATTACCATGCCAGGTTTCTACCTCCACACTTTTCCTGCTGCAGAAGCAATGAGGCTGCAGGAAGGAGTCACTTCATTTACAGAGGGTTCATAGGTGTGGCTCACACAGAAACAAAGATTTAAGCTTCTCTCATCTGTACCATCTAAAATTTATCCTATGAGCAGACTTGAGAACATATCACAAAAAAGTTCCCTTTCAGCCACTGTATCAGAGGCATGGTAGGCACAGATATTTTCTTGCCAGGTAAATGTCAAGCTTTTCATCACGACACCAGCCAGCACTATAGCCAACTCACCTAGGCAGCATCTGAAGTTTATTCTATGCTAGCACAGTATTTATTATTCCCCCTCTGGGAGCTGCATGTTACACGCAAGCATTCAGACACAGAAGATGTATTAAGTGTTAGCTTAAGCCAAGGAAGTCCAAATGAGTGTCTCCTGGATGCTAGTGCTGAGCAGACAGAACAGAGTAATTTATCCACTGTTTGTTCCATTTGAATCCAAGTCAGACTTGCAGAATAGTCCAATGTTCAGCAGCAGTCTGGTTTTTAACCTTTTATCTGTAGGCATTTCAACAGGACTGTAAGTTTTCTAGGGGTTTTCGCAGGGATTTTGGGGTTAATGATGAAAAACAGAATACAAAATTATACTCGGATTACTAAATCACTTTTAGTTTTCAGCTTACAAAGTGAACATTTCAAAAATAGATTTGCCAATCTATTAGAAAAGTTTTTTAAAAATAACTATAATCACCTCAATTACTCATGGAGCAGCACAGGAAGAGCTAACTACCAGAGTCACCTGGTATCTACCAGAGGTTGTAGCGTGACCTTAGCACTGCCCTTTGTCCATCCAGGCTGGCTCATGCAAACTGACAGAGGTAGTCCAGAGTTTAACACACGCTGCCTGTGATGTCTTTATATTATTATTCATGAAGTAACCTCATGGCTGGTGCTGTGCCTGAGCTGGTAAATCCTCCTGAAACTCAAGGAACTGGAGACCATTGAGCAAATACAACCAATAGTCCTGCATGATCCAGCTCAACCCTGACTGTAACAACACTACGAGAAAATAAAAGCAGTCTGTACAGACCCACCCAAAAGTCTGCAACACATTCTCCAGCATCTCCAGAGTCATGGGTATATATTTTACGTGGGATCTTCCAGTATTCTTATGCTATCTGTGTTATCCCAGAAAATGGACTGTCAACTACAAAGCTGTAACTGTTCTGCTCTTTCACCTTGTCCAAGACTTCAAGGACCACACAAGCAAGCTGAACCAAATTTTTCCAACACTCAAATGCTGCAGGCTGAAAATTCCTGAAGCTTGTTTACCAAACACTTCTGCAAAAATGGTTACAGTTTTTCAGAAGCCTGATTAGTTTATAACCTGGGTTGACTGACTATAAATGCATGGGACTAGAATCACTGATCCCCAAGGATTCTTCTTGTTCTGTTCATAACTATAGGATTCATCTTGCCAAACTTTCACCATCTGAAGTGGATGAAAACTAGTTTAAGACAGTTATCTAGACTGCCTTTGTAAATGAGACACATAATGGTGATTCACTCAACTGACTGGGAAGAGATGACTGTTATGAAATAGAAACACACATTTCAGGTGGTTAGAAAAGTCAGTGTTGACTGTAACCACTTCGTTTTAGAAGGTATGCAGAAATATAAGGATTGTAACTACATCTTAAGTGCATACACAAAATCACAAGGAGTAAAGGATGGAGGTGAAGGATAGACTGTAGGAATAATTATGAGCACAGTATGGGAAAGAGGATCTTTCCTGCATAAAGAACAAAATGGTTTCGACAGTTCATTTAAATGCAGCAAATTTAACTCTGCAGCTACTTTCACAGATGGAGCACATAGTTTACATATTGCTAGTAACACAGCATCTTTTTATGACCCACAGAGGACATCCTTTTCCTTTACACAAGACTGCCTCACATCTTAAATGACAGCCTTCCCTTCATCCACTAGGTGGGTGACCTTGTCATAAAAAGATATCAAATTAGTTAAAGAAGAGTTTCTCTTTGTGAATCTGTGTTGACTCTGCATGATGACTGCACTGTTATTTAAATGCCTTTCAGTAGTACCCAGTATAATCTTCTCCATAATTTTTCCAGGAACTGAGGTTGGACTAAAAGGTCTGTAGTTCCCTGCATCTTCCCTCACACCCTCTTGTAGACTAGAATAACAAAGGCCAGCTTCAGGGATCTCCTCAGACTCCCAAGACCTTTCACAGATGATCGAGAGGGGTCCTGCCGTAATATCTGCCAGCTCCTCCAGTACTCTGGGGCAAATTCCATCAGGCCCCATAGAATTAAGAACATTCAGCTGATACAGCTAGTCCCTAACAATTTCCAATGCTGCAAATGGAAAGTCACTGTTCCCACAATCGTGCTCCTCCAACTCAGAGGACCGGGCAAGCCCAAGGTCTGTAAGTATTATTAAAGACCAGACCTTAAAAGGCATTGAATGCCTCCACCTTTCCTTCATCCCTATTAGTGAGATGACCACCTTCAGCAAGTATCAGTCCAATGGTTTTTTAGACCTCCTCTTCCTACTGACATACTTTTAAAAAGTGCTTCCAATTGGAAGATACAACACTGGCCACTTTCAACTCCAACTGAGCTTTTGGCCTTCATGTCTTGTACCTGAAGAAGTAAACCACAGCTCTGTAATCCTCCTGCAAAGCCTGACCTTGCTTCCAGAGATCATATGATTTCTTTTTACTCTTGAGCACCACAAAGAGCCCCCTGTTCAGCTAAGATGGTCTTCTACCCCACTTCACTTATGACACACTGGAATTGCCTGCTGTGTTTATGAAAGGTGGTTCTTGACTTCATTAATATTGATTTAACTGAACACAGTTAAATCAACTACAGGAACTTCTTCTAGAATTAACATGTAATACCATAACAGTAAGTGAAAAACAGAAATCTCCTTGAAAATATCAACAAAGTTATGATTGTCAGGGATATACCCTACAGAGATCATCAATCTTCCTAGTGTAAAATAAAAGGCTATTGGGGTGTGGCAGGTGCCCCCGCCCAGTGAGAGCAGAGCTTCTTGGCTGCCGAGGTGTGGCAGCTCGGGGCTGCCTTTGCTCTCGGGGCCTCGCGGTATTTGGGGCCTTTGGCCAATGGCAGCCGCTACTGACCACAGGTCAGGTTGGGCCTGGGCGTAAATGGAGTCCCCTGGGGGAGCCACTGGGAGCTCGTCCCCTGGAGCAGCAGCTGCGGTCGAGGACTCTCCCCCGGGGTCAGGACGCTGCCCAAGGAAACTCCTCGAGGGGCCTTGGGTCGGGACGCTGCCCGGAGCAGGTCCTCGGGGTTGAGAGCCCTCACCTATCAGGTGAGTGTTAGAGCATTTTGGGTTGCCATTAAACCCTAGGGAGTGGGGCTTTGTTCTGAGTTTTGAGTTGTCACTAAACCCTAGAAAGTTGTTATGTTCTCCTCTCACAGACATTCGAACATGTCATTTACGGAGAGCTAGTTCATTCTGTTAATAATAATTTTTTTAATTTTTGGTGGTTGGTTACTTATGAGAGCCTCCATAACATGGGTTTTTTTTTCCAAACTGGAGACTGAATGTGTCAGGACAGACAGCATAAGCCAGGTGATCCCATTCTCAAAAAGAAAAATTACCATAAAGCACTGGTTAGAAATACTTTAACCCTGTGCTGAGCAAGATTTCCCAGCTCTTAGATCTCACACTAAGATCCAAAGTCAACAAAATATGCTATTTTCCATGAAAAACACTCCTCAAAGCCACCCGTCCTGAGCTACCTGTCATTCACAATGTTCCCACAATCACAGCATCTTTCAGATCAACTCCTGCACTCCCAGGCAACCTGGAACCATAAGTGTTTTCCATCCCTCTCATGACTACAGCAGTAGCAGCCCTCAAAGCATGCAGCAAAACATGTTCAAATGTTTTCACACTGTTACTATAAAAACACGGATCTCAAACATTGGCTCTCACCAAGGCAGTTGCTGAAGTGCAATGGATTTTAACATATTTGGGTTTAGAAACAAAAAGCCTTCCCATTAACTTCTACATCTTAGCTCCCTTTTTCACAGTAATAATCACTCTAGAGTAAAACTCCAAAATAATTTGTTTCCCTGCTAGCTCTCTACCAGATTACACCACAAAATACTCATGTAAGTGACCCAAACTTGAGTGATTTTTCACTAAAACATATCAAAAAGAAAAAAAATCCTCCCTCAATGTAACTCGCTGTCTCAATTTCTTACCTGTAGCAAGTAAGACTAAAGCTTGCAAAAACTCTTGCTGTATTAAAACTTTCTTGACTTGTTTTGATCACCTGCCCTGCATACCGGTGATTTATAGGTTTCCCTAAAAATACAATGTCAAACTGAATAACCATTTTGAGAAAGGAAATTGTCACCTCAAGTCTAAACATACTATACTACTATACAGCATTATATACCAACAAATTTGTGTTTGAATGAATAAACTTACAAAAATGCTGTATGTATTTACAGCATATACTTTTTATCATTACTGTGCTGCCATATTCTTCCTTCATAATGTATTTAAACTAATGGCATTCTACCTCAAGCAAATGACCCTAATAGCAACTGAATGTTTCATCAGGACAACATACATACAATCTAATTCCACATTGTTCTTACACAAACGTTTCCGCCACTTCTAAGCAATGCATTGCGATACATTTGTTTCGAAGAACACTAAATATATGTATACATAGATGTGTTCTGATCTTCTCTATAACGTGGACTGTATCACTTTTTAAATGCACATGCTTTAAATATTTTCCTGAGAGCCCAGTATGTTGAATTTTTTTTGATGAAAAACACCCGAAGTTTTCAACTAAAAACATGTTGCAAATAGTCGCCCAGAGCAAGATTTTACAACCAAATTATAAAAGCCCTAAATCTCAAGTTTTATAATACCATCAGTGACACAGTCTTAACTGTAGCGACGAGACAGGCGCCGCTATAATGTTAACAGCCAGTAAGTAAACATTAATGCAGCCTAAGGGGGGAGTAGGGGGCAATCCCAGAAGGCAGAAGGGTCCCTTCAGAACTGCCACAGAACTTTTAGGGGGCTGTAGTTAAACTTTCTTTGGCTTAATTACTTACAAAAGGGCAGGGGAAGGTGGGGAGGGTGGGGGAAGCCAGTCAGTTAGACAATTAATTTCATTAAAACTGTAATTGTGTCCCTTCTTAAAGCTTTAGTTCTATGTCTTAAAACTCACTAATATCGTATTTTTTGAACAAGCATCCAACAAACTGAAGTTTGCCATTAGCAAACTTATTAGCAAAATTACTAGTGTATTAGCAAAACACAATTTAAATGGTTTTGAAACATCAGCACATTCATAAAACACTTAAGAGAACGTAATTCTTTTCTTTGAAAGTCATCACAGAGATCTTAAATACAAACTCTGAGCTATCAGACTTCCTTGTCTTAGAAATCACTAAGGTACAACCGATATAATCAGATTTCTAGCAATGGGCTGGCTTCAGCCAAGCCTCAAATCACATTTCAACAGCTTCATTCACAACAATTTTAACAAGTATATTCAGTTACTTCCTTGTCTTCTAATAGTCTCGGTGCTTCTAGAACAACGTAATACCATGTCTTTCAGTCTAAGCCACATACCTCCTCCTCTACTATATGTTCAATGCTTGTTGATAACATTGAATTATGTTGAAAAAATGACGGGAGACTGTAACTTTGAATTACAAACAGAGGCCAAAAGATGTAAGGAAATTAATCAATTTTCAAAATTGTAACATTGCTTCTTATCAACAGTTTGAAACAACATCTACAGGAGTAAACAAGGAGCACACTGGTAAAACAACTCCATAGAGAGGTTAATAAAATGAATGTATGGATTTCCTCAGGAAGCTTAATGAAATTAGTGTAACTGAGTCATATCTGTATTTCTGAGAAGACACTAACACAGCTTTTAATGTATAACACTACAAAACTCAATTCTGTGACAAAAGAATCGAACATTTTCTTTAATAGAAATGTAAAAAAGGTGAAACTGTAAAGAAAACTATATTCTTTTAAATACACTTGTGAAAGTGCACCTGATAGAAGCTTATTTATTATCATACAGCCATAGTTACTATGACAATATACACACAAAGAGTAATTAAAATGATGTCACAGCTAAATAAACAAAAATAATTAGAAAAATGTACATTCTAAAGAATCATGTACATTTCTCCACGAAAAGAGAGTACTTTCCTTATTTGTAAGAATATTTTCTTGACATGTGAAAACATATAACGCACCAGTAACACAATGTTTTTTGTTTCATTTCTCATTTTTCAACATCTCTGCCAGAGCCTTAAATATAGAGAAAAGAAATAACATGGCAGGACTAACACTAGCAACTATTAAAAAGATCAGTATTGTATGAGATAATGTACATTCAAAATCTGCTGAGGTTTAACTCTTGTGCCCTCTTGCATACCAGCTATGCAGCTAACACATGTCAGCTTGTCATTTATAAATTCTGCATTGGCCAGTAAGTATGCTTCCTCCTAATCCTAACAGGCAACCCACACTGCTTGAGACTACCAGAAAAAGGTAAAAATTCTGAGTTACTACTACAGAAATAAGGGACTAAAGACATAGAATATGAATCTGCACATTACCAACATATAATTTCCATGTTTATGTATCGACATTCAATTATAAGAATGTAGATAAGAAATAATTCTTATCAAACCACTACTTAATCATAATAATGTGACTAGTTCTCTTCTGGTAATCTCACAGAACATTTAGAGATACACATACAAAAAAGTTTACAAGTGTTTTTATTCCTTGGCCCTTTCCACAGATCCTAATAAACTAGTCTTCATAGAAAGGTAACCGTATTTTGTAATCACCAAACTGAATGCACAAGGACATACTAACGTGCAATTTATAGCTTTATAGAAACGTAGCAGCATAATATAATGCAGATCATTTTCTGAGTGAGTTTGAAGTTTCTGTGCAGTGTCACCTCCCCTTCTCATTGCCAGTGCTATGCAAATTTGCAGTTACATATTACACAAACAACAATCAAACTAGTTTTGTAACACGTCAGAAAACATGCTCCTCCTCAGGATTATAATGCACCTAGACATGCTATCCATCTCTTTTTCCCATTCTTCTGTAAGAATTATAAAATG
The DNA here is from genome assembly GCF_003259725.1 of Athene cunicularia. NCBI lineage: Eukaryota > Metazoa > Chordata > Aves > Strigiformes > Strigidae > Athene > Athene cunicularia. The sequence continues at coordinate 7,305,841 of NW_020799091.1, read as the reverse complement.
TACAAGGCTGGCACACACGAACAGCAACACTTAGAAGAAAATCTGATTTACAAGCCTGCTGTTCCCAAGTTTAGGACTGACAGGGATGCTGTGCAAGCAAATGCCAGTGAGGTACTTAAAATAGGGTATCCACTTGGGAAGAGATTAAGTGATTAAGTTTGATGTTGCTGCCAGCTGCTAGTAGCAATTTGAAGGGCAACAGATATGTTTATGAACTCAAATCAAGATTTTTTCCCACCTCTCTGATTTTTCAGTACAATTTGTTGTAAACAACTCAGGAGACAACTGAAAATGCCACTGTGTCTCCATGTCAAACTTCAATTTCTTAAGAGACTACGTCTATTAAAATTTGATTTTGCTTGTAACAGAAGCTTACAAGCAAACAGATGTGAAATCAGAAAGTCACATTTCACCAAGTCTGTGATCAGCAGCATTTCACATATCACACATAGTTGGCATCTTATAACATACCAAACAATCTCGTATTTTAAAAAAACTAAACTTTCAACTACCCTCTGATGCCATTTAACATTTTCATTAACAATGATCCCACATTTTCAGCTGCAGGTGTTCATTGCAATACCAACGCTGCCTTTTTACATTTTATCTGATGCAATATAATGTGAACTTTTAAGGCAAAGTATCTTAGGTCACACATTTTGGATTCTGACAGAAAGAATAACAACCTTCCAGGAATTAGTATTTCAGCATTATGTACTACATAACATGCTGTACTTTTGTCATTTTCCCACACTTCTGTTTCAACTTTTAGTTCTTTCAAATTTCAGATGCTAAATAGGAGGCTGGTAACATGTCCAAGCTTTCATACATTGCCACCAAGAATTATAGAAATACCCATTTGACATAAAATTTGCTTGCCTACTCTTTTTGCTCTACTTAAGCTTAGCTTTTGAAGTTTTTCAAAGTTGTTCCACTGTTACACAAAAACCTTGTATGGGTTTGGGCTCACAAGCAGTTTCAATTCTTGATTCACAAATACTCTGAAAGCTACAAAAAAACGCATAGATGGAAAACCATCCTGATTTCTTCCACTTTAATGTTATCTAGAAATACTAGAAGTCTGACACACAAAATCCTCACGTTGTAACAGGTGTGTAGGAAAAGTTAAACTAGTGCTGTCACTCAAAGGGAGAAAATGCATTTGCTCTCACCGCAAAACAACACACTGATGCCAACAGCAGTGCTAGACTCTAAGGAACCAAAGTTCTACCAAAATGTACCAACCCTTTTAGGAAGTAATTGCAGTAAAATGAAAATCAGCCAGCTAGAAAAGACATTAAAAAGATAATTAACTTGTTTAGTAACTTTATTACTACTATTTCCCCTGTAGTTACATTAAATAAAGAGATTTAGAAATGCTCTCACCTTTCCAGAACTTCTTACACATTGTCAGTCTCCAAAAGGAATGGATAACGCATTCTTTTAAAAGGACATAACTTTGACAATCTTACCTAAAGTTTAGGAATGAGGCCTGACAGCCAGTCAACAACATGATGTGTATTTGCAGTTATCTTTCAATGACTGCTGAAGGAAGTTTTGGATATTCATAGTAATCAGAAGTGCAATCACATCATCCCTAGTGCCTCATCCCTCCCTCATCATCTTTTAAAGAATAATCCCCTACATTACCCTTTTGTTACCTTCTCTACTTTGAATAAAACCCACTAACTAGATGATAAAGGATCTCATTCCATGTTACAGTAATAAAGCACTATAACTTTCACTATTGATACAAGCCACCAATCTAAGTTGAATGTCAAAACTTATTTCACCTGCTACCTTTCATGGCCACACTACAAATGGCAACTTTTGGCTATCCTTGGATCATTCAGAGCTTTCTACACCCCTCTTCATGCTTTCATAACAAACTTCCCATTGATAGCTGAATTTTGGCATCTTTCCTAAAGTGAAAGTCTTTGCTTTCTATACCGTTACATTTTCATGCAATTTGGATTACTTCGGCGCTTCCAGTCAGTTTTTTCCACCACATCCTATTACTGGTCTACCTTAACTAATGTCACATTGTTAACTCAAGTCATCAGCAACTTTCATTAGCATGCTCCTTCTCTGTGACTAATTGCAAACATTATATCAATTATATTTAAAAAAAAACCCAACAGTTTCATTAGAAAATCCTAAACAATTGAGCTTCATCAGGCAAACCTAAACAACACAATTACACATTAAACAAGAAAAACAACCCACAAACAAGAAACTGAATGTCTGTAAAGTGTTTTTTCACAGTAGCTTTCTAGATTTAAATCTAAGGCTGACAAAGACACTATTTCAAATGAACTATATTTCCATCATTCTGAAATAAAACCACTGAATTTTCAAATGTTACTCATCAAACTAACTAAACCAAGAAATATTATTATATAAAACTGAAAATCCATAAACATAAACCATACCTGCTTTTCCTTTCGATGAGAATAGCCATATAAGAAGCAGGTAAAGCAGCACCAAAGCCAGGAGACCAAAAGTAGAATTTTCCAAGTATCTTCCTGAAAATGTAATTTGTATACATATTACATGCAAAGCAACTGAAACATATATAACACCATATTTTACCTTTATCATAAAATTACACACGCTTTATTAAGATTAATTTTGTCCTTTTATCAAGACTTACAGATAAATACTAATCGTATTTTCACAGCTGGATAGTTCTCAAACATTAAACACCTGAAATACTTCATTAACCTATTCATTCCATTTAAAGGATTACTTTCTTTCAAAGAAAGCAGTGCTTACAAGAGATGTTTCTGAAAAGTTGCAAATATTAATTGCAGAAAAACTTTCTAAAAGAACTTAGAGTTGCTTCTCTTTGTTACTTGTCCATATAAAGGAAGATGTGCCTTGTGGAATGTAAGGATGCAATCAGGTGAGCCAGAAATCAAACCAAATTAATATACATCATGCTCCAAAGAGATAGTCGACTAATGCTAAAAAACATAAACCACTCATTTACAGTAAGCAAAGGAATCAATATGTACTTTACAACTGGAAGTGACAGTGACATCTCAGTTATATTAAGGTGGAAAAGTTCTCATTTTTTGCAACAACATCTGGATTGCACTCAAAGAGTCCACACAATATCAAATTTCCCCCAACAACAGGAGTTGAAAAAAGTTACAGAAACATTAAAGAAAATATTTCTATAAATTGGTCACTCTCAAAGGAGGAAAACCAAAATGCATGAGACACAGTGTCACCAACCACATTTGGTCTGTTCCAGACACCTGCACCTTCAAAATAATTCAGGTTGATCACAGAAGCAAAAGCAGCCAGGCAGTCATGAAGTTTGGTAGCATGACAACAAACATAGTTCAATTACACCAATGCTGCTCAGCTGATAAGCACTATCAGTTCAGGAAAACAGTGGTACAATGGAGTCCAACCTTCCAAAAACACAGTGAACAAAATACAACAAACATAATGGCAAACATACAGGGTACAAAAGGAAATTTTCTTAGATAAAATTTCATGTTGACAACACAAAAGAGAGAACAAAGATAATTAATCAATACTATCTGATTAGCCCTCTTTCATTCTTGCTGTAAAAGGCATGATCAGCCTCATTTCATACTTCTCCTGCAAAAATAACATTACCAGTGAGCAATGCCAGCTTATGTTCATATGTGAAAAGAGAGCCAGTGTATCAGCAGTTAAGTGATGTAATGGCAATTACACACACTGTTCATTCCCACGGCTGCAAAAGGATAATTTCTCAGGATGACAATGCCAAATGCTGCAGGAGCTAAAGTTCATTATTAGGACTCTCTTGGAAAGCAATTACTGTATGAAGTTTCAGAGAAGCCATTTTAAACATCTTAATAAGTATGAACACATCTTACCAGACACACCTGTTAAGTAACAGAACAAATGTCTTTTCTGTGGGAAACAAACAGGAATTTGCTCTTTTGGCATGGTTTAGAATCCCTCTACAATGCTTAAACGTTTGATTCGATAAGATTTCAGTAACAAAAGTAACATATTTTACATAATAAAACCTACTGGAAATTAAAATGTGCAATCAGTAAGTGAAACACTTAAACTTCTGCAAGTAAATAAAACCAAGCTTTTGTTATTATTTGCATGGTTATTTTCGCATAATCTATGGTTAGAAATTGGAATGAGAAATATGAGTTCTTTCAGGTTACGCATCTAATTCCCCTATGTACAACTGCATCCAAAACTCAGAGGCTGGTTGATATAAAAAGTTGGATCTAATTAAGCAAACTAATGCAAAGCTGTACATGAACAAACTTAATCACTCTAAGTTGCTAGACTAAAAGAATCACATCTTCATGAGGTTTTGCATTTAATAAACCCAAAAACCTAAAAATCACACCTTTCATTTAAAGGATGTAATGCTTGTCAGCACTGGAGCCTAGCACTTCTGACTGAAGCCCAGACAGATGTAGTCTTCTGGATCTCACCAGCGGAAGAGATTACGACCCCCAGCTGGCCTGTCACACATGCATAACAAAGGATCATCACTCCCACTGCTCTGCCAACAGAGCAGTCTGTCATAGTCCCTAAATCACTTCAAGGAAAAATAAAAGAAAATTTTAAAAAGTAGCTAAATTAGCTTGATAATCCCTTATAGAATGAGAACATCTATGCACAACCTAAATCACTACTGATAGTGGATTTAGATGTTTTTGAAATTCTGCCCACCTGTGAAATGATGACAATATTAAACAATGCCTGAAATTATTTTAATTGCACATTCTTGAGTAGTTTTACATCCTTAAAAATATTTGAAGCTATTTCAATTTTGGTGGTTTTCCCTAGCTGAAAGGAAACAAATACTACAAGAGCACCAATAAGACATACTAGAACAAGACAGACTTCTCACTGACAATTACATTTCTTTTAATTGTTACTGGATGACTAAGATGTATTTTCAGCACACATAGTGACTGAAGGTTCACTGGAACTCTGCTAAAGGTATAAACAGATGAAATGGCCACTTCATCCAGGACCTACGATGTGCCTGCCAACATATCTCCTCCTTGGTACTACAAAAGAAGGAGAGGCCACTCTTCCCAAACCAGGAATCGTGCAGATAGTATGAGTTAACATGTTCAGCTACTTTAATCTGTTGCTTTGGTCAAGAACTCCAGGAGAGTAAGATCAGTCAGCTTCATGGGGCTCACTGGATACTTCTGCTTCTGAGTTACTGCTGCTCCCACTATAATATATCTTCCAACAAAAAAGATACAAAAACTGCAGCATGCATCCTATTACACAAATCTATCACATCCCATCTCTCATCACTATCTAGTATCAGATCTAGAGCATCTAGATCTCCACAGTCTCAATCTTTTTACATGCTTGAAAATCAAGTTCAGAAATATTTAGGCCAAAGTTATGCAGAACATCACAGAGGTGCTGATATTTCTTTGATGGATTAAAATGTACAATTCCAAATCACATTCCAGGCTGGAAAATGACATACAATTACTTTTGCTCTCAGGGGGTATTGAAGGAGGTACACTGTATTACACAGCAATAAACTCAAGGAATCATATATGTTCAAACAAAACATAAGCAAAGAAATACAAAAAAAAACCCACACAAATCACTTAAAAAGAAGGAACGAAGTCTACATTTCCATCCTCCATCACCCCCCCAAGAGCAGATGAGAGAAGCAAGTTTATACAGCTCAAACTGCAAGACAATGTTGATATTAAGTACATTCCAAGTGAAGGACTTGTCAACATTATGATCTTGGGAGAAGCTCTTTAAAAAAAAAATTGTAAAAAAGAAAAGGCATACAGTACTCAACTTATAAAGATGTCATGTATTTATACAGGTTTCTGGCTTGTTCTCATTTTCTTTCCAAATAACACTTACTCGGCTCCTTGACCATTTAATTACTGGACTGCCTTGTTCAAGGAACCTATCCATGACAACTCTCAAACACCTTCCTGATTAATAGTAGCTAGTCTAAAGCCCATTCCTGTGTGAGGATAGGATTGCTTTTTTTTTTTTCCTCACGATGCATTACTTTGCACTTTTCTCTATCAATTTCGTAAGTGATTTTAATCAACAGATCTTTCTGAAATGGATGAGAGTCAGTTTTAGACTTCTGTAACCTAAATAATCTCACACAATCGCCCACACTACTCTTCATCCCTTTTGCAGATTCTTTAGGTATATACAAAACAAAGGACACAGCAGAAACATCACTGGCAACCTCTTCCTATTATGAAAACTGATTACTTACCCCTTGTTTTGTTTCATATATATTAACTACTTGCTAATCATTTACTAATTCCTGGAAGACAGAGGATCTTTCTTCTTGAAGAGTCATAGCAAGCAAGCTTGTCAAAGTCATTTGGGAACTTACATATAATGCACCAATCAGATCATCATCAGATACATATTCATCCCTCAAAGCACACTAGTAAATTTGGAAAGTATGACTTCTCTGATAATCAAGTTATCCACTGTTTTCTGAAATGTCACTTAATAGCTCTTATATATCCTGTTTGCTTAATTGTTGAGGCTCTGAATTTTATTCTGGTCAGAAAAGTTGCAAAATACTCCTTATAACTGGACATTCATATACCTCAACAGGCACAGTGCATAAGGCTGCCTAAACACTTTCTTCTTTTGCCTCTGGTAGTGATTTCAGTTCACCAGCTCCAATTAGCACACTAGCCAACAGGCTGATATTTCACTTTTTATTTGCAAGTCCTGCAAACTGCAGGTTTTGGGCTGTCTGCAGAGACCCTACCAGCAGAGAATCTGCTTCAGGTGACAACTCTTCATGGGCATCTCTTTGTAATGGAAAACACATACACAATCTCCCGAGCTGTTGGTTGATACTCAGCTGCCCAGCTGTAAGAACAGTAGAGCAAGCATTTACATGTATGCCTTGTCACATTAAATTGTTAGTCATCCTTGGCATGGTTTTGTCCTGGGTGAACCTAAAGAATGGGTCAAGGGGACTTGGAGGGTGCACAGACTAGGTACCATTTCCATCACCCAGCCTGCATCTGGCCATGCTGTTTTGGAGGTTGAAACAGCTTTACACAGCTATGCTCCACATAGGTGAAAGCGATGCCATACCAATTGGCTTCAGAGAAAAACACTAATCGTTTTCCTGCTTCATTTACTAGCACAGGCATAGTCACAGATCTGCTAGATGGCTAATAACCTCTGTTAGAGGAACAGCTGAAAACAAAAAAAATTTAAACCACACCAGCTTAATTCAGAGAGTAACATCTAACTACAGCACTGAAATAAGGCACTACAGATTTGCACGGAAGGGTAAGAAAGACCACTGTATACTCAGAGGAATAAAGATAAATCAATATTAATACAACTTACATTGCCAGAAAAATTCATATTCTTTAGAGCTCATTACTTGAAGATTCACTTTGAACTTTGCAAATGATTTACTTAAAAAGCTTTCCATGGCTCCTTAGCCAGCTCCTCCTCTTAGCCTTCTCCCTCAGCTTTGAAGCAAAGTTTAGAGGCCTCTAAACAGATCTAGAAGTAGGGCATAATGGGTTTGATTAACGTAGAGGGGCTGTTGAGTGCACTGTCAGATAATATTCAAAAATTCATAGCTGCTATACGCTTTACATGACTATGTATAACATCTCTAACATTAAATGCATTTAGATGTACAAGATCATCATATTCATAAGCAGGAAAGTTTAATTTTTAACTATCCTGATAAGTCACATGAAATATACACTGGAAACAACTCAGAGTACAGAAGAGCCATTTATACTCATTTTTCAGAGCAAGTCTGTGTCTTACAGAACCCCAGAAGCTGTGCTGGGATTTCCTTCATTTGTGACCACAAATAAGGAAAGTACAAACTTAGATGGCTGGATAAAGTTTAGGATCATAAAAAGCCATCACAGCCCCTTCATCAGGAAAATAGAAACAAACATCAAATTACATCAATTCTGTCTAGGAAAGAAAGATTAGGCCTTCTCAGTTCCCCTCTAAAATATATTTTAATTTCCTGCAACAACAAATTTTAAATCAGTAAAACAGAAAAAAAGGAAGCAAAGCGAGTATATTGACTTGTTTACTGATTTAAAGGACTACAAAAAAGATTAGGAAAAAAAAGGCAACCCAACTCAAGTGGTAAGACCAGAAACCAAGATGACGGCACAGCTGTTCTTTTTCTTACTCCTAACCATTACAAACAAACCTATTATAAAAAAAGACAAATTATTATATCAACTGAGAAGCTGCATAAAAACAGCTTTCCTATTACATTTCATTGTTAGGACAGTATACCAACCTTAGAATGCAAAAGCAAGCAATATATAAGGTCCCATTTGCAGTCAGAAAGGAAGTTGATTGCAAGATCTCAGGTAGCAGTTTGTACAAGTAATAGTCAAGTTTTCGTTTCCTGAGAATAGCTGCAATCTGAGGGAGGAGGGAAGAAAAAAAGGGGTGACAAACTTTAATTCAGTTAGGCTCTTTTTTGAACATTGTAAAGAAAAATAAAAAAAGGAGAACGAGACATGCCTATTTAAGTAGTAAATCAAAGCCTCTTAAATTTGCCGGGTATATGAACAATACCACAAAGATTTCCTTTGAACTTGTTCCAGCTGTTACAATATTTATACCAGGAAATACATCAAGCAATCCTAAATGGGAAGTATAGGAGGAATTTTATTACCTTGTTACCGTTGGCCATAATAGTCAAAAATGTTGTCTGCCAGATAACAGAACTTTTAAGATATGATAAATTTACATTGAGTTTTGTCTTCCAGACAGTTGGACTATCACATAATTAAGGTCAGAATGTCACTAAAGTACAGGCCTTACACAGTGTCTGTGAAGTGGTGACGTATTTCTAAAGGTTCTCTACTCCAATTAACCAACTGCAAGTCCTCCAAAAAATGTTCACCATCTGCTGGAAGATCAACACATTCCTGACAAATTTTATAGAAATATTATGTTATCTCTAAAATACTGCCTATAGCAGAAACCAGGCTGTATCTAAAAACTAAATGTTCTTTTTGGTCAGTGTAACGTATGTCCCATGTTTTACAAAAAACAGTTATTTAATGACTCAAACACTGAAGGTCCTCAAACTCTTTTTTGTCCACAGAAATTCTACAAATATCTAATGAGAAGGTGTAGAGAACCAGGCTCAGAGGTGCACAGAGGTAAGACAAGAGGCAACAGACAAGTTCAAGCATGTGAAACTCAGGTAAGACCTAAGGAAGAAAAATTTTCACTTGAGGGTGGCTGAATATTGGAGCAGGTTCCCCAAAACAGTCGTGGTCTCTCCATCACTGGAGATCCGTAAAACTCAACTAGAAAATGCCCCAAGCAACCCCATCCAACTGGCCCTGCTTTGAGCAAGCAGCTGGGACCACATGGCCTCCCAAGGTCCCTCCAACCTGCATTCTTCTATGATTCCACAAAATTAGACTGTGGGTTCACCATGACAGTTTTTATTGTTCTTTTTAATAGCATTATTATCTTTATCTGCACTGATCTCCCAGGGAGTCTCAGAACTGGGAGGAGGTTTTGGTCAATGCTTAAAATTAGAGAAGTTCCGAAGAGAGCAAGCTTCATACTGCTGGTACTGATGAGAACAACGGAAGACGTCCTGTTGAACTGGTATTGGCAACATCTCTCAAAGTCTCAGTTCCTCAATTTGAAAACACAGGAGAGGGAGCTGTTCTGAAACACTGTCCACTCGTACTGAATAGCAAGTAGATATTTTAGATTCAGAGGTGGGCAGAGGGTTCTGTTAACACTAACCACAGGAAAGTTCTGCCAAAACCTATTTCCAAAATGAAGCTTGAACCAACGATTAAGGAGAAATACATGCATGAACAGACTTCTGAAAACAGATTTACACATTACTTAATCAAGTGTCAAGACTGCTTAAACCATAATAGGTTAAGCAATAATGCAATCCAGATAATCTTTCTGATGAAGGAAAGTCTTAACATAGTCTAAACACTGGATCACTCGTTGCTACCTCCTCAGCTATTTCTAGCCTAATGTACAAAGGTCATGAACATTTGAAACAAAATAATATTTTTTCTTGTTTTAAGAATACAGACCTTAAACCTGCAGTGTGAAGCCTTGCTTCCTCAGACCAAAGTGTCAGAAGTGCAACAGGAAAGATTGGTATCTTATAAATTAATGTCACATTGAAGTAAAAAAATTTATTACTGTAGCTTCTCCAACAAGTTTGAGACTAATATGAATTTCTGCTTTCCTTTCTCTTTACTGTTCTATTCCCAAGTGAAAAATAAAACAGAACCAAGGACGACACACAAACCAGTCCAAAGAAACACTGAAACATTGCTCACAATAACTGAAAGAGCTGTATGTATGGGCAATGGAGCTCAACGCACACCCACCAAGAAATAAAAAAAAAATACCAAACCAAACAAATAATGCTTATAATTTTCGAAGTGCATTATAGACATCAACTAAGCTAAATATCATGTACAGCTGCAAACAGGCAAAAGCAGACTATGGAGCAGGCTCTCTTCCTCTCCTCCACCACCAATGGTGCGATTACATGGAAAAAATAATGAGAGACTTCTGGACACCACTTTGCTCTCCCTTTCAGTTCCACACACTTCTGAAAAGCACTATTAAAGTTGAGGCTGGCAAGACAAAAAGATTATGAAATCTGTCAGATTGCAGCAGTTCCTGGTTCCTACTGGGATATACTTCACCCAAGTGAGCTGGGAGGACACTGTGATGAAGGCCAAATTCTTACAATAAATGGCACTGCTGAAGGCTTTGCAGCGTCCATCGGTAGCAGATAGCAGTATGGAAGGAGAAGGCATCAGGATATCCAGTAGATACTTTCTTGGCAAACTATTAATCTCCATGAAGATGCCAACAGATGTAGAAGGTCTGTAAATTAACTGAGACTCCCTGAGGAGTCTGACAGACAGAAATTAACATCTCATTGACATTATGGTCTCAGCTCTCTCTCCAGCCATGAAAGGATCACACATATCCTAGGACATATTTATTTAGGCACCTCAGGGTAGTCTGTATCAGGACCTTAGTGGCAATAGCTGTTAAATTTAGTTTGGAGTGTTATTCACTACAAGAATGAAGGACTGCAATTCTGATTCAGCTCACTGATCCAAACAGTTGACTATCGTGTATCCAGGAATGGACAAAACCAGCTCCATACTTCTCCTTACTCTTGTCACCCTTCTCTATAATTTCCCAGTTTCAGACTTTTTGAGACAGAGTGACAAGAATTTTATAAAATAAAATTCTTCAGTGCTTACCAATTATTGTAGATTTTCAGATTTAGTAAAATGGTCTGGCATGTCCACAACACAAGTGAAACACTGCTGTGTGAGATCACGACACAACTGTTTGCTGCTAATGATACCCAGACACAATGCTGCCTCCCCTCAGCCCCATGCTGCCTGTGCTGCCTCACCTCACCTCCTAACTCAGCAGTTTAGCCATAATCCAGAGAACAGAAACAACTCAATCCTCTATTTCTGAAGCCATGCTGTTTTCCCTGCTTTTCACCCTTTATGAGAAGGTGAAGACTGTCCAAAAAACATCTGGAACCAGGGAGAGCAGACCCCACTGAATACCAGTGGATTATGACCCAGGTTTCACTTACAACTTCTCCAGGCAGACCACAGCAATGCAGTCTTATCTACCTCAGAGAGAAGAATGCTCCAACATATCCTTTGACTAAGAGTGGCTTAGGAAGAGATCTGCTGCAGCTTCCTACTCTGGCTTTCCATAAAACATTGAGTCACTCTTAAATTAAATCTCTTCTTTTCAAGGCATCTGGCCTTAAGGTATTTAGAAGGGCTACACAAGTCTCTAGAATAAAGACTGTAATTAACAACTCCACCCTTCAATGGAATTTACATTTAACCAAGACAACCCTTTCCTGTAAAGTACCACCTTTCCTTTTTTTTAAAAAAAAAAAAAAACCACCAATACAACTGTGGAATGAAGTTTCATAGGTACTAAGAGCTATCACCGACTGCACCATTTTCCACTCCCAATAGAAGGCACATGGCTTTCACTTCTTGTTTACACATATACTGTATATAAAAAAAAAAAAAAAAAAAAAAAAAAAAAAACTATAACAAAACCATAAAATCAAAATGTGAACCTGTACACACATTTCTCCAGAAGAGACTACAAAGGGAATAAAAGACCTAATGTAACCCATGTCCACAATATATTCAACATACTATAACAACTCTTACCACGTAAACCAATATGCTTGTCACTAACATTTAAAGTCAGAACTAGATAATGGCACTTGATCTCAAGTGCATTTGCTACTCTGCAGGTAAAGAATACCCAGGTTTGAAATACATACCTAATATTACCTAACAATTTATTTATTTATTCGCCAAGAAAAATTCCAACCATTTATTCACCAAGAAAAATTCCAAAAATTAAGCATTTGACTCAGGATACTGTATAACCACTCCTTGTAACATAATTTGCAAGAATTCCAAGATACCTGGAAAGTAATGAAGAAAACCCACATTTCGAAAACTAAAACTGATGTTTTCCTCTCACCACAATTTAAGATTTCTTACACTATGGCATTTTATGCACTAAAAAGAAACTTTAACTAGTAGTACAGTCTGACAGTGCAGTCTTTATTTGGCCTGTGTAAGCATTAAACAAAGACTTAAGTACTCATTATCCACAGTCCATACCAACAGCTGAGCTGTTTGCCTGTAACAGCCCTTCCTGCCATTCAACTCCCATTTCTCCTCTCAAAACGAGCAGAGCTCAAGCCACCAGAGCTCTAGAAATCATAGAGTCCAGCTTGGGAACATATTTACATTCACATCTTCTAATAAAACCTGTCTTTGACAGTCTCCTATAAGAAATACTTTTCTAGATGTCCAAACACTCAACAACTCAGAGCAAAAGGGAATTTAAAACAAATGATGCACTGCCACAGATAAATGGCCTAAGAACGTCCAAAAGTTTTAGAACTTTCTAATTTCTGTCTATTCACATCCACAAGTTTTAGCTCTTGATCTCCCTTCAGTCCAACAGTCTGCAGAAAATACAGATATACTGCAGAAAAACAAACAAATTAATCACAGTTAGAGGAAAAGAAAACCATCAATGGGGGAAAAAAAGGATTAAGCAAAAAGAATCCTAGACATTTCATCATCAAAAACATAAACAGCAGAGGTAGGAAAAAAGAGAACAATTCAGGAAAAAAGCTGAAAGTAACAGATTAAATTCTAAAAAGGTTCAGATATGTTAAAATATTAGGAAATGAGTAGTCAGAACATTTTCAAGCATTCAAATACCATAATACAGCCATTGAAGGATGTTTTAATATTCTAAATACCTATTGCTACTTTTCCAGTGATTTGCAAACCCATAAGACAAAATTCCAACCCTCCCCTACATACAAGAGTAGACTTTTTTTTATCTACATGACAGTCAAGTAACACATATGTAACCAGATGCTAAAATTTTAAGGAAGTAAAAAAAAAAAAAAACCTCATAGCAACAAGTCTAAAGAATTAGTAGCACAAGTGGAGACAGTTTAAGAAAATTATCATTATATTTATTTCTGTATTTGATTCATCTGTGTGTAGGGAGAGGCGCTCAGAAGACCTCGCGATGTACTGGAAGAATAGGGAACAAATCAAACATGCCAAAGAAGAATGTTACCAAAACACAGCCATGCTTAAGGTGGCTCCCTTTAAGGAGCATATATGAAGCAATCGCGCAGCTAATAAGTTGAACAAGTAGCAACCATCATATTGGTGTCTGTGCTTTTGTTCCCGCGAAGGTTTTAACCTCCTGCAAGGGTTAACTGTGATCTGAGCGCCACATTTCTGTGGACTGGCAGGTAGAAAAAGACAGCTAATACCTTACCACAGCATCCGTGCACAAGTTATACTTCACAACTAAAACCCAGAAAATACTATCTGTGTATCACTGGATATTATAATCATGAGGGTAAGCATATGTGCATCTGGATGAATCTTAGACAGATCACTTTAGTCCTCAGATAACAAAACTTCTGCGTGCTACAGACAAGACCAATACATTACTCTTTAGTAACACTTCCAAGTGAGAAATTGATTTGATGAAATATACCCTGATTGTCCTTGTGTGACATCTGTGCCCTACATACACACAGAAGAGGGTAGAATTAAACACCTGCCAGCCTCACCTCACTTCCAGAGAAAATATTTCTGGCCTCAAACACAACTAGTTTGGTACTAAGAATGTGTTCAGGTAAAGCCTCTTGATTAAGCTAAGTCAAGCACAGGAGAAAAATTTCCTTTCCACACCTGAAGACTGATCCAGCACTGCTCAAAGTCCCATGACCACCTGTGGGAAAACTGGAAGCAGAAAGACTCTTTATGTTTAAGAAAAGTAATTCCTTTCTTCACTTCTGCACACAACTGTTTAAAACTTGAAATGTAAAATTGAGTTATGCTTTAATGCAGGCCTGGCAATGCTAGAAGGCTTTTGAAGGCAACCCCACACCCTCATTACTTATAAACAAAGAGAACAAACAGCAGGACTAACACATAACAAATATCACAGCAAGAGACGTGACCACAAACCCATCCTCCAAAATTCTTGAATATACAAGCACCATAACGATTCTCTAAACAGCTGATTATCTTTTATGCACCTAGACTGGAAGATTTCTCCTTCTCCTGTTCATCAACCCAACGTAAACTGACAGCAGATTCACCCTCCAATCGTAATTGCACCATTTCCCCTCCAGTTTAAAGCAAGCTCTGATTTAACTCTCACTGAAACACTTGGCCATTATCATCTTGAAACAGAGAGAGAGAAAACATTCTTATATATAAAAAGCTATTTCAATCATTCCAAAAAAAAGTTGCTATGAAATTATATTTAGCATAGGTGGAAAAAAATGAGAGACAGGCTACTACATCTCCAAGACTGTTTGAATGTGACTAGAAATGAAAGGAGAAGGAAGAAATGTGGCTTTTGGACCTTAATGTAAGTACAATATACAGAGGGGGAGTTGGAAGGAGGAGATCACCCCTCAAAATCAAATGCAAATGCTCCTGAAGTAATAGACTGGTCACTCTAAGAACAAACATTGTTAATGATTTGAACTCTAAAGCCTACTGTTATTTTATGTCTGGAGTATTAAAAAAAACCTACTCAGTAAAAATAAATCGACAGAAAACATATTTTCTAGCATTAACTACAGAATTCACACAACTGCATTTTGACTCTCCAACATGAAACCGTAATTATGAAAAATCAGTCCACCAGATTCAGGATACCATCTGTTTGTCAAAAAGTATCACTGAAGTTCTTTTTTTTAATTTAGTCTTCATATACAAGCTTTAAGCCCTATAGAACTAAGAAATCAGAACTGATTTATTCTGTCTTAACTGTGGAAGGAATATACGCATTTCCAACACCACCCTTAAAACACAGCTACATAGTGTAGCCCAAGGCTTTGAGCTAGGCTGTCAGTGTGTTCCAGCAGAAAAGGAACACGAGACCCAGAAACAACCTTTCCCATGATCAGAGGCACCAGTCAGGCCTGATTACTTTAACGATAGGTCATGTAACGCCTACAAGTAATCATCATCCAACCACAATAACCTGAGCTTCACCTCCAGTATCCTCAGTCTTCACCTATGTCCCTGAACTACAGATTCCACAGGAGGCATCACCACAAAGGATGATTTCATTTAATGAATATGCTAATTGTCTGACCATGTACACAGTTTGACAGGTTACATGGCAGGATAAAAAACTACTGACCTTGCAGCAACCTTGCCGTTGTCTGTAGATGATTTTTACTCACCCTCCACCACCAAACCACCATTTCCTAAGTCTGTATAAAATTTATGTCTTTAGGAACACTACCCCTCCATCCAATTTTAGTGAAATTAGCCAACACATACAGAAACTGATTGATGGAAACTGAAAACAAGCAGAATCATCTCTATCTCATTCCTTCACACAATATCCAACTAAAATCGAGCACATCATAGCAAACTTTTATTTAAAAACAGAAAAAAAAAAAAAAAAGGGAAAAAAAAAAGCTACAGAAATATTCAGACACATAGTCAAATCTCCAGGAAGGAGAGTTCAATGACATTTAGAAGAGTGACTACCTGGCATATTTAGGCACCTTTAAAACGCAAATTTAGAAATGATCAATAATGCTGCGTAGATGGCTTATATATATGTAATGCAAATCATTAAAAAGTCATTAAAAAGCCAAGGAAAATTTTGTAACTAAGTCATATGTGCATGCTAAAAGCAAAGCAATTCCCAGTATTTAAAACAGTTAAGAAAATACCTTAGGTTACTCAAGCAGTAGGCACAGCTAGACTGATGTCAGATTTCTTTCATAATTACATTTATTTATATGTATTTTTATAACAATTCACAATTTTGTATTAATATTACAAGAAGATTATTCATTTGCTTAATAAAAATTATTTTTAAACTCCTTGGAGTAATTTAATCTCTAAATGCCCTCAGGTAACGCTTGAGTTTTGAAAGACAATGATGTTCAAATCAGCAATTTGTTTCTCATGCCTCCTCTTAAACATTCAGATTCGTTGTTCCTCAATTAGCTGGTCCCTCCCTGATTTCACAAATTACAAAACCTGTCTCCCAGATTTTTTCATTTCGTAATTGCAGTTCCTGCAATACTCTGAGGAAGACTGTGTGTCTCCTGCTCTCCGACTTCTCTGTCCCTTGTGAGATGTTATACGAGGACCACCTTCAGGGGGTTGGATTGTTTCAGTTTGGCTTTTTTAAAATTTTCCATATCATCCACCCAACTAAAAAAAGAAATGAACAGCACTTGTGTACTCTTTGAATAACATCTAAATTACCTTCAGTCCCAGCATCACTCTCATTCCATGGCAACTATCTTCACCACCTGTTTCCCTTGCACTGAAATGAGTAGAGGGCTATTTTTCATGCAGGCTCTAGGTTACTCCTTGCATCTTCAAGCACAAATTCTTCAGCCTACCTGAATATATTAACTGATTCTTTTAAAATTCTCATTATCTCTGCAAGAGACTATTTTTGTTTATTTTTAGTTTTTGAAAGAATTTTACTGGCCTGGCACGAAAGCTACCTGAAAGAAGCAGAATGATTACAGCCTCGAACGAAGACGTTGAAGCCAAGTTCTTCCTTTAGTAACATTTAAACTAATTTTAGTCATATTTAATCCATTTTACAGAAGAATCTAAAGGCAAGAACACACTGACCTACATGTCATTCATACCACAGCACAGAGATACAGGACGCTACACAGCGCTAAGATGATCAGATATACCAACACAACACAATCACACACCACCATCACCAGGTCCTGACAGAAGGCAGTTTCTTGACGGCTCACCCAGAGATCCAAGCTGGCATACAGAAGCATATTCAAGGGTAACACGAACATTCTTCTTAGTCTCCACCCTCTTTCCAAATACACAATGGTTCACAGAACAAACAAAAAATCACATTTTCATACACTGAGCAATTCTGGACTATTTTACAATACAATCTGGCCAGCACTGCCTTCTCACACACCTCAGAAAGATGACACATGATGACTATGTCTACACTGGCAGATAAGACAGGATCTGGTTTAGTGTTAGATGACTCCCCATCTTTGCTTAGGACTAGTCCAAACACCAAGCCCTAAGAGAAACCGCACGTGAAGTGAGTCTGAAGCAGCAGTGGCACAGTCAGTGTGCACCATCCATCCTTGGGACCGATCCCTGACCCTGTCCTACAGGTATGCACATGCAGCCAGGGGAGTGATGCAACACTCACAGCTCATCCCGCCTCACCTCAATTTTCGGCTGCTGATTCTGTCTTCCATGCAACAGTTTTCAAAATAATTTATTAGTGCTATAATTAGGTTTGTTCTTGTTATTACCTCTTGTCAATCGGTGATTTATCTGTGAAGAGACCTGCCAACTGCCACGTGCATGACAACCTGGCCCATGCTGTACTAGTACCAATGTCCCCCTCACGTTTATACAGGAAGAAAAAACACGTTATACTTGTACAATCACTGATAGCATTTGTGTCTTTAACA
The DNA here is from genome assembly GCF_003259725.1 of Athene cunicularia. NCBI lineage: Eukaryota > Metazoa > Chordata > Aves > Strigiformes > Strigidae > Athene > Athene cunicularia. Next base: position 7,287,750 of record NW_020799091.1, on the reverse strand, counting down.
ATTATATACAGTGCCATCCTAGGGAGCTTACAAAATAAATAATGCAGATTAAGAGAAAGAATACAGATACTCAGAGGTCAGAAGGCCTAGAAAGACAATTGCACTGTAATTGTACATAGGAAAAAAACTTTTGACACAGAAAGAAGGAACTGGCATCTAAGAACCTGAAGGCTATTACAAGCACAGAAGGATGCAGATATAGCACATGTATGAAAAATATTACAAAGGAGAGTATTACATGAGTACAAAAAGAGCATCAAAAGTAAGATCAAAATGAGTATGAGAATAAATTAAGTGAAAGAAATCAATAAAATATAGCAAGACCCATGAATCATTTAAAAATGTATTGGAAGCAGACTCAGGTTACACCTCTTCTGCTAAAAAATTGGCCAAACCACCCCCATGTCCAGAGGACAGGTTAAACAGACCTGCTGGCATCCAAGCTGCTTTAGCCCTGGTGCTCCTCTCCGATATGCCAGCAGGTCTGTCTGGGAGAGAGGCATGTGGGAGTGAGAGCCACGAGTAAACTGTCAGCGTGAACCACGAAGGGGCCAGTGTACAAGCTGTTCCCTGGCTGTCATTTAGCAGCAAAGGCACGCAGGGTGAAGGAAGGGCAGCAGGCAGGGTGAAGGAAGGGCAGCAGAGGTAGGGTGGGAAGGGGCCAGTGCTGGAGAAGGGCAGGAGAAGGCCTGTGTTTGAGAGGGGAGGAGCAGGAAAGAAGTTAGGTTGGAGAGGCAGGGAGGGAGCCTGGCTTAAATTAAGTGAAGAAAACAGACGATCAGACTAGGAGTAGAAAAGGTGAATGACACAAATGATTCTTGACATCCCACAAGCAAAAAGTGAGAAGAATTACCTTAACTGCAAAGTACCAAACAAATTATTTTTACCTTATTTAGATTAAAAGAGAATGTTACTACCAGATCCAATTACCTCTGATAACTAACAACTAAGCATATTCATCTACTGCAAAATGTGCACCATCATCAAACAAGTGCCTAAAACCTACAGACATTTAGTAAACAGAGTGCTTTGCTCCAATGCATGTGATGAATGGCAGATTTCCCATGTGAAATCAACAGAAATCCCGGGAAACAGAAATTGAGACAATTCAAACGCAATATTCCAGCCTCTCCTTTTCCCCTCTCCAGCTTTATGCAATGTCCCTGTGAAATCACTCTCTTCTTGAAATATTGGTGTTTCAACCCCAAGCCCCAAATTAAGGCTGACATACGGGTGACTCCCACAGCCCTTCACAAAGCGGGGGTGAGTTTACCTTTAAACTTCCCTCCAGGGTGCTGCGGCCTGGCAGACAGAGCCATTGGGTAAATGAGCCCCAGGTCCTGTATTAAGTAACCCAAGGTCAGGTGTCCCACTGAGGGATAAAAGCTGGGACTCCTTGCAGGCAGGGGCAGTGTCTGTCTGTGAGGTGGATGTCCTGTGCAGAGTTCCCTGTTGGGGAAGGACCTCCCGCCTCCCTGGAACTGGGCTCCAGTCAGGTCTGGCTTTTGTAAATGTGGGCTGTGTAGGGATTCATTATGTGGCTTCCTTGGTCTTATGTATTTGGCTTGTTGACCTGGTTGTCTCCTGTCCCTTCTATGGGAAACTATTTCACTGTTTATTCCACCCATTGTTGGTTGTTCGGTGTCGTTGTCAGGATCATTGGGATTGATGTCGATTATGTATAACCTGATTGACTTGTTTGAACCCCTAGCGCTCACCCACGTACTGACACTTTTGTGTCAAATGCAATCTGGTTATTGGTTCATCTTTATGCTGGCTGTGTCCTTTATGCTACGCCTGATAATGGGCAAAACACTTCTCCACACCTCTGTGGATTTCCAGAACTCTGAATTCTTCAACTTTTTTGAAAACACAAGATTACACCTTCAGATTTTCTTTAGCTTTGAGTAATCTAAAACAGAAGTAGATAGAACAAAATACAACAAACTCTGATGAAGGACTTTACTGAAAAAGTTTTCTGAAGAAATCAAGGCAGGCAGTTTTTAAAAAGTATAATTATAAAGTTTATGGGAGATTGGGGCTTCTTCTGGGGGTACAGGTGTTAAGCAATTTTTAACTTTTTTTTTTTTCTGTAAAAGTGGGTCTCAGAAGACTTGAGCATTGGGACACTTGCTTTGTGAAATTGAAGCAGTCTTAATTATGAAATAGACATCCCTGTCAGCCAGTTCATATGCAGATGGACAATTCAATTTAGATATAAAACCTATTTCTGAGAAAGCAATCAATTGGTACTGGAGCAAAAATACAGACAGTGAGACTATGATATCTGAAGATATTTTTTCCAACTAAAAACAGTTATTAAAAAATCTAATACAGAAGTAGTATAGCACTACTTAAAAGCAAATACTTTTTGCAGCCATTTACTGAAAAACAGTATTTTACTCATTAAATACTAGCACCACTTAATTTGGCCCCATCAGTCTCCCATTGACTGAAGGGCAGCAAAACATTTAAGAGCTGTGGGGTGTAGATGTTACATGTTTAGACTCTGGATTATAACTGTCCCTAATCATGTTCTCTCCCAGAACAACCTCTGGCAATTTATTCTCATCTATTCATTCTCATTCAATTTCACACAAGCTTTTGTGAAAGGAAACTTTCATCTACTTTCCTTAGTTATTAGCTTGCACCAACAGGAGGAACAACCAAGCAGAAGCCATTTTACAGGCTTGACATAGAAAAATGAAGTGCTATTTTTTTGGTTGCTGAGCTGTACAAAGGACTGAGACATATTCTGAACATATGCTGACATAACTATAAAGATAAAATAATTTAAGTTCATCCCCTTATGTGACTCTCAGAATGCAGAAAAGGACTGAACACTTGCACTGTCCAACTGTGGTATTTCATTTACAAATACAAAGTTTTCAAGGACTGCTTTAAGTCCAGCAAAGAATGACATTAGTAATGGCTCTCAATTCAAGAGTATACTTTCCCTGCCAACCTACTTAATGTGCAAGGCTTCTGCTTCATCCCCTGCCATCCCCACTGCACCCTTTCACTCTTTACATTATGCTGGTTCTGGTGCTCATCAAATCCTGCTTAATAAATCAATTCAATTAATGCACCTGAAAACTACCCCAGCTAAAATCATTGTATTAACCTCTTCTGGGTTAGTGAATGAATCCATGTGCTCAAGAAGAGATAAGGTCCAAGACCACACAAAGAAAGGGGTATAGTTATGTGTCTGGGTGCAAAGGAAGGCAAGTGCTTCCTCCCTCTTTAGGCAGCAGCAAGATTTTAGAGGACGTCATCTTTAGATTACTCTGCTAAATCAAGCTAAACACTGTCAACAAAAACCTAAGAAAAATTAGATACTGAAAGAAGGTAGTGTAAAAACTGATGCAGTTTTGCAGTACAGGGTGACACTGGTTGAGAAGGTTCTCACCCTACCTTGGATTTGTGACAAGTTGTAACTGTTCATGGGGCCACACTGTAAAACAGATCAGGAAAATATTTTTGATTTTTTAGGTTTGTTTTTCTTTTCAAATAAATAAAAAGGGGGAGCTTTCCCCGTAACCTGTGAGTGTACAACCACAACATAGCTATGAGCAGGAATCTCTTCACCAGGCTTGGCTGCTGGAGAACTTTAATTACAGAGCTGTTTAAGCCGCTGACGTGACATACCACCACTATACCTCTCTCTCATGCTCATTTCAGGCCCATTCTCTGCCGGTACAAAACTTCATGCTCCCAATACAGCAAACAATCAGAAACAGATACAAATAAAAAATTACTGAGGAGGGGGAGAGGAGAAGAGGGAATGTTCTTCTCTGTATTAGTTTCCTGATCCAGCTCCCTGTATGCTCACAGAAACAGCTGCCACTTCTGTTTGTGTCAGACAGTGAAAATGTTCACTGTCAGACCCACCAACTCCTTAGGTTCACACCGCTACTACTTACTAACTTTTATTATCATGTAATTGGATGTCATCACAATTTTCACTCATGCAAGACTTTAATGGGAGCTTAAATTAAGTATGTTGGGACTGCTGCAGTCCCACTCCTTCCCTTCTCTTTATTAAATAGTTCGATAATTTTGTTGTACCAGCACTGGTATAGAGTTGAAACCACAGACTCAATGACTTTTTTTTCTTTCTTTAAGTCTTAGTTTGGGGCCAGCTTGGTAGCCAGCTCACTACTCCAAGCACCGCTACAGGAGAAAGACAGAAGTGGGGACAGAAGAAAGTGTTCACCTGCAGCGATTCCCGCTTAGATCACCTTTCAGGATATGTTTACACAGATGGATGCAAACAGATCCTGACTCCTCCACCTACACCCTAATTTACTGGAAGTAAGCCAGTTGCAACTGAGGTGATATAACCAAGTCTAACTGCACACCCAAGCTAAGATCCCTCACCTATAGGATACTTCTTGAATACTCGTCTCCTTTAGCCTTAATGTATCTTTTTTTGCTTTGCTTCAATGTAATAATGGAATCTCCTCGGTCCTAAGACACTGATTACCAGAGTGTCTCCAACAGCAATACATGCATGCATTGCACTTGTTACTGCCAAAGATATAACGCCAACCTCTCGGACAAATATTGTCAGGTATCACAGGTAACGAAAATTGATGCAAACACGACGTTCAGGCCGTGCCCATGCCCATGACCTCCTACCCCACCAGCTTCACCCCTCTCACAGCACGTTATCCCACCAGACCCTGCCACACTCTATGCCCTTCCTCTTCCCTCCTAGGCCCAGATTCAACACACTCCCCCTCAAGTATCAGGCTCTCTCCCCCACAAACAACCTTATGCCCTCCAGCCCTCAAACCAAGCTGCCCCCACCACCACCTCTCTCCTCCCCAGCACCACACTCCCCCCGAAACACTCTTTTTGCTCTTCTGCCCCCTCACCTCAGGGTCAGGATGCTCCTCGACATCTCTCCTACCCTTCCTCTCCCACCATACCCCTTCCACCCCAGATCAGACCAGCCTCCCTCCTTTAATATGCCTCGTGCCCTTCCTCCCTACTCCAGGCCAGACGCCCCCTCTCTGACACTCCTGGTGCCCTCCTCCACAACCCCCCCATGCCCTTCCCCCTCACCTCAGACCAGGTTCTCCCCACCCCACCCCATAACCCCATGTTCCCATTCCTTCCACCCCAGGCCAGGCTCCCCCCGCCCTGGTACCCCTCACGGCCTTCCACCCAAAAACAAGGCCAGACTCCCCCTTCCTGGCAGCCCTCGCGCCCTTCCCCCGGGCCAGCCCTCACCCCACT
>NW_020799091.1:7266287-7282456 GCF_003259725.1 Athene cunicularia | reverse complement strand
TGTGTCGTGCCGTGTGTCGTGCCGTGTGTCGTCTCGTGTCGTGTGTCGCGTCCCGTCCCAGCCCCTGCGGCTCGGGCACTGCCGTGCGGCCGGCTGCCCCTGGAGCCTGACTCGCCCGCCACCTTCCCTGTCCCTTCACCCCTGCTCCGCACCCCTGTCCCGCACCCCTGCATCATCACCCCTGTCCCCGTACCCTTGTCCTGCACCCCTACGTTGGCACCCCTGTCCCCTTTGCCCTTGTCCCTTTCACCCCTGTTCCTTCACCCCTGTCCCTTCACTCCTGTCCCGCACCCCTGCCTGGCGAGGCCGCAGGCATTGCACTAGGGCAGAACGGCCTGGGCCGCGGGCACAGAGCCGGCGGGTTGCAGCTGCCAGTTCTGCAGCAGCAGCCGCAGGAGGTGGCGGGAGAACCGGCCCGGGCTGCACATCAGCAGGGAGAGTGGACAAGCAGCAGAGCTGTGCTGGTGCTCGAAGCCTCGGCGCACCCCCAGCCCCAGCACAGTGTGCAGGGTGTGCAGTTTGGGCTCAACATCTGGTGGTGCAGCTGAGCGGGAAAAAGACGGCTGAAGTCGTCGAGGGAGTGAGAGCCATTGCGTCGTATGGAGAAGCTTAAAATAGGCTGATTCCCTCCGGTTTGCAAAGACACAGGGTGGGGATGTGATGGAGTTTTACAAAACTGTCAACATACTGACTGATGACACAGTTCAGTTTCAAAACTGGCATCTGGTTCCAGCTTGAAATTTTGATTATTTTTGGACCAAAGGGGCTGGGTGTGTCAGGACCTGGGGATTTTACTTAGGTCCCTCTTAAGTAACAGTTTACAAACACTCGGTCCTGAAGGAGCAAGTACACTCTGTACCTTCTGTGCAGTGGTCAAGTCAGGAGAGGTTATTTCAAGACCTAGATGGGAGATATGTCCTAAGACAAGAGGATCAACAAACTAACCTGCAGTCAAATACAGGCTTGGAACAGATCCACGGCAAGAAATTCCTTCCCCTTACAGCCTACCTCCAAATCCTCCTCCTACAGAGCCTGCAGAGTTCCCCTCCTTGATCAGACCTGAGACCAGTCTGTACCACTCTCAACAAAATAGAGCAAATTTGTCATTAATTTTGCAAAAACCTTTACCATTCCTTCCAAGGAGCCTGCTGTGGGTGCAAGAGCATACTTGCATTCCAAATTTAGCAGCCCATAGATGGGTGAGTTTGGCAGTTCACAGAACTTGGAGCTGCTGAGTGAGAGACTGTTTGCAGACTCCCAGCAAATCTGGGAGATTTTTGACCTAAGTAGTTCAGTTATGCTGTTTCAGTCAAGCGTGCTTGACCGACCACCCCTCTGCTAGGCAGACCTCTGCCTATGACAGTCTGTATTTAAAATCTAGTAGAAGACCCCAGAGATACCTTTAAATTCAGCTTTACTGCTGAGGTGTAGCTCCCCTGAGGCTGCGGTTGCGTGGCTGAAAAAGGGAGTGAGTATTGCTGTGTGCTGAGCCTCCCAGGGAAGCAGCGTTGGCAAGATAACCTGCTGCAACATTGTCTGGACTTTGGCTTGGACCCAGCGCCTTGCTTGCTGTTTTTGTATTGCTCTGTTAAAGAGCTGCTTGTGGGCAGAAAAGGCAATTATTGCCTAAGATATGGATTCTGGCACACTTGGTTGCATGTTTTGGCTTTGCTACCCACTCTTGGGTTTAAGGCGTGCTTGCTGCCTTGTATTTGTGGGCAGGGAGCTATGGCACATACAATATTAGTAATTGCACAAGCTAATAATTTCACTTCCGAGACATATTTTTGCAAACAGTCCTAATTTTGTGGGGCTTGTACTGCTCAAGTGGAGGAAAAGTGGTAAAGAAGGGCCCAAGAAGATACCCTGTTTACCGTGTTCATTCGTGCCCCAACCCTGATCTGACTGAAAGCTGCCTGCTCAGAATTGGAGGCTTTTGGATCTCTCCTGTTGGGCCAGCCAAGGAAGATTCTGATGATGGACTAACAAAGAAGGCGGCACAGCCCTGACCTTGCTTCAGATCCTTCTCCATGGGGTTGCAATACTGTTCTGGGAAGAAGCCCTAGGGGTAAAGCAGCATGGGAATACTGCTGATAGCCCAGTTGGCATCAGATGCCATCCCAGCCTACTGTGTCCTGGGAGAAAGTTACCCTTGAATGGAACTGGGACAAAGTAATCTTGGAAAAGGAAGGACTCACATGAATTAAAAAAACACTGAGGACCTTTACTTTTGCCCCCATAAATACCTGGGGTTTTCAGAAGCTCTCCTTGCCACGTGAACAAGGCTGCATACTTAATGAACTTAACATCATTTACTTAAATGAACATCAGTGATGAATCCTGGTATAAATCCAGGTGACGTGACAAAGGCTTCTCAGGAATTGCCTTGTAATATCCAGGTGCCTTGGAGAGAGTTACTCTGAGTAGTCCCCAAAACAAAGCCAGAGAGCGAGCTAATTGTTACACAGCGTGAATGGTGGGGGAGTAGATAGTGCTCAGCTTACTCCCTGGTCCTCATGAGTGTAGCAGTATCAGATATACCAATGTGTCTGAATAAAATTTTAAGCTGCCAAACATGTCAGATAGACATGTGAGCCTTGTTAGATTAGGACAGCTATGATAGAAGGAGCTTGTGTACAAGGAGCGGCTGAGGGAACTGGGGGGGTTTAGTCTGGAGAAGAGGAGGCTGAGGGGAGACCTCATCGCCCTCTACAGCTCCCTGACAGGAGGGTGCAGAGAGCTGGGGATGAGCCTCTTTAACCACGTAATGAGTGATAGGACAAGAGGGAATGGCCTCAAGATGCACCAGGGAAGGTTTAGACTGGATATTAGGAAGCATTTCTTTCCAGCAGGGGTTGTTGGACGTTGGAATGGGCTGCCCAGGGAGGTGGTGGAATCCCCATCCCTGGAGGGGTTGAAGAGTCGGGTCGACATAGCGCTGAGGGATCTGGTGTAGCTGGGAACTGTCAGTGTGAGGTTAATGGTTGGACTGGATGATCTTCAAGGTCTTTTCCAACCTAGACAGTTCTGTGATTCTGTGATATTCCACTCTCCGTGCCTTGTGCCACCGAGGGGAGTGATGTGGCAGCATCTCACTGCATTTAGACTCTGCTCCAGTTGCCCATGTACCGGTTTGCAGCTGGATTAACGAAACACAGCTTTCAGCACAAGTCCAGGGCCAGACTCAGCCTTTATCAAGAGACAGCACTACTGTCCTCCAGGTTACTTATACTGATGATAACTGATTATGTTAGGGGATCAGATGTTTTGGGTGGCGATTGCTGAATGAAGAACAATAGTGCCTGCCTTTCCAGGTTTCAGTGGGTCTCACAGTCTAAGAACATTTTCTGCTAATACCTTCAGCATCTGACAAAACTGGTGTCTACAAGTAAATTACATATCTCAGCACATGAGTGGCTGGAGGTGTGAAGAATTCTGCCTGCCCTCACAGCCAGCAGGTATCAGTGTTACAAGGTGGTCTAGCTGGGAATCCAAGTTGCAGCATTTAAGTAATCAGAAAAAAAAAAAAAAAAAAAAAGAAACTGAAGAAAGAAGCCAAATAGGGAACTTCACATTGCAGGAGGCTTTGCCTTCCAAATCCATTGGGATCTGGGAAATCTTCCTTCTAAACATTTTTAAATATCAGAACAATCTGGAAGCATTTTAACTTGGAAGAAATGTAATGCTTTGCCCTCTCCTCATGCTGCTTTCCAACTTCTGTGCTTTTTTTGCCATGTATTTATTTTCTCCCTTGGGACAGGTGATCTAGCTTTTCCCTCAGCTTTTCCCTACTAATGCAGTTTTCAGTGCCTAAAATTCATTTCTGGAAGTAGCTTCTCTTATCTGATAAGAACTGCTCTTTCTAGCATTTTTTTTTTCACTCACTTTCCTTCTTTTCCCATTCTTCCACTCTCATTGTTTTTGTCCTTTGTTCTTCTGCCATCTGTGCAATTGTCTCATGCCTCCATCATAAAGTTTATGAAGTCCAGACTGAAAAATATTCTGCTGCTAAAAATTCTAGGGATTAAATTCATCCTTCTGCTCAGGTCAGTGGAGGCAATGTCTATACACAGACATCTGGTTCCTTCAGTATACTGCATAGGAACTGGGGGATGCTGCTCCAACCTCCATTTCTTCTCCAAGTCCAAGACAAATGGTAGATACAGTATATAATTAGTTTTGTAGAAATAAATCACGAGCTTGTAACATGTATCAGTATTACATAAAACGGTTGTATTGAATGGGAATTAATGGCCGTTAATGGAGCTGGTTTTACTTTCCTCCAAGGAAAGAAAAACCCTTTAAGAACTAATTTTCACCCTTGTCTCTTAAACTACGTACACTTTAAACTTAACCAATTTACATTTTTGAAGAAGGATTCTCTTCTGGCTTACATCCATGAATGCTAGTTTTTCATTTTTTAGCAGGGAATAACCTCAAAATACCCTTGTGTTTGCTGATATTTCAAGGTAAAGGAATTATCTGGAAGTTTTCCCATTTTCCAGACAGAATAATTTCCAAAATAAACGTGGGATGGACTGTGGGATAATACCCTGTGAATATTTTAATACACACAATAATATCTCCCGGTTTATACAAATCTGGATTTTTTCCAGAAATAAATGTTGCAATCTTTCTTACAGAGTTACCAAGGATCACATCAAGAAAACAAAATCATAATGTTCACCACACTGATTCTGCAGGCCAAACCAGGAGATGACACACTGAGCCATATTCCTGCTACTGATGTCAGTGGAATTGTACTTCAACTGTATTTAGCCTATGGTGCTGCTGTTCCTGGAGACAGTGATTTCTTCTTTCTAAATCAGGTGACAGAATTGGTTGTTAAAGGCTAAATTAAGCCAGTGGGTTCACTAGAAAATGAGTAAGAGGCAGTGCATGTGGACAGCAGCCCAGAACAGCAACTGTGACCCTGCTGCTTCTCTTGCAGCTTTCCAGGAAAGTGCTTTCTGTAGTTCTGGAAATAATGCAAAATCACATCTTGCATCACGCTGGTACCTCAGCCTACTCCCATGCTTGAAACTCCCTCACCCGGATAATAAAGGCTAGTTCCCTACCTTCACTCGTGTGTGCTCTCAGAAGGTACGTCTGCCCAAGCTCCGGCACAGCGCGGTCTCTGGAGCTCATGTCCGTCCTCTGCCATCCTCCCTTCTCAACGTGTCCAATTCAGCAGTCAGGAAAGACCTCTCCCACATACCTTCCATGCCCTTCAGTTTTGTATACCAGGTGGGGGCAGCAGCCTTCAAACCTGCAGACGATGTTCAGCTCTCCATGACTGTGAGTGGGAAGGATGAGAGCGCTGCTGCACACACGGGGCTCTGAGGCAGCATCAGGTGGGTCTCCTTGGACCTAAAGAGCTCCACAGAGTGAGCTAGAGCTCTGGGTCTCCATCGTCTATGCCGCCTGAATGCCAGTTCACTCTAATGGCTCCTTTTTGGACCTTTTGAATGAAATCTGAGATAAATACGCTATAGAGAGTTCTGGCCGTAAGGTAAGATAAAATGATGAAGAAAAAATGATAGGGTAAGATAGATAAAAGCCAGTCATTACCATTTGCCCATAGGAGCAGCAGTCAGTGGCTGGTTGTTTGTCAACAGCATCGATGCAAAGGATGTCTCAGAAAATAGGAGAGAAAATGGAGACAGGAACGAATGATGAAATCCTCAAGCAAATATTTTTTTTGTTTGCCCCTCCTCTTCAGTCATTTCCATTTTATTTGATGTCATTACTGCAATATTATTTATGCTTCAAATGCAAGCATTTTTTCGAAGTCATGAATAGCTTCATAAAGTTAAGAAAGGACTCAGAAGGAGCCCTTTTTTTCTGTTTGAAGTTCCTAGTGTACTTAAAGTTTCTGTAATAAAACTGTCAGTCCATCAAGTTGGGCTGCTAAGCCCACAGATAGAAATGTAGTTGTTTTAAAGCAACTGAGCACCCAACAGCTCCTTTGAAAAGTAATGATAGTTTCTAGGAACTCAGCACTTCTGAAAAGGCTTTCAATTTAAGCCTGATTTTTTCCAAAGGAATAATGAACAGTACATTTCAGTGACTTAATTTTCAAACGCTCATGTTGAAATAGCCTCAGGACTCTGATCACTCCTGCTGCTAGCTCTTGGACATCACAGCAGTAGAATTAACAGCCTAAGTAGCGGCTACCGAAACACTGCGTTTTGCAGGTTTGTATTTTCAAGCAGACTGGCAGTGATTTTAGGTCATCCTGCAATGATGGGTTTGATAAACTACATCATTCTTCAACAAAAATACGGACATCCAAAGCTGTGAGCAGGGTGAATGGCTCGGAAGAGGCTCTTTGAGGCAAGCTGCCCCCTTTGCCTTTATTTGCAGCAGGGTGGCTGAGCAGCCACCCCTTGCTGCGAGGCGTCTTGAAAGTGCTTCAAATTGCAAATGGAAGAAGCAATGCACCCATGGTTGCTATTAACTTTTGAAATAATGGGTTTAGGTGGGCTTTAGGCATCCACGTTTGGACCTCCTGTCAAAAATCAAGACAGTATAAAAACCAGTTGTGGATTGATGGGACTCGCAAAGATACTGATAGCAACAACAGACTCGAGCTTTGAATGTATGTGAAAAAGAATCGGGGAAAGAAATTGAAACAAACTAGTTAAAACTCTCAAAAGAAACATTTTTAAGCATACAAGCATTCAGAGAACAAAACCTCCTTTTCAGCACCCCTGGCTCATTCCTAGGGGCCATTTCTTGCATGTCTGTTAAATCAGTTGAGAAAGTCACTAAAACATAGCAACATCGCAGTGTCCCTAAAAAAAAAAAAAAAAAAAAAAAAAAAAAAAAAAAAAAAAAAAAAAAAAAAGAAGAACCAAAAGGCCTTGAGAAGATTCTGAATAGCGCAGAAAGCAAGAACAAATGTTTTATATATGTGGTATTGTTAAAGCTCTCAAGTGACATAAATATAATAAACAATAGTGAAGAATGGGATATTTCTGTTTGTTTCCCCACACTCGAGATGACCTAACCTACCTCAGGCATGGTTCCACTTTGGGACTTGTGAGTTATTTGATCGGTCCAAACTTGTGAAAATAAACACTATTATTCTACTGTTTTACATTGTGCATTCTTTTGTTCTCTGTAAATAGGCTGAGAACTAGCAAATGAAAGTAAATTATAATAAAATAAAAACTGCAGATAAACCAAAAACAACACATGGGGGAAAAAATGTAATAAACACAAAAAATAAAGAAATGGTATACTCATCACTGAGCACAGCTCTGTGTGCTCCAGATGACTTTGTCAGCATTTTATGGTTGAGTTCTGATCTCATTTACAGACATCTCCTGCAGAGACTTCCCTCATACTAACTCTGGCATGGCCAAGAGAAAAATCTAACATCTTAAGGTCATTATTTTCAAAGAAGCCTGTGGGAGTTAGATGTTCGGATCTCACTGGATTTCGGTGCAGGTTGGACACCTAACTCAGTGTTGCTGAAAAAATCCACTCCTTAAAGTAATAGGTTATTTCCTTGGCCCTCCCAATATTGTCTTCCAGAGAATAGTTTCCAGTGTTTTGTCTAGTTTTAAGTAAATGCCATGGAGTTATCTTATCAGAGTACCCAGCTAGAAGAGATGAACTTGAGTGTAATTTTTTTATGAGGAAAAGGTTTGTTTTTTGGGCCCTAATCCCAAACGCCCCATCCATGCCTCTCTGTAGCAGTGAGATCTCAAAGGCGTGTTTTGCAGATCATTTAATATTTGTCCAGCTTTGTGCACATCATGTGTTAAGAATTACTATTGTTTATAACATAAATGATAGGGCTTTCACCACTCCCTGGGAGAGGTCATTTTGCAGCCTGATGCATGTCACTGTCACAAAACTTCTTTTGATTTTTTTTTTTATAGTGTTTTTTAGCATTGGAAGGTTTTGAAGATAGGAAGCAGAAAACTTACTGCGTTGGCTGGAGTTCAGTATGCATGTGCATGTGCCTGTGCATAGAGATGAGGTAACTGGTCAGACATGGTATCATTTTACATTCCCCTCCCACACCAGGAAAGCACCTTCCTTCTACATCCTATTTATAGAAAGTAAAAGGACTTTGCTTGATTTTTTTTTTAATTTTTTTTTTTAAAGAAGAGATGTAATGGCAATATTTTATCCAGATCTCTTCAGTCAAACACCCAGAGGGAAACTGATATAGCCCTGGTTGAGATAGTATGCTACCCCTAAAAACAAGGCACTAAGGATGGTTAATGACCTGATGTCCGTGGTTGTGCAATTTATGTCTCAGCACCACAAAGCAGCATTAACCCAAACTATATATTTCAAATAAGTTCCCTCATACCAGAACTTTAGTAAAATTTACATGGGAATTCACAATGTATGCAAGAAATTATACTCTCTCCCAGCACTCCCACCTCCACTGAACTACATCTGTCTCTGTTTAGGGAAAAAAGATTTTATGCAAAAATAGTGCAGAAAAGTGTATTTTCAGGTGATAAAGTGAAATTTTAAGTTATTTTAATAGCCGAGGTTGAAATAGTATATAGCTTTTACCGCTGTACAGAAGAGCTATAATTATTGATGATCCAAAAAAAAGAGACATACAGGTTTTACAGTACAGCTTACCAGAACCTCATTTTCTCAAAATAAATGTCATTTAACATCCAGCATGTCAGTTTGTTTTAGCTGAAGAAAATAAACCCCAGGGCCATCTCTTACCAATACCACTTTCTAGAAGGACTTTGGAAAATCCTTTTTCTCTTGTGTCTACTTAACAAATGATCTCCTGAAATGCTGACTTTTTACTTACTGAAATCATGTTCTCGGGACCCAGATCATCCTTTCATAATTCAGGGACTGGAGTGGCATGGCATTACACTTTATGTGAGAGTCTTACAATAAAAGTGTTAAAATGATCCTCTAGCCAGACTGAAGTCAAGAATATTTATCCTACAGTCACACACTGTTGCCCAAGGGTTGTTGCATAAATTCTTCCTTAATCCCTACCTTTTATTACGCTTGAGCCTATGTTAGTTTCTCTTTACCCAACTGCCTGGAGCAGCTGAGGAATGAGATAGACATCCTAAACTCCTTTGATAGTCAAGGGAGAGTGCTTCATCTCCAGTGCAGCCACATTAGATCCGGACTCTTGAGTACCACCTCTATCTGCCTTGACTACATGGGATTCAATGTCAGACTAACCCAGCAATGACAAAACCTATCAAAAAAACCTCACCCTTGGCTGCACAACCCCTACATCACAAGTGTAGGAAGGAGAGGCAGGGTTGAGGCATCACAGAGAGCATCACTGGCCTTTTCAGTGGTTGTCCTCTATTGCAGTGATCTTGGTGTGGTGGCAAAGTGCCCCCTTGAGAGTCTTTCCTGCAAGATTTAAATAAGGAGGGCTCAATCCAGGTCTTAGCCTCAGGAACTGGTTGCACTGGAAGAGCAGATACAGTGGCTTTGGTCAAAATTGGGAGCCTAACTCTTCACTGCTTTGCACCTTGTGTTCAGAGCAAAGGAGTTTGTGTGTTGATCTTCTTTTCAACTGATTTCTTCACATATCTGGAGCAATTTTATGTCATAAACCAAGTAATAACCTTGCCTCTCAATACAGCACTGTGCCCAGCTGTGGCCTGAAATTTTTATATTTGGGAAATAATTGGCTTTAGCTTTTCTTGGGGTATATTTGGGTTAAATGGCATCTTTCTTATGTTTTTTTATGCACATTTTTAGGAGGATTTTTTTTATATTTTTCATAGTTCCCCAAGGATGTATGTATACTGTCAACAGTAATGAATGACATGAACTTTTACCATAAGGAACTCAAATATCATGGTAATCTAGTTTTCACGGTAATTTGGCCCCATGGAAGTCTCTCTGAGGAATAAAAATGCCTGAGAAAAAACAGAATTCACATAAACTCTCACTATTCTCTAAATTCATCTATATATCTATGGGGAACTAGATGAATTGTCAGCCTCCAAATATAAATTACACTGCTCAAGAATGAAAGATAAGTATATATTCAAATGCTTGATCCGTCAATAAATTTCTTCATTTGTTCCACTGATAACAAAACCTCAGTACAGTGCTAAAAGACCATCATGATCAGCACAGTAGAAAAGAATAAGGGTGTGGTTTCTTGACAGTTAAAGCCAACCTAAGCTGATCTGTTTTCTTTTGTGGTCACACCACCCCTCCTTGTCATCACAGGATTATTTATTTTATTTTGTTAGTTTCCTAACAACTAGTACCTGGACCTACCCTGCCAGGGACTTAGAGGAGGAGCATATATGCACACAGAGTAAGGTGGGTTGCACTCCACATAATCACCTGTACACATGCAAGGAACACAAGGTAAATGTAAAATGACAGCAAAGCCTTCTGGACAAGAGTGAACGACATTATTTATGCTCATACTCATTTTGAAAGTCCTTTAGTCTGTGTAACAGGAATCCATATGATTAATTTGCCATCCTGGATAGAAATTAAGGAACCTGTTTGCCAAAGACTTGCCAAACCAGTCCTTCTCACTGTCTGCTATGAAGTTGATGTGTTTGTCTTCATATGAATGTAGCACTGCTTTAACAGTATAGGAATAGGTGAAGAAAAAGGAAAACTATGAGTGTCGCATACAAAGGGTTCATGGAAGAGCAGCTCTGTCTGTGTGAGAAAGGGGAATCAACTATATTGGAAGAGGGATTAGAATAAAGCAGATATTTTTTGCAATTATACCCCTGTTGTATGTATATATACATTACAAAAAAACTCATCTCCTTAAATGAAATAACTATACCAACTCCCAAACTGAGTGCTTACAGTGATCACTTAAAGAGAAAAAAACCCCACATTAATTAAAAAAAAATGAGAAGAATTACAGAAGAGACTGGAATTTGGAAATAATTATCACACAGTGAACTATATTTTAAATGGCTCACAAAGTGAAGAATAGTGCCACTATAAACTGGGCAGTCCAACTAGAGCTGGAGGAGTCAAATATTGCTGCCTGTTTAAATGTCTCTGGGATTCTGTCAGGACCTGAAGGCAGTTTTGTATATAACTTAAAGCCGCTTTACTGGTGCATGAAGCAGCTCCTCATGAGAGTCCTGCCAACAGTCCCTATCAGCAAGGGGACAGGTTTCACTGTTGTATCCAGTCCCCTTTTGTGTATTCACAGACGCTACAAAAGCAGTGTGAATGCAGCGAACTTCACCTCCTGGCAGATGTCAAATTTCTTTCCCAGGAGAATGACCCACCGCCTGCCCAACACAATACAAAGAAGGTTTTTTTTCCAGCCGTGCCCTGCAAGTCAATACTCGCTGTTATGTAATTAAACACAGCATATCAGCTCACATGGGCTTTCTAATGGGGAAAAAATAGTACATTTTAAGATTTGTGGCCAGATTCATCAGCACGCTTGACAGCTCTGTGCTGCTCCAATGACACAGAACAACCTTAAGCCTGCAATAACTGATTGATTAAACCGGCTTGTCGTGGTATCGCTGGAGCAGCACAAACCAGCCGAAGCGTATAGGCAAATCCACCATCTCAGCTCTTATTTTGATTTCTATCTCAGCCTAACTTAATTTCCAAAGTGTAAAGATTAATTAATTTAATTAATTAATTAATTAATTCATTAATTCCCATGTTTAAAAGCTTTGTATTTACTCTTTGGTAATAAATTAATTAGTATAAATGTTTAAAAGCTTAGTATTTACTTCTTGAGTAAGACATTTGAGGAGTAAGCACTGGAGGTTGCTTTAAAAAAATAAAAAATAAAAATCTGTCTCCTATGTCCATAAGCGGGTTTGTGTGATGTGGGTGACAACTGGATGTGAGAACCAGGGCCAGGTACAATCCGGGTGAGTGAGGAGCAGTAATTTAACTCAACATGCCATGCAAGAAAAGAGCAGAAAGAGTCCTTCTTAAATCATGTCCAGTGAAATTCACTTTACAGGACATTCAAAATGCCACTGAGAGCCAAGTACAATGTTGCTTATGGAGAGCAAATACACGGGAAATAACCTCTGACGCTGCCATAGAGTTAAAGCAAAACAGGACGCAGAAAGATTTAGTGGGAAAGATGACTCTGCAAAAAGGAAACTAAGCCGTATTTATAAAGCAAGACTCGTGACCTCTCAGGGACAGAGAACTCAGCCTGTCATTTTCTACCATGGTTAAATCACGCTTTGTGAACGATTGGTCTATTATTTCCAAAACTTTTAGGCTAATTTGCTATTGCAAAATTAAACTTCTTCAAACAAGACAAAAAGTGCATTCCTCCTTCAGGATTGCATTCTGCACGTGCCAAATCTGAAGTTATAAAACCAAGCTGTTTGGGAGTTAGCATTAAAAAAAAGGGTTTCTCATGAATTTTATGAGAAGAAAACTGTTCGTCATTTTCCAGAAAAAGAAAAAAAAAAAAAAATCCCTTGGGCTAAGGTCAAGGGGAAATTTCAAGCCAAAATGCAAATCTCTGAGCATCGTAGAAGCAATGATGAGTAGCAGTTCAAACTGGAAGTCATTTTGGGAGGCAGAAGCACTGACTCCAAAGTTTAGGCTGTATTTTGCCTCCACTGTGGGTCTGATTTTCAAAACAGTCTCCTAATTTTCCCCAAAGGAACAGATTTTTTTGAAACTGGGCATGCTGGATCTCTGCAGCAGATCTTTCCCGAGAAGCTGGGTAAAATAAGCAAGGGAGGAGGACTGGTTGTTTTGGATGGGTTTGTATTTTAGTACATCATTTCATAAATGCAGCTATGCTCTGAAAAAAACATTGTGGAAATGTTTTTGTCTCACCAGATCCTGACAGTGACCTTGCCTCACAACATCTTATCTGTTCTGCTAATCTGGCTAGAGAGAAATCTCTGAATTATTTGAGGAAAGGGGCTTTGGGAAAACTGGTTTTTTTTAAAAAAAAAAAAAAAAAAAAAAAAAAAAGTCAAAGTTATTCTTAAGCCTAGAAAGAGAAATACCTGTGTGAAAAAAATACCAACACATAGATGAAGTGACCTTTATATGGCACCTTTCACCTTATGAAAGTTATGGCCAGCTTTGCTCTCTGTGCCCCATTGAACATTGTGTGTGATGCATCTGTGCCTGCTGGATTTATAACCACACAAATAATCCGAAAAATCCTCTTGCGTTGCCAAATGTTTTGATTGCTATCTAAATGCAAAGGCTTTCTCAAAAATGATGTATATTAACTAGCACTGAAATTTCTTGTTTACAGTGCTATAAAACCAAAATATGAGGACTCTGGGCAGACTAAAATATTGACTTTCAGGGGTCATGGAGCAACTATTGACCCATGTTGGCACACAAGGAACTACACATGTGAATCCAGATACGGGATCTATGTGTCACAGCCTAGCTGCACCAAAGTACATTAAAGTAAGTTACAGTCATGTCTGCATGAAAACAGAGATGAACAGCATGTCAGGAGACCTGCCCTCTTGATTCCATTGCTGGTCCTGGCTGAGATTCCTTCGCAGAACAAGCTGGCTCTCATGGAGACACCAAAGGTAGAAACCTAACCAAAATACACCAAGAGCATCAGCAGCCGAATTCCACTGGATCAGGCCCAGAAGGATGCTGCAGTGCACCATGGCAGGTAAATTTGCACATACAATGTACTTTGCTTTAAGATTTGGGACACATTCTGCCCCACAGAGATCAACATTGATTGATTCAACGTCATTGAACCAGCGTGCTACTTTGTGCACTACCTTGTGCACTGATATTATTTATGAATATTTTATATATATAAAAGCGAGATTTTTGTTGTGAATGTGTTTGCATATATGTATAGATCACTGCACTGTTTTTTTTTCCTGCGGTAGAATCATGTTCACCTGAAGTGTCACAACAAAACAAACCATTTCTCTTCTGATTGTTACTGGGCAATAGAAAGGCTGATTAAACTGGATAAATACAGCAAGATAAATGCAAATCGGGGAATAGACTTATTTCCTGCTTTAAAAGGATCAGCCTCACAAAGTATGGAAGTAAGGAGGGGAGAGAATTTATATGAAACATTTGAACAGTAGTTAGGAAACTATTTAAAATATATTACTAGATGCTTGAAAAGCCACCACTGAAAAAAAGACAGTGATCTGTGTTAATGAAAAAATTCAGCAACTTTATAGATTAAAGAAAAAAATCTTTAATTAAATTTTTAAAATTGTACAGTTAATTAAATTTAAGAAAAGCATAAATGTCAAACAGTAGAAATGAGACATTTCTTTGAATGAATATAAATCCAAAAGGAATGTCAAGAGTGTTATAAAGTAAGCAAAACCAAAAAAATAATGGACAGATAGTCAAAGACAATAGTGCTTTATGTAAACAGAGGCCAAGAGAAGATAACTGATGGTACCAGTCCATTATACAATGGAAGTTGTGGAATTGACAACAAACAAAACAGGTGACAGAAGTGTCCACAGATATTTTTGTTGTATATTGGAAAATATGTATGAGATGAGTTGCATGATAGAGATAACTAATAGTAACTAATGCATTCCCACACTTTCAGTGTCCTACACCAGCTCTAGAAGTTACACATATTAAAAACCTTGTATGTTTAGATAACTTATATCCAAGATCTTTAAAAGTAATCTCTGGGATGGCAATATCAATATCCTGTCACTGAGTCCCAGGAGACCAGCAGGAAGACAGAGACTGCTCTCATGCAGTGTTAGACACCCCCTGAAGAGTTTTCACCTCTGAGCTAGTCATGCTAGATTCCCTCTACAGTCAATAGAGGCATTTTCAGAATGAAATTCATCTGACCAAAAGTTGACATCTATATTTGGTTAAAATAATCACATCCTAATGTGGTACCCACCTATTTTAAAAAATCAACAGTGTGCCCAAGATTTCTTAGGTCTGCCAACAAGGCATCAGTCCTGGCTGTCAGTATGATGCTATGGAGTAAATCGTGTCCTTGGAAGTCTAAGCAGGGTGAACCTGTGTAGGAATGAAGAGGGTATTTTACCTGAACATTTGACACGAGTGTTCGGAAAAGGCGAGCCATGTTCTAAATCTACAGTTCAGGCAAATGGTGAAGCATTGAAAATGTTCAGAGAGGAGTTATGAACCTTCTCAGATACCCTGCAAGGTGATGGAAGACACTGAGAGATGCTGGTAAACTTTATTTATTTTTGTAATGTAAAAATAGGCTCGTAGCTTTAATAAATATGCAGAAAACCCACATAAAAACTTAAGGGGGAGTAATAGTAATAACAGGATAATAATAACTTATAAATAGAATTTTATATTCATGTAATTCCTGTTTTGATTTGCCTTCTACAAGTGTTTGCCTATTCTAGTTGACTAAAGGGATTGAGGATGGTTAGGCTACTAATTCAGACATATCCACATTAAGACTGTAAGGGATGGCTTGGGCTGAAAGTGCTTTTCAAAGAGCAGGGTCAAATCTTGCTCCTTTAAAAGAAAAAGCATAATTAAAGAATTGGAAAAGACACCTTACAATAGAAAGCTCAGGAAGTTCAATCTATTTTGCTTACTACAAAAAGGTCAAAGGGTGACTTAATCACAGCCTGACATTACCTACAGGGATAATCTCGGTAATGACTTCTCAACCTGGCCAGCAAAGATAGAACAAAAGTCAGTGGCTGGAAACTGAAGATAATTCAGACTAGAAAACAAATGTAATTATTGGCGGCTACAATAAATAATAATTATCAGGGTGGCTGCTGATCCTTTAATGAAAGCAACCTCAAAATCAAAATCAGATTTATTAAAAAAAATATGTTGTACCTCAGGCAATAATCGAGGAAGGAACATGGTTTGTGCTGTGCCAGTTTCAGGCCAGTGTCTCACACTGCCCAGTAATCTCAGGAACTGTAAACCCCCCAGCCCAGAGTTTTCTTACTTTGGTCTGTTTAAAGAAACTATTATGTACATCCTTATCATAGTGACGTTTAATCACTGTTAATATATGCGTAAGGTTCAAAGCAGGGTAATTACCATTTTTTCTGACTCCGACCTCTCATATGATTTGTCACCACCTCTCCCAGCACTCTTGTTTTGAAAACTAATTCCCATTATCTAAAAGACTTTCCAAAGCAAACACAGCAATGTAGCACTTTCTAATATTTATTTTGTGTTCTCAAAGAAAAGGGAATAGCGGTAGGGGTTTTTATTGGGGGGGG
>NW_020799091.1:7264014-7266237 GCF_003259725.1 Athene cunicularia | reverse complement strand
GGGGGGGGGGGGGGGGAGAGTTCTTCTTCTAAAAAGGTATTTGCATTCGCTGTAGCTTTAAAACATCCCTCTGCCCCTTTACTGAGTCCAAGGACCAGGTCCATGGGCAGAGGGTTTTGCTGCGTAACTTCTGAATATGCAATAGGTGATTTTTTTTTTGTGGAAACTAGGCAAAGGTCCTACTCTGATAGCAGCAAACTCTGCTTCAGTGCCTAAGTGCAGCAGGAGACTGCAAATTAAAAGGGTTTTCATATACTAAGACAAAGTTTTATAGCTTTTAATGTCACTATGATCCTTCCTCTAGTCTTCTTTCCCACATAATTTGGACAGAAAAAAACCCAAAACTTCTCTGCCTCCTGCTTTCAGGTGTTTGTATGGAGAGCACCCATCACCCATTCCCTGCACTTGTCTGATGTAGGTGATAAATTTGGTGGGCTGGGAATGGCTCAGCAGGCATATGTAACACACTCTGTGTGCTCACAGCGTTATCATCCACCCAGATATCAGCTGAGCGCTGCTGGTTACGGACGGCAACTCTTGGGAGTAAATATGGGCCTTTCTAGATATGGTTGAGTTACTGACTCCATCACAGACTCCTTGCCTGACCTTGGGACTGTGACACTGTCTGCCTGCGTGTTTAAAAGGTTAAGATAATACTACTTGTCTGCCTCACAAGGATTCTGTGAGGTTAAAGGCACTGTTTATTGGAGCTAGTTGTAAAGTATTACAGTGATGAGAGCTATGTAAATATCTATGCTCATGAAACCTCAATTAAAACACTACCCATCTGGCTAGAGGAAAGCACACTGAAAGCCCATCAGTCCCTACAACATCACAGTACAGCTCACACACACATTTCCCACATCTCAGAGGTGGAAAAATCCCAATGGTGATGGAACGGCAGAGGGGAAAACCACCGTGACTGAGCGCAGGGTACTCCATAGCATGGGTTTTGCTGTGATTTATAATCTCGTGTCTGGAAAGGAGCCATTAAGCGCTGCCTTGGTCTCTTAGTCTTAGTCTTATTCCCAGAGATGCACCTGGGAGACCTTGAGGAGAAGCAAAGGCCCCGAGGTGTGTACGGAGGCGTAGCTGCTCGCGATGGACATGCTCAGGAGCACGGGCACATGCCACATGCCGTACACACACAGTAAGAGGTCACTTAACTGGGGGCTTTACAAACATTTTCAAAGTGCTTTACAAAGAATTCATTAATAGATGACATATTTTTGCTAAAGGCACAACCAGCTCAACCACATTTTATTACAGGTGTAAATAATACTGAGAGATTTTCAGCGCAAGCCTCATTTCTCTGCTCTTAATCCCTCCTCCCGGTGACATGTTAAAGGTCTGCTTAATCATCCAAACCTTTCACCCCCCAAATTCACGAATGCTTCAATCCACGCTTATTTATTTTATGGAGATTTATACAGATGCCAGGAGGTACCTAGCAGTGCCCTCCAGGTTTTTGGCCCCAATGAAAAAGCAAACAACACTAAAACCCAGATGTAACCCAGCAGCCAGCGGTGCAATTTAACTCGTTGGGAAGAAAAGGAGGCAGCTTAGAAAGCCACCCTGGACATTTTTATCCAGCAGTGAAGAAACTGAGCACCCTCGGCTGAAGAAAGGCAGGCCAGAAGTGAGGGCGGGCTGGGACATGATGGGCCCCAACACGTGGGCAGGGGTCTCAGCCCCCCCTGTCCCTGGGGAGCTGCACTTGGGTGCCATGGGGAGCCCCTGGGACCAGCACCCATGCTGGGGGGGCATGGTGGGGACCCTGGGGACAGTGACATGTCTCCTGTGGGTGCCAGGCGTGCGGGAGGGACGGGAGTACCTGCCGTGGCGATCCTGAAGGACTGAAGCAATGACGAGTAGCAGTTCAAACTGGAAGTGATTTTGGGGAGGCAGAAGCACTGACTCCAAGGTTCAGGCGGAATTTTGCCTCCACTGTGGATCTGATTTTCAAACCAGTCTCCTAGTTTTCCCCAAAGAAACAGATTTTGTTCAAACTGGGCACGCTGGATCCCTGCGGCAGGTCTTTCCCGAGAAGCTGGGTAAAACCCGACGGTCCTGACGGACAAGGGTGACATGGGGTGCAGGTAGGGGTCCCCGGGGAGGAGAAGAGGCGGGGATCCCTGCGAGGAGCGGCGGGATGCAGGCAGGGGGGGTGCGCCTCCCGGGGGCGGGGGAACAGGGGAGGTGGCAGGCGGTTCGCGCACTGCA
>NW_020799091.1:7226861-7263964 GCF_003259725.1 Athene cunicularia | reverse complement strand
CGGGACCCACCGAGAGCTGCGCCGCCGGAGCGGCTGTCCCAGGCGAAAGGCAAGAAACTCGCCCTCCCCACGGGCACGGGCTTCATCGAACAAAACCCGGCTTGTTTCTTGGGGCAGAGTTGCCGAATTAGCACGCAATCCCTCTGACGCTGTCGCGTCGCAGAACTGCGATTATTCAAAAGCCGAGAAAACGACGATATTTTATTCCCGTTGTAAATACGTACGTGACCTTATGGCAGAAGAAAAAGACATTCTTCTAGGGGGATCGCGAACCAAACTAATTCAATAAATGCCTTTTCTTCTGTTTGCGTGTTAGCTGTAATACCCAGGCAGTGCGTAGAACAAATCTATGTATTTGTTTAAACCGCCTTAATTTGCTCTTTTGATTTCCTAAATTGCACCCTTGAGGTTTAGATCTGGCTAAATCCCACTCACTTTATTGAAACTGATGGGCTAAATTTACGCAAAGCTAATCTAGGGAGTAAAATGTTCAGGCTTTGGCTCTGGACCACATTCGAACTGAAAGAAGACAACATTGTTAGCTTTTGGGGTTTTTTTCTCCTTTGTTTTTATTGTTCTTGGTTTATTTGTTTTATGCTGTTTCCTGTTTTTTAAGGCAAAGGACCAAATATTACTGCTAAAAAGGCAAAAAAAAGAGAAAACTTGTTACATTTTGACCTGTTTAATTTCCCCTAACGCACTTGTGATTCCTGTTTCTTCCAGTTCTTCCTTTGTTCCGTCTATGTTCCGATGTGCACAGAGAAGATTAACATCCCTATAGGTCCCTGCGGTGGCATGTGCCTCTCTGTCAAAAGAAGATGCGAACCCGTTTTAAAAGAATTTGGATTTGCCTGGCCAGACAGCCTAAACTGCAGCAAATTCCCACCCCAGAATGATCACAACCACATGTGCATGGAGGGCCCAGGAGACGAAGAGGTGCCCCTTCATAGCAAGACCTCCCTGCAGCCTGGAGAGGAGTGCCACAGCATGGGATCTAACTCGGATCAGTACATCTGGGTGAAGAGAAGCTTGAACTGTGTCCTGAAGTGTGGCTACGACGCTGGTCTCTACAGCAGGTCGGCTAAGGAATTCACAGATATCTGGATGGCTGTGTGGGCCAGTCTTTGCTTCATCTCAACTGCCTTCACAGTTCTGACCTTCCTGATTGATTCATCCAGATTTTCCTACCCGGAGCGCCCAATCATATTTTTGAGCATGTGCTACAATATTTATAGCATTGCTTATATTGTGAGGCTAACTGTGGGCCGGGAAAGGATATCCTGTGATTTTGAAGAGGCAGCAGAACCTGTTCTTATCCAAGAAGGTCTTAAGAACACAGGATGTGCTATAATTTTCTTGCTGATGTATTTTTTCGGGATGGCTAGCTCCATCTGGTGGGTTATTCTGACATTGACGTGGTTTCTGGCTGCCGGACTCAAGTGGGGCCATGAAGCTATAGAAATGCACAGCTCTTATTTCCATATTGCAGCCTGGGCTATCCCCGCAGTGAAGACCATAGTCATTTTGATTATGAGACTAGTAGATGCAGACGAGCTCACCGGTCTGTGCTATGTTGGGAACCAGAACCTAGATGCGTTGACGGGCTTTGTCGTCGCTCCACTTTTCACCTACCTGGTCATTGGGACTTTATTCATTGCAGCAGGACTTGTGGCCTTATTTAAAATCAGGTCTAATCTCCAGAAAGATGGAACTAAAACTGACAAACTGGAAAGACTGATGGTCAAAATCGGTGTCTTTTCAGTGCTGTACACCGTCCCAGCAACGTGTGTCATTGCCTGTTATTTCTACGAAATCTCCAACTGGGCCATTTTCCGCTATTCAGCAGACGATTCCAATATGGCAGTGGAGATGCTCAAAATCTTCATGTCCCTCCTGGTGGGTATTACATCAGGTATGTGGATCTGGTCGGCCAAAACTCTGCACACGTGGCAGAAGTGCTCGAACAGACTGGTGAACTCAGGGAAAGTGAAACGGGAGAAGAGAGCAGATGGTTGGGTGAAACCTGGGAAAGGGAATGAGACCGTGGTATGAGAAAAGGATGACATCCCGATGGTCTGACTGATCTCCCATTAAAGACTGGCTGTGTGTAAGCATTGCCATGTAAATGTTGGGAGCAGAGTTAGGGAGACGGTTACACAACCTGTCTCTGGAGGATGGAAAAAAAAAAAAAGCCTTAAAGAATAAACAGCAAAAAGATCATGCTGCAGATACAATAGCCATAAACCATGCTGCCCAAAATAAGAAAGCCAAGGGAGGCTTTAAAAGCTGTGAAATATCCAAACACGTTATCTTCCTTTTTGTTGTTTTTTCTGTTTTAAAGCAGGATGCAATATACTGAAGTCTTTAGAAGCTGAGGGATTGTAGCCCACAGCTGTGGGATGTTGTTTTCTTTTCATGGTCTTATAGCTGATGGAGGAAAGGCAATCTGGGGCCAAATTATGGGCTGATTGAGGGTCCAGTTATCAGAAGATGGAGCACCCAGGACCTCAGTTAGATGTCTTCTTTCCAAGTTCGGCACCGTGAAGGAAGCGTTTGCTGAGGGTTGTGTCTTTATGCCCTGGGGTATTCTGTTGCTCCCATGTGCTGCACAAGTCAGCCAAGGACCAGGTCCTCCAACAGATACCAAGTGGACTTTCCAGGTCTGAGAGTTATCAATGATGAGCAGCATTTAGTGAGGTATTAGTGAGGATGATTCTTTAAGTCATCTGATGGTCTAATAATAATTTCGACTCATTCTTCCTACCATCTGTAACCTGGTCTGAATTGAGAGTTGGCTCTGCCTTGCAGGAATTTGGACCTCTCTAGGTCCCTTCCCACCTGAATTATTCTGTGGTTCTGTCAATATTTGTGATTTTTTAAAAGCTTTGCTCAAGGCCATTGTCAAAAGTAGAGGAGTCAGTGGGAGCTGGGAATCTCTGTCTGGACTGCATTAATTACCATTATCCGTCTGCCTCCATTCCTGTACCTTCAGGTGCTCCTGCTATTTCCAGTGGACTGCTTTATTCTGCTGTGTTTAATAGCTTTAAATAAAGTCTTACTTTATGGTGTTCCTTTCTCCAGGAAAGAGAAAAATGAGTTGAGGGTCTCTTCAAACAATGCCAGTTTTCTCCTAGTAAACATCTGGCTCTCTCTGGAGACCCATCACATGAAGCAATTAAGTCTTAATATATTTCATTCAGTGTGATGGTATCTCTGCAGACGCCAGTCTGGGGAGAAGCGAAATGTTAAGTTCCTTGGCAACCTCATGTTCACACAGATCAGTTGTATAATTATGTGTGTCAGTTACAATTAAAAGAACATTCTCAGCCCATGACATTGCAGTACAGCTGACGGCCTCACAACGATGCTCCGATAGCTACGAAGTTTTTTCAAATGTATATTTACATGCAGGATGTGAGCAGGCATTCAGTCCTCGGGAACAAGAGACATTTCCAGTTTTTGTAAAGGGATCCCAAAAGAAGAGATCCAACTTCTTGGTGAATAATCCTGTTTCATAGCAACTGTTGAGTTTTTTATGCTTTTATTTGAGGAGGCATTGGCTTGTGCTCGTGGGGAGCTTGAACCTTGTGTTGCGGACTTGTCTGGTTAATAAGAAAGGTGCTGCAAATAGAAATAGTCTAGAAGCACTTAAGAGAACAATGTTCTGATGCTCTATCCCTTTGAAGGACCTTTGGTTTTATCTGCGTGCCCTAAACTTTTGCTTCATTTGTTTGTGTGGAACCTGGTCAGCTGCAGAGCATCTCCCTGGTGCCCTGACTCGGACGACCTTCAAGGGCAGCTGAGAACAGGCACTGCTTTATTACAGTCCTTGCTTTTCACACAGGTGCCCCATGTGCTTCCCAAACCACAGTTCATTCCAGCTCTGGCTGTGAGCACTAATCTGTCCCAGAAGTGTGTATTGTTTCAATGTCAATGTTGAAACATGTGCTAGAGTACTTCTTTCTTTTTTTTTTAAAAAAAAAAAAACACCAAACCCCAAACAAACCCTAATTGCAGTCTTTGCGGTTGGGCTCCCTCTCCAGCAGAACAAGTGACAACTTGACACATTCTGCTCAAGACACACAAGCATTGTCTTGGCCAACACCGCATACCAGCCAAGCCTTTTCATCCTCTCCATAAAGTGTCTTGCTATTAGTGTTGTGTTTGGATCTGGTTATCCCTCTGTGGACAAGGAGTTCCGAAAGGAGGAGATCTTCAGATGACAGAGCTTCTCCATCGTGCAATCTTTCTCCTGATGCAGCGAGGAATGTAAAGTCAGTATGAGCCTTTTCTTGTAACCTAGTATTTGGCTGTGCCAAGGTGTCATGTTCACTCAAGTGTCCTTCACTCTGAAATGATTTGGATACTCTCCTGGCCGATACAACCCATGTTTGACCTAACTGTTTCAATAAATGGCAGTTTTAACCATGTTATGTACACAGAAGTGAATGTTAAGTTGTAACTTGTTCTCAAATCCCTGCATTTCTGCCTGTGACCCTGTGGACTGTGACAGACACACGTCCCCAGCAATCTGAGACGTAAGCGAGTTGGATGAGGATAGCACGGCATAGCCCTTTGAGGGGCCTGGGGGGATATTCCATTAAAGAATGTGAGGGACTTAAATCCTATGGGGAGGAGGTGGGCTGGGGAGAGACACCAGCTGCTGTTCCTGAAAGAACATCTTTCCCCAGCAGTTGAGGGGACACTGTACTTCCCACTGAGTGGGAAGTCACAGCAGATAGATAGCCAAAAAACCCGGTGGTTGCAAAGAGTGGGTATCTGCAACTCGTATGTTCTCTCGTTTCCACGTTGTTATGAATTTAAAGCCAAAAAATGTGTGACTAATCCTGTCTCGGAAGTACAGTTTCTGTGGTTATACAACTAGAAACTTTGCAGCAGTTACCTTCCTTGCGCAGTCCCTGCTCCCAGCTCCTCCCCCTCAGCCTGTGCTCTCACTGCAGGTTTTGGAAGCATCTGCTGGGGAGGTACAAGCTTAGCTCTTATATTAAACAGACGACTTAACTCCCTTTTCTGAATTTTAAGGAAATAGACACTGATTATTTTGGGGTGTACAGAAAATATATCTACTTCAATGTATGTACTGTAAATTTCTAATTTATCACTGTAAAAAAAAAAAAAAGCAACTTTGCTATTTAATTTTTATATCAAAATAAAATTTTAACCTCTGTGGATAATTAAGGTAATCTTGGCAGCCCTCACGTTTTTGGTGAGTTTGTTTCTTAAATTGACTTCATCATCGTTGGAAGTGCTTTCTTCCCCTGAAGGAAGGAAGACTGAAAGTCTCATGCTGCAGTGAAGGGATCTCTGAATGAGTCAATCCAGCACGGTTTGGACCTAAATGTGGGTTGTAAGAAATAACTGGGAACAAAACACCCTTGGGCAACGGTGAAAGTACATGCATGCTTCAAGGGCTTACACACGGGGTGGACAGAAACCCTTTCATAGACAGTGCACAGGTCCCGGGTGCTGGCTGGGGATGCAGCTGGTCATTTAGGGTCGTCTGAGCACGTCCCCAAAACTGAACAGGAGTGCAAGGTGGAAGCACAAGCATCTGCTGCTGTAGCACTGCTGTGATGTGGCTCCTGGGGAGAGCAGAGCTTCCTGTAAGGCTCCTTTTTATTTCATGTATTATGGAATACATACATCCAAAGATCCACTGAGCTTTCAGATCCAAGGCATATGGTGGAGGAGGGCAGCATTACCACCTACCTGTTGAGTACATGAGAAACTGAAAGGGGCAGATTCTGCTCTTAGTTAACACACTTGAAATGGTCTTGCTCCTATGGGTAATTTTAGCTCTTCAGAGAAGAGATCCAATTGATTGCATTTTTTTGCAGTTGTTTTTTTTAAATTAAGCTTATTAATGATTGGCTTACTTTTCATTCCTTTTTATAATTTGTGCTCACAGTTAGGATTTACAGTGGCAGTGAGGAGTTCCTTCTTTTTGTGTACATCCCTCACCAGTTTCTCTGACACTTATAGTACAGTTTGAGATATTAGTCATCATCTAAACCCACTTAATCATCTCCATCATTAAGCATTCTGTGTGTGGGATTACTTAATTAACATAATGTTATTTTAGTAAGAACCTAAATCAGACTAGAGCGGATAATAGTGAGGGTGCACTATGAAGAAGACAGTAGGAATTATCACCTGTGTATCTGTAGCTAATCAAGTTTTGAACAGCAGAATCTAAACCCGGTAATTAGTGATTTGGTCATGCCTTTGGCAGCTCATCTCTGTAATGTTGTCAGGTTGGTGATTAATGAGGTCTCTGAAACTTATAATTAAGAGTCTTTAATATAGCTATAGTTAAATGTAACAAACAAAAGAAAAGAGCTTCTAGGGGAGGAAGCGGGATCTCCCTCTTGTTATTGGGGCTGTTCACACCAACAGATCCTCAGGTCTAGCGTTTGAGATGGTGTTGGCTGCTCCAGGTCTCTCCGATGGCCTCTTGTCCTTACGCACGTCCCCGACATCAGAGCACCAGTGACAGTGAAGTGACAATGGGTTGCTGGAGTGGCTTTGAATAGGGGACAATCTCCCTCAGGCACTGTGATGTCAGATGAGACCAGGCTTGCCTATGGAGGGGAGTATGTATGTGTCTGTGTACAAAACACACAAAAAAATCGTCTTTATGAGGACTTTTTGTGGTTGTTTTTCTATTTAGGCTTGGGGTTTTTTGCTTGGTTACTCGGGTTTGTCTTCTTTTTTTTAAAGCTGCCTTTAAAAGGAGCAAATATTAAAGAGTTTGTGGCAAATGAGACAGAGTTCTGCTGCCAGAAATCAGGAGCATCCTAAGATCCAGGTGGCACCATGAGACCCTGGATTTGGTGGTAGAGTTTCCACCACACACCCTCCATCGTCAGCCACTTATTCCCATAACTGCACCACATTTCAGCTCCTTCCTTTTGCCAGTCCACCTATTTGTGGCACTGAGCTTCAAAGCAGATCAGCAAAAGGATCTGGGTTAAAAATAACCATCAGAATTTTTGCTTTGTTTTATGCTGAAGGTTTAGCTTGGATCATGTCAATGATCTGGTTTATGCAGCACAAGGCAGCATGAACTGCTGGGGGAGCAGGGCTCTGGCTTACAATGCCTTGGCTCCTGCAGGCATCATCCCGTGGAGCTGCTCCCTAAGCCCCCTTGCACCATCATCCCCCATGAGGCCAGAGCTGCATCTACCTGCAGATATGCAGGAATGGGTGAGAGATAGCGGCAACTACCCAATCACTTCCAGCTTCCCCAGTCTTGGCTAAAAGAGCAAATCCTTCAGCAGAGCTGTTGGTAACCCCCTAAGTATGATGCTTCGACTGGTGTAATTGAATCCAGCTTTGAACTTCTCACCTATAGGTGAAAGCCCCATTGCACAGCCCCATAGTAGCTGTGTTCCTGAGGCTCCATAATCACCTTTTTGCCACATTTGGACTAACTGGCTCATAATATATGCCAGGAGTTTCCAGCCTCTGTCTCAGTCTAGGATGGTTCAACCAGACTGCCAAATATTGGCGTAGTTTGAGTACTGACAGATCATCTCTTCGTGCTTTCAAAGCCAGTGCTGGATGCGAGGGTGATGAGGCAGAGCATGGCCCTGGCTGGAGCTGCGTCATGCCTGCACCTCACCAAGAATGGACGAGAACATGGTGCAGACCAGGCAGCTCCCAGCTGATGCTGAGCTGGTACAATAGATCCCCTATCACTATTTCCTGCAGCTGGGAAATGATTTCTGGCCAGAGGTCCTGTGCATCCTGGCAGACTGCAGCTGTTGTAACAGCTTTGTGTTGTTAACAACCAGATGTTTTGTTTTACACTCTGGGAACAGCCGACCAAAGAATCACCACAGGGATGGAAGAGCACAAAGGTGCCTTAGAGAGTAGCAACAGCAAGCGAGGACTCACACTAAAGGTATCGCTGAGAAACTGCTGTTCTGTTTTCCTAGGTTTTGGGGGGAGCAGGGATCTCCTGTGTGCCAGATATTAGGTACCACAGCACAGGAAACAGGTTAAACTCCAAACACAAATATTATCATACTGCAAAGTTTACTGCAGTTTGTAACTTTTGATTTTGTTGCTGTGTTTGCTTGTCAGAAGCAAAAGTGCTGATTAATTAGATCCATTTCACAGGGTTCGAAGAAAGAAGACTTAACTTCAGTTTTGTCCATTTTTAAATCAACGGTTTAAAACATTGAAAACAATTACCCATAGCTTGTCAATATAGTGATAAGATAAATATCTTCATTTTATATTTCCATCAGTGTTTAGCTAGTTTCCTGCCTGGTTGTCTCATTTCCTGAGCTTACTCTGAGGAAGAGAAAAACATCCTTCCTGCAAAATAGATGCAAATTATTTGACAAATCTACTGCCACAATATTAAGGTTTAAAACATTATTATGCAGAGTAATAAAATGTTTTCGTGGATAAAGTGAAGTGCTTTCTTCCAAAGCAACTCAGAGACGTTCTCACTCAGGTACTTGCTAAGGGATGATAACCGGAGTGCCCATAGAAAGGCAGGAATTGAGTCTTTTCAGGGATTTTTCTTGCATTTTTGGGCCTTTTGCTTTGCAGCAAGGAGTGGCTGACATCTAGTGGCAGCTGCACCCTGGCCCCAGCCCCTCACCGCAGTTCGCCAGCCCCGCGCCCCACTCATGTCCAGGCCATTCCTGGGGGATGCTCGGGACAGATGTGCTCTGTGTGGCACTGCGGGGCTGGGACACAAAGCAGGGAGCCGCTGTCAGGCCGGGGCTCCCCACCTCTGCCTGTTCCCAGCCCTGCCAGGCTGCGCCCTGACCTGCATCCCATCACTCCCTAGAGGGCTGGTATCTCTTCAGTAAGATCAACATTGCCAGGGGCTTTCACAGAATCATGGAATGGGTTTGGAAGGAACCTTTAAATGCCATCTAGTCCAACTCCCTGCAATAAGCAGGGACATCTTCAACCACATCAGGTTGCTCAGAGCCCCGTCCAACCTGGCCTTGAATGTTTCCAGGGATGGGGCATCTACCGCCTCTCTGGGCAAACCCTGCCAATGTTTCACCACCCTGGCATTCTTCCAGGCTCCTAACGTTGAACCCATTAAATGGGGCAGCAATGGCACAACAATGGCAATGGTGTGCAGCAGCGGGACAACTGTACTTCCCCTCTGTCCATCAAGGCTCCAAACCAGCATCTGGAAAAGTGAGGGCAAAGCAGGGCATGCACCTCAGCTGCTAGTGTGAAGGCTTTGCCCAGCAGCACATCTGCCAGCTCTGGACCATACATGATGGTTTGTACCAAGTGCATCAGCTAAGGAAATCACTAGTTTACCCTCTGATTAATATTGATCTCTCCTTCTTGCTCAGCCCTGGGCTCAGGACTGGCATGGCTGCAACAGGTTGATAACATTGCTCATGGAGCAAAAAAAAAGACTCAATAATGTTGTAGCATGGCAAAAGAGCCAAAGGGACATCTGTCCCCTGCTGTGACAAGGGAAGGTGCCAGTAGCAGAAGCCAGCAGCACGTATACTCCAAAAAGGTTGTTCAAAAGACTTAACATGATCTCTACCTTGACTTCATGTTAGTTATGTTTAAAAGGAAAGGGCTGGGAGAGCACAGCAGAAAGGAAAGCCTCCAGCCTGAGTTGATAGTCTTTCTTCTTTCTGCTGCCATTTGGCCGTGGTGGGAAAAAGCTGGCAGGCCTCAGGCAGAAAGCAAGAAGCATTTGCAGACTCACACACAAGAGAAGCACAATAAAACCACAGCATCTTTTTGAAAGGTAGGGGGTGTGGGAGAGGCCTGGAAATGGGGAAGAGGGTTTCTCAGAGGAGGAGAGAATATATATATATATAATGTTGAAAATTCAGCTACAGAGGCCTCAACATATGAAAGTATGACAAACAATAATATCATTCCACTGAAAACAATCATGTTTCTACAGCTGTGGCCTGAGTGGAGCCAAAAGAAGTGAGAAGCCATCCCTGCTTCCCTGGAGAACAGTTTTATAACTGAAGCAGGGAAAGGCGCAAGTTTCATCCTGCAACACCAGTAATTCATCCTGTCAGTGCCAGCAAAGCGAGCCCTCGGTTTGCCATGGGATGAGCTGAGTTTTCTTTCTGTGAGATTGTGAAGTCCCTCCCTCTCCAAAATGCCTGAGAGCAGCATCTGCATCTGCCAGCTTCAGGATGTAGCAAGACATTGCACAGGACCACATCCCTTCCTCCCCCTCTCCTCGGGATATCAGGCACTTTTTCTTATTTTGGCTGTGAAAAGTCAAGTCTGAGAGACGTGGCCACCAGCCCAGTCCTCCTCACTTGTGTGGCCTTTTCAGTAGCTGTGCTCTGCAGACCCATGACTCCCTCCCACAGCCTGGGCTCCTGTCAGGAGTCAGGATTTTGCAGTCTCATTGCCAAATCTGCTACCAAGCTGCTGTCTCATGTCACAGAGAGGATGGCCCAGCTGTGGTGGACTAAGAGAGAAAGAAGGATCCAAGAGCTGTCATGGCTGTTGGGACATGAGTGCTGATAAGACAAGAGGAAAAGGCCTCAAGTTGCATCAGTGGAGGTTTAGATTGGATATTGGGAAAAATTTCTTCACCAAAAGGGTTGTCAAGCATTGGAACAGGCTGCCCATGGAAGTGGTTGAGTCACCATCCCTGGGAGTATTTAAAAGACTTGTAGATGTGGTGCTTAGGGACACGGTTTAGTGGTGGGCTTGGCACTGCTAAGTTTACAGTTGAACTCAGTGATCTGAAGGCTCTTTTCCAACCTAAAAGATTCTGTGATTCTATGATCACGTACCTGGCCATGTGGAGGAAGGCAGTGTATGGATATGCAATAGGTGCCAGGGACCTCCACACCTCCCCAGCTCTGTTGAACCAACTGAAGCAGAAGAGGGACAAGTTTTCAAATGCTCAGCTTTGAAAAGCTTTCCCTACAACCCCAGATGAACCCAACTGGATACAGAAGAAAAACCAAAAAGTTTGAGGATCTGTTGTCTCTAAGAGGCATAGAGTGGGGAGAGCAGGAGAAAAATCTCCATATGAATAGATTCTCAGCAAAAATAGGACCTGACACTTCACATCCCATTCCCTATTGCACCTGCTCATCACTGCTCATTTAAGGAAGGAAAGAGAAATCTTCCACAAGGAGAGGGGAAGAATCTGCCAAAAAAAAAAAAAAAAAAAAAAAAGAAAAGAGACTGCAAAGTCCTTTCTTCTAACTTCTATAGCTCATCTACAAAACTACACACAAATTTGACTAGAGTGGGTTTTTTTAACTAATGCAGACATGCACATAGACAGGCTTTAGAAATTCCTATCTCAGAATCATATTCTTAATGAAGATAAAGATCAGGTTAAATAATTTATCTCACTTTACAGAGGAAGCAATTGCTGAGCCTGGGACTAGAAGGACGGCATTTATGGACGTCAGCCTGCATCTCTTTCTGAAAACCACCCTCATGTTCTTAATTTCTAGGAAACATTAGAGAAGTAGGTGCAGGGCTGCCACATGCCAGCCACTGAAGAAGATGGAGCTGCTGTGCTGTGCTGGGGTACCAGTGGGAAGAAGCAGCTGGGATCCGAGGTTGACTTTCCTGGCTAGCCAAGGCCCTTGAAGCAGGCTTTGGAGAAGGAGTACAGATGTGACCACCAAACCCAGGGTCTCCTGAGCCATGCCATGTTCTTGTACTAACACGTTGATTCTCCTGGGTGCAGATGAAAAAAGAAAAATCTCTTTAGTAACACAGAGGTTGGAAAATAAACTGGACTTGAGCCCTGCAGAGCAGAGGAAGGAGGAAGGAATTTACCAGAGATGCAAACATGAACAACATGGAAGGAGAGCTCTAAGGTGCCCCAGAGCATGGACAGATGTTTGTCCCCAGGCTAGCCGTGGCTGCTCAGCACTCCCACGGGGCTGCCAGCAAAGGGACAGCATGCGGCACCTCAGGGGTGCAGGGTGTTTAAACTGATCTGGGTACCGCTGCCCAAAGCAGATGAGGTAGCGCCCAGCTCTTGGCAGAGCTGGTCAGGAGCTGCCAGCAGAGGCAAAAACTGAAAGATATTCAATAAATGCAGCTGGTTGCGAACTGCATGTCTGTCCACAGCTGATCATAGAATCATAGAATCATTTATGTTGTAAAAGATCCTTCAGATTATCGAGTCCAACCGTAAACTTAACACCCTTTAGCACTTTTTTATTTATGGCTTAATATGCTCTAATCATGTCCTCACATTAACAGGAACACTCTAAGCTGGCATTTGAACAAGACAAAACTGACATTTCAGCTCAATCTGATACCTGCTTCGAGGTACTTGCCAGCTTCAAGCCACTGTCTCAGGTTCTGGTTTGATACTTGAAACCACCCAACATCTGGAGGTGAGGAAAAGTGGTTTTGGCTGTGACTAGAAAATAACATGTTATATCTGTGAAAGTAAGAGCCGTTTGTCTGGTCAATAAACAGAAAAAAAAAAATAATTACTATCCTTCTTGACTGAGTTCATTAACCACTGGCTTGGCCATAAGTAAATAAGTAATCAGAATGGTTACGATCTGGTTAAGGTATAAATATTTAATTTATCCCTGAGGGCTGGGCTTGGTTCTGGGAGCTCTACCTGCAGGGCCCTACGGATTCAGATTTCTATAGTTATCACTCATGATGGAAAAGGAAGAATTAATTTCAGTGTGCATTTCATAAATAAAATAGAGATTAGAAAGAAATAAGACCTCCTAAAGAAGTACCAGACTCTCAGGAATGGGGAGTAATGGAGAAAGGATTAGAAGAGGCATTTCCATGGCGCAAGTGTGTGGCAACACCATGCAAATCCAATTTCTTCTTGAAATGGGAACACATGAGGACAGACATATTCTTTTCCATAATTTCATTAGAAAGCTAAAAGAAAATAATTTTTTTAAAGTTATTCTACGTAATGTGAGTATAACTTTAGCTGGATCAACTCACCAATCTCACTGAATAACTTGGTGTATCAACAGGAAAAAAAGAATTTGTCCTCAAAACCATTGGGTTTGACTCTTGATTCAAAGTATTTCAGCCTAAATTTTGTGGAAATAAATACCATTTGATTGATTGCTCCCAAAATATTGACTCTGATCTGGAGTGTTTGCTCAGTGACCAGCCTCAGAGCACTCTGAAATCATGGGGGTGTTGTTTACTTGCTTGATGGATGCCAGACTGGGGAGCGGGAGGAAGGCTTCAATAAATCATTTCTGACGTTAACCTTGCAGAAACAAATTCCCATGAGCATTTATGTTAGTTCTGCCACCAGCGCTTGTGCAAACACTGCAGGACAGAATTCACATTGCTATCTTTCTGTGACTAGTTTAGCAAACAGAAGATCCTCATCGGCATTTCCAGGCAAAGTCAATGGGACAGGCAGGGATGAAGGAAAATGAACTTTGTTTATTCAAACAACTGCTAGTGTGTTGTTAGCAAATATGCACAAAACTTTCCTAATGGATTTTACAGTTGATAAAAAAAGAAAAGAAAACATGCACTGGATTAAGCAATGAAATATCATTTTTATCTGTGTAAATAAGCATAATGTTCCAAATGTCCAGCTTCTGGAATCTGTACTTTTTTTAATGTGCTATTTTGAGTGTAATCTCTATCTGTACCACAAAATTTTCCCTACAATTTGTTGTTTAGCATAGTGATTATGTGATTAAGATGGTATTGGTCAGACCTTGATCTATCATGAGAAATAGCTGGATATGGAAACCTCTGTTTCTGAGGACAGACACAGCAAGTTGCTAAGTAACAAGTGCAGGGTACACATGTATACATATATACATTTGTATTTTTAATTTAAAAGTTCTCCTAATGACAATCTTGTGTAGAATTGCCATAATCTCTTCATAAACAGCTTCATCAAAAACTCTAGTGGAACATTGCTCTTCAAGGGCACAGACCTGCTCGTTTTGGCACTATGGGGAACTGTGGCTGCTTGGCTGAGCAACACTGCCTGAGGTCTGCCAGCACGTGGGGATGTCATATCACCACCACAAAGGACTGGTTGAGACTTGATACCCCACTGATGTCCCACCAATATCAGAGCTGGGCTCTTAATTGCTATCTGTGTCTAAACAGAAAGTCTTTCCTAACTGTGAGCCCTGAAAACTCATTTTAAGATCTTGAGAGCCAGTCGAGTGCTTCCCAGAGTCAGAATGAGATTTGGAGCCCAGCCACTTGCCCCTTCTCCATTATTTCTGTTGAGAACAAGCAGGATAGTCTTGCTTCTGCCACTAAATTAAGTAGGAGGCTCTGGCCTCCTTTGTGGAGCAGGACTTTGGCCCTGTTCACTGCTTAGAGAAGGCTGTGGGTTAGGCTCTTCTGGTGTGTGATATGAGTGGGCTGCTCAGTCCCACGTGGTGCTGAGGGGGTGTCCAGGGACCGAGGATATTCCTGCTGTGGCAGCATTGCTCTCTACCCACACTCCCACGTGGTCCTTCCAGGCATGGCCCATGCACAGGTGCATCACCCAGGGTGTCTGCCTGGATGGACAAGGGTGTCCCAAGGCAGCAAAAGTCAAAAGAAAACCTTTACAGCCTGGGTTGTCCAGCTGCTGTACCCTACATGGCTAAATAACACCGTCTGCCCACTCTGGGACGGAACTTTCCACCAAACATCTCAGAGCCAGGGAAAGCTTCGAGTAAGAGGCAAAAAACATCTTCAACCTCAGCAGAGGCCTCAGTGGACAGTCACAAACACTCGTTAATAAACCACCACACTTTCCTGACTGCTCCTGTAACTTTCAGCACATGTTAATCCCCTCGGCAAGGGGTTGGTTCAATGATTTCAGGGGTCCTTTTTCCACAATGATAGATTAAAATTCTGCCTTTGACAAATTATCAGGAAAACTTCCCTGGTGTTTTTTAGCAGGTGGTTCTTCCCACATCACCAGACTCAAAGTCCCTTGGAAATATGTTATTTTTACTTGGCAGAAAGGTGAGAACAACTGACTGAAATGTGAGAAACCAGCATGTGGACTTGACAGACCACACTGCCCACTAACCCACCATCGCTCATTCATCCAGGCAGTTGCAGTGAGAGGGAAAGGAGTGTTTGGTTTTTCTTTTTCCCTTCTGGGAACACTAGTCTGGAGAAAATGACTCCTCTGAGTCTGCACTCACCGTTCTGCTGCGGACCCAGGGCAGCCCCATGCCACCAG
Source organism: Athene cunicularia (assembly GCF_003259725.1). Classification (NCBI taxonomy): domain Eukaryota; kingdom Metazoa; phylum Chordata; class Aves; order Strigiformes; family Strigidae; genus Athene; species Athene cunicularia. The sequence goes on along the minus strand of NW_020799091.1, from coordinate 7,248,783 downwards.
CTACCACTGGACTCTTTCCAGTTTGTCCTACCTGCAGTGGGACAGAGTCCAGAAATGTCCACAAAGATGATTGAAGGAACTGGAACATCTTTCCTATAAAGAAAGGCTAACAGTGCTGGGACTGTTCAGCCTGGAGAAGAGAAGGCTCAGGGGGGATCTTATCAGTATATATAAATACCTAAAGGGAGTGTGCAAAGATGATGTAGCCAGACTCTTTTCAGTGGTGCCCAGTGTTAGGACCAGAGGCCCTGGGCAGAAACTGAAACACAGGACGTGCTGTCTGAACATCAGGAGACACATTTTTACTGCAAACATGACCTACCACTGGTATAGGTTAGCCGTAGGTGCTGTGGACTCTTCATCCTTGGAGATATTAAAAACCCAGCTGGACATGGTCCTGGGTAACCACCTCTAGGTGCCCTTCTTGAGTAGGGAGATTGAATGAGACAATCTCCAGAGGTCCCTTCCAACCTCAACCATTCTGTGAGTCCGTGACTCCTGCCAAAGACAAGACGGCAGCTCTGACAGTGGGAGAAATCTTCCATTTACACCATGGAAACTGAATTTCCTGGTGATGAACACGGGACTTTCCCCCCATCCCCAAGTCAATCTTTCCACCCTGCTGATAGAGAGCGTGCTCACCAAAGCAAAGTGCTATAGCTGAGAATTCAAGAGGAGCTTCTTATTTCTGAGCAGCCCCTTTCCTTCACTGGTCACAGATTGGTGTGCTCCCATGTGTAACCTCCACTGTGCCTGCGAGTGCAAGTCTAGGAAAACAAGTCTGCTGTCAGTAGCAGCCTGCATCATGTCCTGAAGGGGATCTACAAATGTAAACAAAGGTTAAAGCCTGAGTTAGCATCACTCATGATCCTTTTTCCTTACATTAATCCAGAAATGAGGAATAAAGAACAAATCCTGATGTCAGTTTAGCTGTGTGTAAGCAGTGATGTCCTACAGGCAGGCTCACAGCAAACTTATCCTGTCCCCTCTACAGAGGAACAAAGAGGTGCATTTCTCCAAGTCCTATGGTGCTCAGATTTTTATTAAATGCTGTAAATGTTCCATTTGATGGATTGTGTAGGAAGCTTGTCTGATGAAACAACTGAAGAGGTTGCCCCTCAGGAGTGAAAGGACAGACCTATCCCAAGGCACAGTCCTGACGGCTTGGAAGGAGGAAAGAATTTGTCAAAATAAAATAAGAATACTTGGAATTTCACCTGGTTTCAAGATATGCGAGGGGAGTCTGAAAGCAGAGAGGGGCTGCTTAGAGATGCTAACCAGTCTGACTCTTTGCTTTCTGTATTCCCAGATCCATGGCATCCAGCTTCAGCCACTCTTTGGGTCCTTGTTCTCTTGACACTTTTGAAATGGCAAATGCAATTTACACTGCTTAGAAGTAAAAATTTTTGGATGTAAATTCTGGCATGGAAAGGGCACTTTTAAGTCTTAAAAATGGTCATAAAAATTGGCAAGAGAAGTTTTTGTTCCTCCTGACAGCTAAAAGAAAATGGTATTTGAATAATAATCTTTGGCATCTCTTGATTAAGGGTTTGGAATTATATTCTACTGGTTTAAGTCTAAGGGCTGAATATTGTGTAGATTTGTGCTGCCTATACCCTGACCACGGCACACAGAAGCTCATCTGGTTACCAATCAGTCAAAGGCAAAAGAGTGTTCAACTCTAAACCCCACGTCCACTCCACTGACACCGACTGGGGAGCTGACATGTATTTGTCTACCTGTTCTGTTTTAGCAGCACAAACACACCCACTGCCTTGCTTCTGAGCAGATAAAGTGGCTTTGGTAAGGGCTCTGTCATGTCAACTGCACATGTCAGTAAGCTACAATGCTCAAACCCGACTCATTTGATTTGCATTTTGCTCTCAGTGGTGTGAATTACGCCTCAGGCAGTCCTTTCATTTGCTGGCATTTTCACAATGCCCCTATGAAAATTTACCCAAGCAGGCTGTTCTTCCTTCCTATTGCCCTCATGCTTTTAAACTCTGTTACTTTACGCATTTCTGTGCCTTTCAAGAGGAGGTTCTGATTGCATCTCCTTAGCCAGGCCATCCCACACAGAGAGCCAAAAGGAGATGCTGTAAAGGTTATTCAAGACAATCTGTGACATGAAGACTTCCACAGACCATCCTAGCTGGGGCTTCCAAATATGTCAGTCCCTTCTGAAACTGGATGCTTAGGTCTTGCTCTTTGCTACCAAGGATCTGCCAGGCTTGCTCATCTCATACATGACTGCCAACTTTTATAATGGTCCAAAATTTGCCACCCCCAGCCCTCTTACTAAGTCTACTCAGGCCTTGTAAATCTTTCACCATATTAACTCAGTTTCTACCGTATATTTACAAAGGTTTGTGACCTTTAACTGTAGTCAATCATTCCCCATGGTCTCATTTGTCTCTTTCCCCCTGCAGCACCTTCATCACACTGCAGTTGCCTGTAAATGATTTACCCAGCACTTGTATCCCTTGAGCATGCACAGCTCACTCACAGTCCTGCTCTGGTTTAGACTTCCCAGATTTTCTGGTGTCTCATTCAGATCTCCTGGTCCTCGGTTGCATCAGCTCTTGCTCCTCATCTTCAGTACAGCAGGTCACTGGCTGCATTAGAAAGGCTCTGGACACGAACTGTGGTACATGTAAGTGTAAAGTGGGTAGTAGCCCACGTGGATGGAGGAGTGTAGATCACTGGTGTGGAGTTCTGGGAATATGCCCTTTTTAAACACACCCTCACACATATATATGTTTATATATCTGTATGTGGTCGCAATGTTTGCATGCGTTATTAGTAACTGGGTATATTTTGCATACGAAGTTCAGTGTCAGTAATCTGGGGACACTCAGCTCTCTCTCTCATCCTCCATGTGACTTTATCAGAACATTCAAGTGTCCAAACAACATTTAAGTTCAGTTAATAAATATAAAATTAAATTAAAAATTAAAGTTAAATATTACATTTTAAAGATAAATCTTGAACGTAGTTAAGTGAATTTAAATTGAAAAATGTGGTTGAAATAGGCCTATGGTAAGAAACACAGCTAGCCCTGGAGAGAACGCCCTGTCCCTGCACATGGCTCACGTGTAGCTCTTCATACAGACATCACCACTGGGGCAACAGGCAGGATCTCCACAGCATCTACACCGAAAGGTGTCTAAACCCCAGTCTGGAGGCATGTGAATAAGTTTAATGTTTCACTTCTCAGCACTGCTGTATCTATGTCCCTTCTCATTTTTTTTCCTGTTTTTTGAATACTTGGATGAGGTTGCCGGTAGGAATGCCTATTACTGCCACTTACAGTGAAGTTTGGAATATTAAAATTTATATTTTAGGAGGCTAATCAAGGCTAGCAGCTCATCTTGTTGCTTGAAAAATTAGTATAATACTAGGGATAAGCCTCTGGAAAGTAAACCATCCACTGTGATAAACAAACTGTTTGCCTGGTCAAAAAAGCAAACCTACCATCAAAAGTTGATGCATTTACTGGTCACATCTGCTGAGCCTTGGATTAGTTTACAGGTCAGAAGTACTATCACAGCAATCATTGCCTGGCAGAGCTGCAGGTGGGCTGCAGAGACTTGAGGACACACAGATACAGGAGGCAGGAACCAGGCAGGACATCCCAAACTTGCTTAGATCAAGCCTGAACACAAGGTTTTTTGACCCCCCCTTATAAATGAGGAAAAGGCCAAAGATTATTGCCCAGAGGCAAGTGTGGATTATAGAACCAAACTCAGCACAACTATCATCACCATCTAAAGTGGTTTTGAGGTTCGCCGTGGTTGCCACATGCCCCGGGCTCACGTGGTGCTGTCAGAAAGGACTGGAACCAACTGGTGAAGGATCAGGAGGGTGACAAGAGACCCTCAAAAGACCCGCAGGGAGTCTGAGCAAAGCAAAATTGCCTTAGATACGTGGCTATCCTTTAAAAAGGTGTTCTGACGCTCCCAGCGGCGCCCTTACAGAAACCCGGGTCCCTTCTCCCAGCCCTGGCAGGAGACCCGGGGTGCTCCCCCAGGGCCGTGGGAGCGGCTCCTCGCCGGTGTCACCACTAGGTGTCACAGCTGTCCCACGGAAGCCCCCGCGTCCCCGCGCCCTGGAAACGGCGAGAGGGTCCCCAGAAACCACCCAGTCCCGAGAAACCCGCGCGGAGGAGGCAGAGCCTGCGCCTGGCTCTACGCTGCCTGCGAGGAGGGGGAGCAGGGGGGGGACACAACTCCCAGGGTGTCACCAGAGCCACGGTCCGTCTCCAGCGCAGCACCACCAGGGCAGGGAGCAGGAGGTGCTGGACTGATTTTTCAGATTGGCTTGCGGAAGTCTATTCGTAAGACAAAACGTGTCATAAAACAGGGGCCGTATAGCCCAGGTGTCTCAGTTTACAGCCTCCGCCCATGCTTCGGGAAAACGGAATATTTCTTTAATGTGGCTAACTGGAGTTGTACCCAGTACTGCAGTTTAAGTTGTACGTGTCCTACGATGGTGTTATTAAAAGTCTCAAACCTTTTCCCATTCTGTAGTGTATTTTCCCAGAATGAAACGGTTTCCCTCGTTCATTTCTAAGCTCTGCTTCTCCACAAAAGGAAAACTGGCAAATACTTTACATACTGTAATTTCCACCCAGATCATAAATCTGGTTGGGTTTTTTTTTTTTCAGACAAAATGGTCTGCTTTGTTCCTGGTCCTTAAATGAAGTTTATCTATATGAGGTTTATCTCATCCTTTTTCCTAATATGTTTATCACCAAGTGTTCAGCCAGGCTTATTCTGGAGATTTCATACAGATTGATTGTGATTGTGGGGAAAAAAAAAAAAAAAAAAAAAAAAAAAAGAGGCAGCTCAAACCTTTAATCTGTCCCTGAAGCATCCTCTTCCTTGCTGTCAAGCACCCCACAGGTCTCCTGCTCTTTTAGCACCGTCCACATGCCCGCATCCAGCCAGCTCCCGTGTTTACTTTTCCACTGGTGGAGCTGGGATTACCTTCACGGGGAGGCCGTGTGGGTTAGCCACTTCCCATTGTGATCTGCTTCATTATTAAAGCTTTTTTTGTGTCTGTTTTCAAGACGGCATGTGGGAAATGCACACCACCTCCCAGACATGTAAATTAATATTAATTGAGCTACATGAGAGATTCCCTGTGAGCTGCTTTGCAAAGACAGTCCTGCAGCACATGTCAGGAGTCGTTAACACATCAGCTGCAGCACATCCAACACGCTGAAAAAGATTTAGGAGGGACTAATCCCTCTGGTGGCAGAGCTCTGTTGGCCTTTGGCAGAGTTATGTCATGGGTGAATTCAGCCTCCATTGTCTAACATCAGACAGACTTGGCACCAGAGGAATAATGATGACAATAGCAGATGAGCATTATACAGGCAAAGCTTGACGTGCCTGAGTATCACTCATCCCCTTCGCCCCGTCGCTTCAGAAGGAGTTCCTAAGCCCATTCAGTTATCAGACACATGTTCAGAAAACTGAAGTCAGCACAGGGAGTGTGCAGCGTGGTGCCTCCCAGCACAAGCCTTCGGGCATCCTAATAGCTTTTCTCTCTTCTAATTACAGACATTATTTCTGATGACAACTTCATAAAATGAAACATAATTTTTATTTTCACTGCAAGAGTCACTAAATGGACTCACTGCTATAGTTCGCTGTGATTTGGCAGACAGGAACTGTGGAACCAAACAAGAGAAAGCTGTCATTTCATGATGCAAGCGCAGACTACATCCAGCTTCAATAATTTGTGCTTTCATGGATGGCGTTTTGTCAAGAGTTTTGATAGACAGTGAGAGGAGGTCTGGTGCCTTTATCACAGAAATGAACACAGGTTTGGGTGGGAGTCACACTCCTGTTAAGGGGTGACCATCGGCCAGTCATTTAATCTCTCTGCACCTCTGAGCATCACTCGTCCTTTCCACCACGTTTTTATCTGACAGTCTGTCTTTTCCTTTCTGCTTGTACGGTGCTTGGTACGGTAGGCCAGTCTCAGCTGAGGCCACCAACTGCATCAGCAATCTGATAGAGAGAACAGATAGCTCTTCTGACTCAGAAGCACTGGTGGGTGTTCATCTCATGTAGGTGCCAGGATCCCAAGGCAGTATCTTTGTGTGAAATCAAGAGAGTCTGGAAATCTGTTTGGATGACTTCACACAGGAAATGCACAGAAGTCAGCATTAAAGAGATATGAAAAATGAACAGTACTTGTACTTCACTTAGGGAATAAATTGCCAGAAGTCTGCAATTAAATTCTGCAGACAGGAAGCCTCCTGGAACAGGGTTCATTTCTATACAGAGTACTTGACAGTTAAAATTGAAGTCTGTTGAACTTTGCTACATAAATATACTTGTGTTTCTTTCATTTATGAGTCATAGTAGTTCATTTTACTTATTTATGTGAGATGAAGCTTTAAGAAAAGATTTAAAAAGCAGAAGTGTGGCCAGTAATGATACTGAACTTACCTGTCTAGAAGAAAACTCAGTAAGATGTTCAGGAAGGAATGATTTTTACATGTGGACTCTGTTTATTCATTTTATGGCGATGCAATTTAACCAACACAGCCTTATATCTTCAGAAACGAATTATGAAATTTAGAAGGCAACTGATCCTAACACTAAGCAAAGACAATGGAATATACAACGTACAAATAATTTTCTGGCTTTTTTCAGGGCATTGTACTCCTGTGTGGTCAGCCAGTCCTCTCATGAAATTTTATCATTACTGGTCTCAAGTCCCTGTGCTATTTGCAGCCTGCAAAAACCTATCTGTCAGGATTCAGTGCCAGATATCACTAAGATCAAGAAAAGCCACTTGTTTAGACTCAGGAACCCTCCAATTCAGCAGAGACAATACAGTTAGATAATAGCCTGTGCTCTTCCTGGAAATCAGCTGTATGTTTCTGTTGCTAACATTTAGCTGCTTTGACAGATGGTTTAGAAAATTGGATTTCATTTCCCAAGCTGAAGTCATGAAGTGAACAAAACGAAGATTTTTTTTTTTTAGGCAGAATGCAGGGACAGATTCAAACAAGTCAACAATTACCCAGTGGCTTTTAATCTGAGGTCTGGAAAAAGATGCTTATATGAACTTTTTTTGCATGTCTGGGATCAAATCCAGAAAACCTCTCAATGTTTTTGATAAACTTCTCAGTTTCAGCATGGGGTCTCTGGTTGAAATGATTGACTTTGGACCCAGAAAAACAGATTGATCATACTATTGATCTGGGACATGAAGAATATCTTGAAAGTTTCAACTCTGCCAAAGTCAGACCTAGAACTTGAATGTAGGTTGCTCCTTCCTGACTGAATTTTTTACTACTGAGTTCAAATGTTGAAATATTTGCTACAAAACATATTTTATGGACATATATCCTGCAAAATACAAGCTTCCATAGCTTCATAGCTCACACTTACACTGCAAGAAAACCAGAATACTCTTTCATGCCTATAGCAGACGTCTGCCAATCCTTGTTAGTGTTTTATCGACTAAGAGATTTCAATCTCTGAAGATGGAAAGACCATACCATTGGAACTAGACATATAACACTGAAGTTGCTTTTGAGAAGAAAAGCTTCAAAGATAACTCCGAAGGACCAACCCAATGCATCACAGATAGATATAAATTACGACTGGAAAGACCACAATCAGATCCTGAAACACACATTTCCAATCCATGGCACACTTGTACAATGTGGTATTTTAAGCACAAGAATCTGGCATACTATTTCTCTCAATCCTATTTATACCCCACAATTTTACAACAAATAGCTCTGTAAAATGCAACTAGTTCCCATCCACGTACCATAAAAGCAAACATACCAGAATACCAAAATACCAAACACAAATTGTCATAACCAACATCCACCCACAATCTTAAAAGCAGAAATATAAAAATGCAGCCCAAATAAATCATCCCCAGAGTATATGAAAAGTAAAAATGTCTACAAAATGAGGTCTAAGAGAATTTTTCAAAGCTAAAACCGTGTAATGTTTGTCTAGGACCTCTTGACACAAGGGTGCAAACATCTGGAGAGTCTGCCTCACAGCCTAATGTAGGATGGATTGACCCCACCCCCTGTAAGCATGAGAGTTAGAATTAATATTTGAACACCTACTTCTTGTGAAAGAAAAGTAACCTGGCAGATCATGCTCAAGATGCTCTAGTAAAACTGCTGGGATAGGACAAGCCTCACCAAGGGAATAAGATCTCAAGACCTGAGATGGATGTACTTCTTGTGAGCTTCTCAAGAGAGAAGATCTCTTTAATGAGATATCTGAGGTCAGAGCTGAAAGATAGAGTTGGGTGAGAAAGATGGCAGTCAAGAGCAGAGATTTTACACCACACCCCAACTCTTATGGGTAATCTTTTCATTACCCAAAGGTCTTGGTTGCCCTGTGGCAACCATGACCATAGAGGAAGCTGGACAGAAACCTCCTTTCCAGGCAGTTCAGACAGTGATGCTAGACAGCTGGCTGTAGTAGAAATGTAAAATCAGAGCCTCTGACAGGGTTTGTATCTTCCTTCCATTATAACTATGTTTTTATTACTTTAATTGTATTATGGGCTTATCTGTGGGATTTTCCACAATGCTCCTGAGAAAGTGACACCACAGACACAACAATGATCAAACCCAGTTCAAGACGTGTTGTCCTCAGATCAAACCCCTCTAATGCCAGCCTTTATAACATCACTGTGGTACAGAAGCACACGCAATGCTTGGTACAGAAGGATTTTCTGTCTTTTAGCCTTTAAAAGCCAACACTGTTGGAAGGAAGCTATTAACACAGAAGAACATGGGACAAAATTTAATTTCTGATGTAATTTCAGGGGAGTTTCAACAGAGATTTATCTGTTTATCGACTTATTCTGGAAAAAAGATTAGAGAGAACATTTGTATCCAGAGATGACATTCTCTGCCAAAACAGCCCTAGGTTTAGATATCAGTATGCCTGCAATTGTAACTCCAACTGTGTTCAGAGGAAGACTAATGTTTATATAGACGAATGTACACACGTAAATACATATTTTCCCCATGTATTTTTGAAATAAAGAAGAAAGATTTCCCACATACACAATAAAAGACTTAGGACGTTCAAGGCTTTCCATGGCAGATGCTTTTATTTATGTCTATTATACCTTTGAAGGTGTTGGTTTCATCCTGTGCATTGGTGAAACTGTGAACTTTCTTCTAAATTGGAGAAAACTCTTCTCCACCCAGCTTTAAATATAGCTCACAATCCATACACCTAGTCATGCTACTCATAGCAAGTTTGTGTGGGAATGTGAGAAGTGTGACTTATTGTGACCGTCACAGGAAGATCCATGCTACACCTCATGGGCAGGTATGAGGCCAGTTGTAGGCACAATACCCCCAGCAATTTCCCCATCTGCTGCCCATGTGGGATGAGTGACTGACGTGTATCTAGTGACACATAACTCATCAGATAGGCTGGAGCATGCCCTAGCTGTTATATATGTAAATCTGGGGCAGCCTTCAAAAGCCCCGGGCAGCCTACAAAATGCTGCACAGGCATGTCATCTCGGGTAAGTTTTCAAAATCTGCACCTGTCTGTCGCCTATAAAACTGGGACAAAAGAGCTTGTTTTCTCCATCTTTGATATTTTCAGACTAGCAAATTTTTGAGTCAGAGTTCACCTCTAACCGTGGAGTATATTTAAGGCTGATCAGGGAATGTTTTTCTGCCCCGTGTGAAAATACTCACGGTTCACAAGTGTTTCAAATATCTCATCCAGCAAAACAAAGACCTTTGGAATCAGAGGGGAACCTTGACTGCAACAACAGCCTGAAGGCTCTGCACTTGCAGATGCCACAAAACACAGATGAGAACTCCTTCCTCCTCATGGGAAGACCATTTCTGTGAAAAACATCAGTCAGGAAAGACTCCTTAAAAGCACTGCCTCAGATCTTGGAGAATCCAGTAAGGGGTGTGCTCGTCCCCAATGCTTCTGCTCCTCCACAGTGGAAAAGAATGAAGGAGCTTCACATTATAAACACTCTGAGCTTTCATAATTCATATGCCACTTCCCTTCAAACACTGGAGAAAATTAATTTCATGGGAAGACTTGGGACTTTTGCTCTATCATGTGTCAGGTACCTTGAGGGAGGGATGGAGCCTGCATGAGTGAGATGCAGAACCCACAGGCATGAGTAGCTTCATGGTGCAGCTCTCTCCCTTACGCTTATCTCAGAAGTACTTGAGTATATGATGTTCCTTGCTTCTCTTGCCTGGAAAAATAATCCATGTGTAAAAAATTAATGAAGAAACAAAATTCTTACAGGGCTAAACTCAAGCTAGTCAACAGAAGAGAGACTTCTGGCTGTAGGGATCAGGCTGTCTTTGTGTAAATCTCATCTGTACTTTAGCATCTATACTATTTCCAGCTTCAGTGTAGTAATCATGGGGCCTTGGCAGAAACAGTATTAGGGTAAAAGTGATGGAGACAACAGAGTAGTGTGATAAACTTAACTTTTTTTATACATTTCTCCTTGCAGGATTTATTAGCCTCTCCAGGACCTAGAATTCAACTGAAATGAAAAATCACATGCAGACACTCCTGATGTTTAGTGAACTCGGATCCTAATCTGATTTTCAAATTTTCATCTAATTTTGACTACTCAGGAAAGATGAATAATATTTTTTCTACTTTATCTTTCTTTGGTCCTTTTCCCAGTCTGTAGGAACAGGTCTCGTGATGGATAGAGGTATGAAATAATCCTTTTCTTTTTCTGGAGGAAAAAAGTTTATCCGCAGCCCAAGCTATCCATCTGTATTTTATTCAAGTAAAGAGACAAAACCAAGATAATCCATTTTGATCCAGAATCAACAATCTTGAAAAATACAGTCCTGTCCACTAGTTTAGTCATCCTGCATGTTGCCCATTTGATTTGGTTTAGAGCAAAACAAAGAACTGAAATGAATAGTGTGTGTTGCATTGGGATCTGCCCCAAAGTCTGTAAGGGGAGCCAGAGAAAAAATGACTCACACAGTGGGAAGAATTCCACCTGTTCCCATCCAAACTATGTTTCTCAGTCAGGCTGGAAGCAGCTGATGCACTGGTTCCCATGGGAATATTTTAATCTTGAACAATATGCACATTTAAAACCACTTCCTGAGTTCGTCCTATTTATGATTATGTTTGCATTAAATGCTGTCCTCTAACCAGCGTGGAGCCTGGTGCTGAGCGAGCACTTCTCCCCTCCCCAGACTTCACCTCTGCTCTGATTTTTTTAAGGAAATTAAGAGTAACTAATGTAGGAAAGGCATTTCTAACACCAGGACTGGGAAAGCCATTGAATAGACCCCCTGTGAAAAGGATTTTAGTGGGAAGCAAAGACGAGACAAATGAAATGAATTTGCTTGAAGAGATATGCTAAAGACCATGAAATTCAAAAGAAAGCCATTCCACATAAAGAAAGGCTTACAGGATGGCTACAGTAATGGCCTAAAATGCACTACCTAGATATTTCATGTGTATTTCTTCTAGTAATTGAGAATCCATTACTAAAAAGCTAGTCAGTTGTGCATAAAAGTAGTTAAAAATCACACAGCCAGTGTGGATTCCAGTGCCCACTACTGTTGTCTCTTCCTATGTTGCATGGCGACAAAAAGAAATAGAAATAGGGACTGACCACAAGCAGGCAGATTTTACAGGCACTTTTTCAAGCTGTTCCTCCAGATGCCTCAGAATCACAATTCTGTGACGTGAATCAGCCTTGAACATAGGGAGTAAACCAGAATTGCTCCATTGCATTCTCTTGCTCGGTGTCTGAGTGATGGTGAGGAATGATAGCAGTAACTTGCTTCTGCATCGCTCTTGATGAAGCAAGAAATGTGTGTGAGAGAATTAGGCGTGAGGCTGGAATCTATGGATATGTTCATGCAGACACATACAGGCAGATGTGAGCTTGCCTTGCTATGTTCTCAGCTAGCCAAATATCAACAAGATGGATGTCGTTTTACTGCACCAGATCTGTATCTATCCCTCTGCATGGACTTCTGTGATTATCTTCTGAGGTCTAGTTCTGATGTTGCCACTAACTTGTTCATGAATGCATGATCATTTCTGCATTTCAGCCTCTCTTCTACTTAAAAGGTTTTTCAAGAGTGATGGTGTGTTGAGGGATCAGTCCTCAGTTTGTGACTATTCCTATACAGATGTCGGACTGGTTCTGAAGAGAATTGGGACCATTTCCTAGCGCAGTTAATATTGCTACTGTTTTCAGGCATGCCTCTTATTCTTCTATCTGCAAAACAAGGATAAGCATTTCATCACTTTAAACAGGGTTTATAAAAAATATCTGTCATGAAATGTGATTGTGAGTGAAGTAAGCACCTACCATACAAGTCGTAAGACCTCATACCAGCTTTGGCTTCTATACAATTATTGTTGTTACTGTTACATTGTCATTACGTATTCAAAACTTAAAGAAAATTAAGAAAATGAGCCCTAATACAATGGAATGGAAAAATAAAGATTATTTTTCTCTTTTTGAATAACGCAGAATAGTACTATATTCTATTATTCCTCCATTTGCTGTTGACCAAAGGAAGGCATTTCACTGCTTCAGTCCTAACAACTAGAATACTGCAGAATATTCCTGCATGGTTTTTCTTCAAATAAAACTCATTGTCTTTAAAAATGAATCCAATAAACCTTTAGGTTAAGGTCATGAATCTCTCCATAGCATGCTTATAGTATAGATTTGAGCCAGATGTTATACATTTTTCATGCCTGAGTCATGAACTGAATGTCTGACTATTGACCCACGTTTTGGAGTGAAAACGTCAAGAAATCCTTTGTGGTAACTGTAGTTTCCTGTCAGCTGGAAAAATGTTGGAAACTCTTTCTCATGAACTTCTGTCCCTCACTAGCTGTGTTTCCTGTCCAAGACCCTTCTAAGTGGGTTGGCATGGTGACAAACTTTATCTAATATGCAATCGCTGATTAGAGAAAAAGGGAATGTAAGTGGCAGCTTAGATAAACTATAAAGAAACTTTTTTCCTAACTCAGTTTTTAAGGCAAGAAGCCATATGACAAAAGAATATAATTGCACTTTGTTTATCATTCAGACTAGTGCCCTCGGAGCAGTTACTAGCTAACATTCATGATTTCATTTGTACTTGGCAACAGTCACATTTCAGATGTGCTTGAGCAGATTAAGTTTTGAAATTGCCAACAAGAAAAAAGAACAGCACCATGAGAGCTTGAAACAGCCTGGAAGGTTGAATATTTATATTGTGACCTGATATGACCTCCATTAAAACCTACAGAAAGAAAGAAACTGAATTCAATATGACATTGATCAGGAGTACAGGTGCTTCTATACCACTGTGCTTTAACTATGAGGCAGTCAAGAACAGAGAGAGAAATTCTGAATCCAGCAGATGTGCCAGAGTGGAAGTGTTTGCCGAAATCCCCTGCCCCATCAGCATTTGTTGACCAGGCTTGGTAAAGAGATAAATGAGCTAATGTGACTTGCTGAGGTGGATTGTCTCTTATCTCACCTGAAACTGTTGATCTCTTTGAGAAAGGGAGACCTAGACTGAGGAATTAGCCTTCTATAGATGGATAACCAAGAAGCAGATAAGTCAGAGAACAGTTGCCAAGTTGATTACACTGTTTTATGGTTGATTTTTTGAGAGGGGAAAGGTGGGGTTAAAAAAATCTGTAGCAGGTCTGCAGTTCTGTGTAGTGTGTTTGCACAGAAAGCTACGTGAACCTATTTCATTTATGATCCCAGATTTAATGACAAGTGAGAGCTGCTTGGGCTCCTCACTGATGACTTTTATGGTAAGAGTTTAGATCACTAGGTTTTGCAGTTTTTTCCTCAGGAGAATCTTACTTTTAGCTTCCTGCATAAGGCACACTAGATCAGTCTCTATGGCACTAATGTGCAATGGCCATGATTTGAATTGGTCTCTTAGGAGCTTTTGAAAGAAACCTGTGAAATGAGAGGTGCTGCCAGGACACATTTTGTTTTCTTATGAGGCATTTAATCAAAGTTCTGCTACATAGTAGACGTTACAATAGTGATGTAGCTGACTGCAAATCTGCCCAAGTCCCTGAAGGACCTCTGCTTCCTTTCCTCTTAAAACATTCAGCCAAAATCAATAGGAATGATCTTTGTGATTTCTTACCGTTAGACTGATATTTCTTAAGTGAGATATTTACAGAACAAGACTTAGCCTATATGATGAGGAACAACAAGAAAGAAACCCTCCACCCTGGGCCCCATATGGCAGTCACTCAAAGCATACTCTTCTCAAGGGGTTCATAGTGTCCTGGAAAACTTTTTCAATTTGAGCTGTTCAAGAACACAAACTAGAGACCGCTCTTCCAGGGAAATTTTCTCTTACGTATCTACTCTCCATGTGGCTGCAGACATCTCTTTTCTTCATGTTTCTGTGCTCTAGAAAATTGATCAGCTGCTACTGCTGATTTTACTAGCTGCTGATGGACATTCAAGCTTCCAAACGGGATTGTGTCTGAAAGGGTAAGCAGCTTCATGGAGGAAAGTGCTAAATATGATGTGGCTGAGACCAGGTGCCAAGCCCAAATGCATAACTAGCCACTGCAGTTTGTCTGTATGTCCATTCTGTATCTGGAGGAACACACACATAATGAGCCAGACTCTTCTACTCCTGCTGGAGGCAATAAAAATTATAGTAGTATAAATAAAAGGGGGTGCAACATCACTGAAGATCAAAAAGCTGACTTGACAAAGCTAGATGTAAAGCAAGACACCACAATTATATATAAAGTGAGGCCTCAGCAAAACCAGAAAGTCAGTGCCAATATCAGAACTATACGGTCAATGTTGGAATAAGAGGAAAACCAGCACGATATCACAGGAAGCTATCAGCACAAGGTGCTAGGTGGAAAGGAGGATCAGGAGATTTCAGCCTTTATTCCACAGTTATGTGTGTCATTGCAGCTCATTTACAGCTTCTGAAAAGACAAATGACAATAAAATGCCATTGCAACAGTTCAGCTTGATCTCTTAGCTCATAAACGCTGCTTGGTTAACTCAAGCTTCCCAGCCTGTTTGCTTTAATTACCTATGTCACTCATCTGTGAATATGCACATGCAGCACTGAAGCTTAAGTCATAAACCCTGCGTGTATCATGCAGTGGTAGCTAAGGACACACTTAAAGAGTTACAACAAAGCATGAGAAAATGGCCTCTCAAGTGTCACATAGCAAATTCACCATATTGGAGCAAAGCTGTATTTATTTTGGCTCATAAAAATTATTTTAAGGTGTCCTGAATTGAAATAAATTAGTTTTCACCCCCTGACTGCTTCTGAATTCATGGCCAGGAGGCAAAATCTTTGAGCCAGAAACAGTACTTTTAAATTAGGTATTTTGTGTTTAGCGTGATAGATTAAGATTATTTAGGCACAGGCACAGTACAGTTAATAAGTATAATGTAAAGATAAATAAACATTCAAGACATAAAGCCATATAAAATAAGACTTCTCACTTCCAAATATTTTCACTAAGATAAAAACATGTGGTCAGGAAAAAAAATATTTATATCATTTATATAATAAAACATAATTTGCTTCATCAAGCAAAATTAGGCTATTTCTGTCAAACTAAAATCACAAGTGGTTCATAATTAATTCTGTATTACAGACTCCTCCCTTAAATAAATGAAATTTCTTTACCAGTTTATGTAAAAATAAATAAATATTTTTAATTATTAAATTTAAATTTTAAATTTTAAAAATTAAATAAATACCTGAATGATCTAGCAAGATACGTTTCTCTTTGTGAAAAGCTTTTCCCTTTTCCCACCTGAAATAATGTGTTTACAAATGATAATATAGAGAAACTCTTCTTCAGTTGGTGGTCTGATCCTTGAGTACTAGCAGTTAATCATGAAATGTAAACTCTATTCTCAGTAAAAGCCTCAGTCAATATCCCCAGCAAGTGGCAGAACACACAAGCTGTCTCCGAAGTGAAACCCACAATGTGCATTCCTAGAAAAAGGAAGACAACTTTGTAGGTAATACACCTGCTTGTCACTTGAGGAAAAAAAAAAAAATTACTTCCATTTGTCATACATTATTCTGTATAAACAGACTCTGATGTGCAAATACAACTTTCTTGTCCTTTCTGTTGAGATGTACTTAGAACATTTTCACGCTATTTGTCTATCCCCTCCCCATCTACAATATAGCAGGTTGCTTTTATAAATTCGCATGTATGAATTTTGTTACCATATAGACTGTGAGCTCATGTAACAACAAGGACATTTTAATCCCATTAGCACGCTTGGTTCAACTCTGATCCAAGTTCCGAAGAGACCAAACAGTTTTGCAGGTGTGAAGACAAAACGTGACAATCAGTGTGGAAATGACCAGAGCATGACCAACCCTTCTCTGGTGTAGAGTCAAATCTCAGACCTTTCATCTATTAATTTCTCGGGTCCCCAAAAAAGTAACAAAGTGAGTAGGGAGGTGAAATAGAAGAATGGAAGGAAAGTTTAAAACTTCCAGTTCCTCCATACAGGTATTCAGGACATAGAGCACTCACGTCTTTTCTAACACTTGTCATATGGTGTTTGTCAACAAAGCAAAAATAGTCATAGAGTTATAGAATGGTTTGGGTTGGAATGGACCTTTAAAGGTCATCTAGACCAACACCCCTCACTCCCCCACCCACCCCCCCCGCAATGAGCAAGGACATTTTTATCTTGATCAGGTTGCTCAGAGCCCCGTCCAACCTGGCCTTGAATGTTTCCAGGGATGGGGCATCTACCACCTCTCTGGACAACCTGGGACAGTGTTTCACCACCTTCTTCCTTATATTTAGTCTGAATCTACCCTCTTTTAATTTAAAACCATTACCCCTTGTCCTATCACTACAGGGCCTATTAAGAAGTCTGTCCCTATCTTTCTTTGAAGTTGTCTTTAAGTATTGAAAGACCACAATAAGGTCTCCCTGGAGCCTTCTCTTCTCCAGGCAGTAATAATTTGGCAGTGGTAACATGCTTTTCAATGCAAGGGATATAACTGTAAAGAGAGGATATGGTAACAACACTTTAGCTGTATATGTAAGAGCAGGGTTGGCAGCAGAGGACATCTAGTGGTGTTTAGCTGTAAATTATAAAAATAAACAAGAGTCTGTGCATTATTTCCCTGGCAATGCTGGCTCCCAGGACAAGCAGCTGTATGCCTTCCGAAAGCACTTGTACTCCTGCTCTTTGCAACCCAACAATACATATCTGCATTGCACAGAAATTAGGTATTTACCTACACAGGCTAGAAACACAGTTACAATTTATGTACTTTTATACTTATATGGAGGAGGAAATCTACTACAAGCTTGTCTTTTAATGAAGCTATGAACTAAGCTTATTCAGGTGTGTAAAAAAGATCACTTACAGCTTTTACTTACAAAAATATAAAGCTGGGGTGTATCAGAAAAACCTGAACTAAAACCTGCTAGCATCACATAAAATTATGTTACCCCTTGGGATGAGACATTACTGCAAAAATTCAATTAATTAATTAATAGTCACATTCTCAGCAAAATCACTATGGCATGCCTGTGTACCCCTTTATTAACCACTCCATGTGATATGGCATGTTTACTGTAAGTCCACACAAAGAGAGCTTCTCATAATGTCTTTGCCGTGTAGCTGGAGAAGGGTGGCTAATCTTATTTATTTACTTATTTATTTTAAAATGTTGTTGAAAAAGCAAGCAAGGAAGAGCCATCTCAAAGGCCGTCTTTTGTTTAGCTCTGTGGCGAGCGTACCTTTGGGATGGGTTTTCAGCATGGTACCCTCTCTGACCTTGGTCCAGCAAAGCACTGAAGTCTAAAGTTGAAGTCTAACATGTACTTACATCCTTTGCTGAACTAGGACCAAAATACTGAGTACTTTGCACAGTCAAATCTCCATTGCATTTGTACAATGAATAAAATTAACACAATAAAGTCATCAGAAGTTGCAGCTGTGTTCTGAGAATTTATTTCTAGACTCCTGGAAAATTAACCTGAGTGCTGAGCAGAAACTAATCAATAGGTTGAAATCCAATGTATGTTTGGTGAAGTTAATATTGTGAGTTTGTCTCCAGCTTTGCACAGAATATCCAGCCTGATAAACTAGAACTTTTAAAAAAATTATCCTGTTCCAGAAGACTAAGGCAACTTGACATTTATGTGACTGCCTAAACTGTGAAAACTCATATAAAAACTTTTTTACTTCTGAAAAAAAGAAAGGAAAAAAAAGCATCCAGTCCAAGTTGCATGTTCCAGTGTTACCTCTTGAATGAACACTTTGTCTGGGATGAAGTATTGTCTTACAACACTAAGAGAATCTCATATCAAGATAAAAGGAAGTGCCAAACATCAGGACACCCTAACCTGAAAATTTCTGTTGCAAGAATAATGTTCTATCAGATCACTCTTTAAAGACCATCTCTCTTGTTTCATCTGGTGCCCACTGTCTCCTGCTCTCCCACCATGAATCATTGTGAAGACCCTGCCTCTGTTTTCCTGATGACCTCCTCACAGATATGGGAAGGTGGCTATTAGGTACCCCCCAAACCTTCTCTTCTCTAGGCTGATCAAACCTGCTTGCTTCACATCACAGGGCATGTGAAAATTTTGGTGGCCCTCCACTAGACTTGCTCAAGTTTATCAATATTTTCCTTTTATTGACAGGCCAAAAACTGGTCACATCATAATATTCTACATGTGATCTAACAAGCGCACTGGGTAGAAAGGAGTGATAACCACTTTCCTCCAGTATCTAGCTACACTCCTGTTAGTATAACATAGTATGTTGCTAGTTTTCATTGCTGCCAGGGCACACCTCTGGCTTATATATGGGTTTTTGTCTACCAGCACCTTTTGAGCAGAGCTGTTTCCCGGTCAGCCAGTTCCCAGTCTGCACCACTGCAATGAGTTCTTCATTCCCAGGGGCAGGACTTTGCAGCTATCTTTGTTCAATTTCACAAGGTTCTTGTCGACCCTTTTCTCCAGCCTATCCAGGCCTTCTTGAATGGCAGCCCTGTGTTCAGAGTGTACAAACTCCTCTTCCCCTGATCCTCCTACAGTTTAGTGTAACCTGCAAAGTTGATGAGGTGGATTTTGTCTTCTCCTCCAGGTCACTAATAGATATACTTAAAAGTTACCTCCCAAGACAAATACCTGGCTAAGTCTACTTGTAACCAGCTTCCAGGAAGGGTACAAACCCTTAACCAAAACTGTTTGAACCCGACAGCCCAGGTAGTTTTTCAGCCTTACATAGTAATCCACCTACTCAGACCTTAATAACGCAACTTGAAAAGAAGGATGCTGTGGCTGACTGTGTCATAAGCATTGCTAATGTCAAGGTAGACAACATCCATCATTCTTTCTTCATCCTCAGATCTAGATGCATCCTGTTAGGACTTAAAAAGGGCTTACACTAGACAAATCCATGTAGGCTATAACATCTATATGACCTTTCTCTACTATCTTATTCCAAGTAAATATTGAGTCACTTAGATGAATAACATACTATTACAACATGCAGAGTTGATCTTTTTCTTGGTATGGACTTGGTACATAAGGGAAGAGCTGTCACAATGTCAGACTTCAGTGGGAGTGAGGCAATTTATTTCTCTTAGAAGACCACTCTGGAGACTCTGAAACATGGCTACAGTCATTTTTGCTGAACGTTTTTATCTCTGAATCTCATCAGTGCTGTTTTTTTGATAGATATCATATGATTTGATAGATATAATGTGATTTGAGACATTAATCTATAATTGTATTTCCTTTTTAGCTCTTGGGGGTAAAAATAGATAGATGGAAAGATGAGGCAAAGTGCTGATCATTATTTTTTTTGAGAGAAAGTACCACATCTTTTTGTTTTCTAACATAATTTCTGAATAGTAAGATTGAATGTAGGCACTGAAAACCGTCTGGTGTCTGAAGTATCTTCCTGGCACTCATAGACTCTCTCATGAGAAGAACTCACCATGATACAGAAAAGAGTAGTTAATTTTACCTCATAAACACCAGTGTCCAATCTGGGAAAAAAAAAAACAAAACAAAACAAAACAAAACTAAACTAAAACTCTATTACTTTTCTACCTTCTGTTCTATACATGAAAATTTTACCAGTCCTGTCTTCCTGTCCCTTTCACCACAGGAAGTTTCTGCTGCTTCAGTTGACCCACAACTCTAAATCTGCTATAAATGAGTTGAAACTTCTACTCATTTGTTCAGGAGCGAACAACAGGAGAATGGGACAGGACGCTCTTAAGGTGGATACGCTACCAACTGGAAAAGGTTTTCCTTCCTCAAGACATGAGCTACTCTCAGGTTTTCCTTCACCCCACCCTTTCATTCCGGCCTCCTCACCGGCACTATGCCATTATTAACAGGGAGGAGGGCTGAATTAATCGTCCGCGCTTCGGGTTGAGGGAAAACTTGGAAAGAGAAAACAGAGGAGCAGAGGGTGACACCCTCTGACAAACGTCAGCCAGGGGGAACTCGCCCCGTTTGTGACTGAGCAGAGCGGGGCCGGCGGGGTTCAGCACCCCGGACAGCGCCCGTGCCCGCGCGTGGGGCCGCGGCCGCGCCCGCAGACCCCGGGGACCCCCCGCGCCCCGGGCACACGCTCCTACAGCCTCTGCCCCCGATCCCCACGGCCCCGGCCCGTCGGTGGAGGGTGGAGGGGCTTCAGAGGTGTCTCTTGGTGGGCCTGCGCTACGCTTCTCGTGCGGGGCTGGAAGCGTCAGTCAGCTTTTTAAGCATTACGACTTGAACCAGCTGCAATAGAGGAGCTGTTCATGACTCTGTAGCCCCAGTGACTTCTTGGCTTCTATAGAAACTGGCTGAAAAGCTCTCAGGAAATGTCAGGTTACTTTGCTACGACATTTCATCCTTCTCTTTTTCTTCACCGGCTAACGCTGGCTTACTACCGCTTGCAATGCTTTTTCAAAAGGAAAACGTGTCCATGAGCAAAACAGTGGTGAACTTTTTAGGATGCGACCATAAATAGCTGTCAGGAGTTCATGACCTCCCAGTGCATTACATGCTATTGAATGGACGAGGATGAAAGCAGAAATGAAAGGTCTGCAGCATGGGAGGCATTAAGACTCCTGAAGCTTTACTTTGTTAAACTCACATGTGTACAGTCCTCTCTGGTTGTTTCCCTCCTGGTGGTGGCCATCAATTCTCAGATCCAGTTGCCCACTGGCTCCTTCTATCCCTATGAGAAATGCCTTCCTCTATTTAATTTCACAAGGAGTTAAGTTCCTTTTCTTTACATGGTCACTACTCTGAGAGCAGGTAAATTCCACACAGTTACCTGTGCCCAGAGCTTGGGTGTCCTGCTGTCCTCCAACACTCTCTGAAAACCATCAGCACTGGCCTCACAGGCCGACACAGGGTCTTCAAGCCCCATCCCCTTCACAGATCTCCTCATGGAGACATGACTTTTGTCTGTAAAGACTTACCCATCCATCAGCTTTTGGAGTCCCCCAGGGATTCAGGACACTCCAGTCCTCCCTGCGTTATTACAGCCTGTCTTTGCAAAGCCCCCTCGCCTGCCTTCATGAGTACAGCTGGTGCTCTCCGGCGCTGGAGGTGACCAGCTGTAGGAGAACCCACACCTCCAGGGAGCCTGGGGCAGGAGGAGAAGAGGGATGTGAAGGTCCATATCCACCCCCCCACACCACACACCCCGTGACTGTGTGAAACAGGTGGAGAACACATCTCTGCGGGCAGGATGGAGGTGAGGACCTGCCCCCCTCCCCCTGGACACGGCTAGAAATGATAACCCGCTCCTCACCCTCTGCCTGGGAGCAGGAATGGGGACACCCCCTGCCACCCCCTCTGTAACAGCAGTAGTGCCAGCACCCAGCACCCCCCCACCTGTGGGGCACGGG
>NW_020799091.1:7196158-7226811 GCF_003259725.1 Athene cunicularia | reverse complement strand
GGGAGTTGGGGAGGGTGGGGTGGGGTTTTCTTCTTTCTTTTCTGTTTTGTAAAAATCGAAGCTTTTTCTGCTGGAGTAGCCTAGAAGAGGAACTTGGGTTGGAGCAAATCGGTTGATGTTTGCATGTTTTGTTTGGAAATGTTCGTGTATCCTTTGGCAAGATCCTGATGCCTCGCATTGATCTTCCCTGTTTACTCGCTGATTGATCTTCCCTGTTTACTGGCTGGGCACTGGCAAACTAGGAGCTTAAACGATGCTTTAATGCATGGGTGTAAGAGCAGGCGCTCTCAGGTAGCCCCTGCTGCCCTCGCTGCCCGTTCATTCCCCACAGTCAGTGTTGGCAACTGCTGGGGAAAAGGAGATGAGGAAATAAGCAACATGAGGTGAACCTGTCCTGGACCCCAAACCTGCCCCGACCTCCTAAGCCAGCAGCCAGGGATGTGAAACCCAGTGCCTGGGCTGTGCCACAGCAGGTGTGAGGCCTTGGGACTCTGATCCCCACTGCCAACCTTGCCTCCAGCTTCATTACAGTGCTGTAGCTGTGGCTTTATCTAAAGATTTGTATTCAGCAGGAGGGCTGGGGCTCTTGTGTCTCTCCGGCCCGGCACACCCGGGCAGGTGTGCTCACTTCTACCTGTGCCCACACGCTACAGCGGCAGCTCTGTGGCTGCTGCGCCCTCCTGTCCTCACCCTCAGCTACCTCAGACGCCCAGAGGCTGCCGTGCCTGGAGGACAGACCTCTTATGGTGGAATTCTCCACATGTCGTGCCTTGGCAGAGGGATTAGCAAGCTGACAGACAGCCATGGAGGTGCAGGACACCTCTGGGGAAGTCCTGGGTGTTGGTTACCATACCGTGTTCATCATCTATTGCAGCTGTTTGAGCCTTTTTAGATGGAGAAGGAAATTCTAAGTAGGGTGAGAAAATACAGAAAAAGTGATGCCAACAGAGTCAACATGAACTTCTCCACTCTCATCCTCTCTTCTGCTCCTATAAATCATTTGCAAAACATGGGAGCATTACATGCATTTCTCCCCCAACCCCGTATGTTCTGCTACAAGGGTAGGGGAGCAATGCCATGGATCTCCACAGAAGGATTTTTCTTCTAACACCCCACAACTGCAAGCACACACCTCAAACTGTCAAGATCTTCCAAACAGCTTTCTGTGTTAGAGTTAGATATCTCTCTCCTATCAGTTAGAGCTCCTTCATTTGCAGGAAATGGTGAACACAGGTGAAATGGCTTTATGTTCCTTATATATATTGCTTAGAAAGAGGCAGGAAAAAAATGGCATGATTATTGTGAAATGCAGCTTTGGGTGTTGGAGACATTCTTTCTTGTATTTCAGGAAGCATATAGAAAAGTAAGAGCCATGTACTTATTTCCAAGGCTAAGATTTCAGTGGCCTGAAAGTAAAACTTCTACCTAGTGCATTGAATTGTGGACTCTCAGTGCAAGTCATTAGAGCTGCCATGCCAGCTGGAAAAGGACATAAAAATATATACAATACATATGCTACAAAAAAATGCTCAGTAACATGCCAGAAAGATCAATGCTGATGTAAATAAGAGAACTAAAAGAAAAAAGTTAACCCACTTGGTCCCTTCTGTTACCTGTTAAACCATGGCTGTGCATCAGAAGTGTTTCTACTGAATGAAATAGCTCAAGTTACTCCATGAGAAACCAGAACAAGACCACCATCAGTGACATACTAGAATACAGCAGAAACACAGTAGAAAAAAACAGCAAAAAGAATAAATACATTCCCATGAAACACATTGCCATGGAGATATCTCATGTTTTAAAGTACTAATCCAGCCTTGTGTATGTTTGTGGGCTTATTTTCTCACTTGATCATATTCTAAATTAATGTTGCTCTGCTGAGAACTTGGAAGAGATAAATGTACCATTAACAGATGCTGTAGGCAAAGTGCAGACGTAAATAGTATGTTATATATAGTTATCAGCCTGTCGAGATATATTATAACCTATCATAAATACACTGGACACAGTAACAGCTCAGTGCAATTCACCTAATAAACCTAGTGTAAGAGAAGATCAGTTTAGCTCTTTACCATCCTCTCTGCTGCCTGTTGTAAGGAAGTATTTTGTGTTTTTTATATCAACGGGCCAGTCAAAGAAAATTGGTTTGAGCAGGAAGAAATCAGCTGACATATTTAAAGGCTTCGGAAAGTGCGTTTGGAGAATGGTTAATGGAGAAAGATCCTTTGGACCCTGTGGCAGCCAGACACACACATCCTTTCTTGATGCTCTGTGCCCTGCTTGGATTATTAAACTGGCCGAAGGAAAGGTACAGAGGAGTTGTTGGTGCGCTGAGCCCCTCCACAGGGACTCACACCTCTGCCTGAGGCATTCTCAGTACCATATCATCAGAGAGCTGAAATTTAGAGCATTAGTGAAAGAACTGTTCAGTGCTACTCACAGAAACAATCCGCTACACTGAAATAAATCTTTTTTGAACTAATTTGTGCTGGAGGTGGGCCAGGCTCCACTCATGCAGGGAACTGGAGTCCCAGTTATTACATGTTGATTTGGCAGCAGGTTAAAGGCTCTTACTACTTAAAAATAATCCCAATACATTATTATAAATTACTCTGTCATAGTCCTCTTTTTTTGGCAAAGAGTTAAAGAGTTCAAGATGCTGCAGTTCATTCTAACATAGTAGATACAAGCAGAGAGGGCTGCACTGATTTCTTGTACTCTGCTAAATCCATGGTGACACAGAAATCCTGGGGCCAGGATTTCACCCCACTAATATTGACTGAATGACTCTTTCCAGATGTGTGGGTACGGCTGGAAACACAGAGCATAATTCAACGACATTTGTACACCACCCAGGGAAGCACTGAGCAGCAACGACACTACTCCATTCACAGAAAAAGCTTAGCTGCCCAGGGCAAGGCTTCTCAGCTCAGTTATAGCGTCAGGGTGACAGAGCTGTGCTGATCCTGGTGCCAGGGCCAGCTTGTCTGTACTGCCCTCCATGACAGACAGAGGCTTGGTGTGCTCAACTTCATAATCAACAGATTTATTTTTTTTATATATAAAATCCTTTTACTCATCTATTTACACCACTGACTCATAGAAATAACTTTATGTATTTATGTATTATGTAATATATATATATTGCACTAGTTAGTTTATTCTGGATGAAGATAGTGCTCTGTGAGCCACAAAAACAATGAGTTTTAGAATCACAGAATTATTTAGGTTGGAAAAGACCTTTAAGATCATTGAGTCCAACTGTTAACCTAATACTGTCAAGTCCACCACTAAACCGTGTCCCTAAGCACCACACTAGGCATCTACGCGTCTTTTAAATACCCCCAGAGATGGTGATTCAGACACTTCCCCAGGAAGCCTGTTCCAATGCTTGATAACCCTTTTGGTGAAGAAATTTTTCCTTATATCGAATCTAAACCTCCCCTGGTTCAACTTCAGGCCGTTTCCTATTGTCCTATCACTTCTTACTTGAGAAGAGGGATCAACCACTGCCTCACTAGAGCCTCCTTTCAGGTAGTTGCAAAGGGCGATGAGGTCTCCCCTCAGCCTCCTCTTCTCCAGACTAGACAACCCCAGTTTCCTCAGCCACTCCTCATAAGACTTGTGCTCTAGACCCGTCACCAGCTTCGTTGCCCTTCTCTGGACACGCTCCAGCACCTCAATGTCTGTCTTGTAGTGAGGGGCCCAAAACTGAACACAGTATCTGAGGTGCAGCCTCACCAGTGCCGAGTACAGGGGTAAGATCCCTTCCCTGGTCCTTCTGGCCACGCCAGTGCTGATACAAGCCAGGAGGCTATTTTCTTACATGTTATGGCTGTGTACTGATGTCTTAAAAAATGGCAGTTTCTGACATCCAGTAGTCATCTACTGAAGTGCATCTCAGAGAGAAGAATCTCTCATTGCTTTTTAACTCTATTTTAACCACATTTTGGGGTTTCTAAGGTATTTTATACAGTACCTTGCATCAATCATTAAATAGTCTGACTCATGCAGTTTGGTGCTGATAACCTGAGCTCTCTCTTAGATATGCAAGCTAATAGTGTAGCCACCTTATATTCTTATGTATAGCCCATCTCAGCTGTCACAATTTTTAATGTGTGATTGTAAACCCACAACACTCCTTGCAATGAAAAGAGCACTGTCATTCCCATTTGCGAGTGAGAGAGTCTTGGTACCTCATTCTCCTTAGTGATATGTCTGAGGTCATATTAGAAGTTTTTGGAGTATTAAGGTACACCAGCACTTCTAAATAAAAGAGGACCAGGAACTAGGCTCAAGCACTGGGCCACAGGTCATCCACACTGCTTAGCTTAGCTGGTAGCTCCATCCTTGGCTTGTCTGTGCTTTTCAAGGATGTCTTCTAAGATGCCACTTACATGAAAAAGAGTTGCAAAAGGCAACTTCATCACAGAGATATGTTTGATATTTACTTTTATGACCTCTGTAGGTTCAGAAGTAAATTAAATATTTTTTTAAAATATGAAACTTTTTAAAACTGCTAAAACATAGCCAAAATTTTCATAAGAAACTGAAGGTTAATTATGTATAGTTATCTGTTAAGTTCCTCATCTTTTAAGAAAAAAGTAATTCAGACTCAGCTGTAGGCATACAATTTTTTTTCAGTTTGTTTGCAGGGGAGATAGGAAAAATCTGGTTTTGGATAAAGAAGCTATCAAATAAACTAAATAGAGAGCTAGGCCAAAAAATAAAAAGGCTGGGTAAATAAAAGAAGCCAAGTACTAACAGATGACTTATTGGCTGGGAAGAAACCTATCTAGGTATGAGACAACATTAGAGACCTCAGCTAAACAAACAAATTTACAATGATTGACTTTACACAGATTAACTTGAAATAACTGCAAAGCCTCTGATCATCCCCAGCCTGTTTTACTGTTTATTCATAATTCATAACCTGTGAGAAGTAATTACTGGGAATCTGTGCTCTATCAGAATCGTCAGATGAGACACTTCTCTGCCCATGAGAATCTTGCAGGTATGTACTACTGTTAGTAAAAATAGCTGTTTTCCAGGATCCGAGTCTCAGACATCTGCTTTTCTCCTGTAAATAACAGCCCAGAGACACAGAATCAGAGAGTCACAGAATAACAGAATCACAGAATGGTTTGGGTTGGAAGTGACCTCTGTTGATCATCTTGTCCAACCTTCCTGCTCAAGCAGGACCACCTAGAGCTGACTGCCCAGGACCATGTCCAGCTGGGTTTTGAATATCTCCAAGGATGAAGAGTCCACAGCACCTACGGCCAACCTGTGCCAGTGGTAGGTCATGCAGTAAAAAAGTATTTCTTGATGTTCAGATGGCACTGACTGTATTTCATTTTCTGCTGATGGCCTCTGGTCCTGGCACTAAGCACCACTGAAAAGAGTCTGGCTTCATCTTGTGTTCTCCTTGAAAGCATTTATATGCATTGATAAGATCCCCCTGAGCCTTCTCTTCTCCACACTGAATAGCCCCAGCTCTCTCTCCCTTTTCTCACAGGAGAGATGCTCCAGAATCTTAATCATCTTCATGGCCCTTTGGTCTGTCCGTGACTCTCTCTTACTGGGGAGCCCAACGCTGGACCCAGCACTCCAGACGCGGCCTCACCAGTGATGCGTAGAGGGAAAGGATCACACCACTTGACCTGCTGGCTACGCTTCTCTTAATGCAGCCCAGGGTACCATTGGCCACCTTCTTTGTGTTAAGGGGCCATTGCTGGTTCATGTTTGGCTTGGTGTCCACCAGGACCCCCCAGTTCTCTTCTGCCAATCTGCTTTGCAACAGGTTGTCCCCAGGATGTACTGGAGCCTGAGGCTGTTGCTCGCCAGGAGCAGGACTTTCAATCCCCTTTGTTAAGCTGCATGCAAGATGTGCAAGAACACCTACAAGAAGGAATCTAACTGTGCTCAGCCTGAACAAAATGCGTAATTTCCCTGCACTGGAGCAGACCAAAATCTAGATCTTTAACTGAATGCACAGCAACACAGACAGGTCCCAGGTTATGTGACCAAGTCTAAGGGACTAGAGTTGCCATAGAACCTCTGCGCTGTGCTCCATGGTGGTCCTCTCTCCCCCGATTTCATTCCCGTTTGTTTAAGACTGGATACACCCCTGTGCCATCTGTGAAATCAGGATGGTGGATTCCAGCTACTTCTTTTTCCACTTCTACTTTAAAATGTCAAAGGAAGAACCAGTTTTGAGATATTTCAATACCTCCTGTCTCATCCGGAAACTAGATATAAACAAGTAGTTCCATAAGCAGCAGAAGTGATGGCGCCTGGTTTCCCGTGACCTTTTAGCTCCTGTTTGGATTATCCTGCATCCATGAATGTGAACTTTGTTCCAAGCATTTCCCATGCTGTGGATTCTATACTGTTTGTCTTGCTATAGAAAACCTTCCATGGTCCCTTCCACCCGTATGTGAAGAGGTGAGATAGACACATAGGCTTGTACAAACTCCAGACAGTGAAGAATCACACTCACAATGATCATAAAATGAGAAACAAAGCGGTAGATGTTCCTAGAAGTAAAAGCTGTGATGATAATGCTCTTCAGGTATTTTGCTTCCACTGATTCCCCGCAGGAGCGAAAGGACCCTTTGCTTCATTTTTTCATCCTTCATTGTCTTGGATGCTTCTGGGGTTATACTAGACATGCCATGACTTAAATCCTGTTTGGCAAATTTTACTTTTCTATCTGGAACTTGACCTGGAAAAAATAGTTTAGAAGAAGCATGTGAAAGGAAATATTTAGAAAAAGAGATTATTGGAAAATGCGTATCTTTGTTTAAGATTTAGTAAATATGGGTGACAGATGCTAAGAATGACATATTGCACCAGATGTTTTATGTGTGTTAAGAAAGGGAAGCATTAGGGTTATGGCACAGTGACTCTATTTGTTAATCTTTCTGGCAGGTGCTGAAGGGAGGATGTACACATAAAAATGTAATTTCCATAAACTCTGGAGTATATGAGGAAGATCAATCATCCTGCAAGCTTGGGTCAGATGCTCAGCTGACGTAAAATGATGTAATTCCACTGGACTCAGTGTAATTATGTTGATTTATACCAGCTAAGTGTATCATACCTACCCCTATACTTAATTTGTTTTCCTAATTAGAATTGAGATCAGAACATAAGCAGTGTTCAGCACTTCTTCAGGAGTTATTCCATTATTTTAATTGCTATTAGAATGAAATACCATAACCCTCACATCCTAAATTAAAATCTAGTATGTAACTGTGCACAACTGTACAGCAGGAGGATTTACTCTTGTGAGTCTAAGTCTGTTAATTTTATTCTCAATCATTTGGGAATTAAAATCAATTATTAACAGATTAGGTGGCTCCAGATCAAAAGAAGACAGGATTCAGCTTGGAGTAGGTTTGATAAGATCAACATCATAATAACCTTCTCCAGGTCTTAGTAAAAATAAATAATCATTTAGAAATAAGTTAAAAATACCTGTAAGTCTCTCAATTAAATTCAATCCCCTTGAAGTTCGTTAACATACCTTAGAGATCTTGTAAATTCATGTGACTTGCAAAGAATTTCAAGCACAGTTTTAGAGGTGCTTGAGACTTTCAAAGCTGTCCATGATACAAAGAAAACTTTTCAAAACCCTTGGAGTGACTTCATCTTCCAAATTATGTTCTCAAAAGTAGTTGAGTACCTGGAAGCCTAAAATAAATAGCAACTGCTAGAGCTTCTGTTGCTTAGTGATTTACCACATCCAAGCTGTGCGTAGAAAGTGCCCATGCACTTGACCAGAGGCAGAATAAGTTGATTAGTTAAGACTGTGTGAACATACATTTATTTCCATGGACATACCTCCAAGGCGACGATTTTGAAGTCAATTGGGTATTTATAAACACAAATGCCATCAGAATTTACAAAGCCTGTTGCAGGTGTGCTCTGTAATCTGAGTTCCCGGCAGAAAAATCTCTCTGAGCCATGCCAAAGGTGAAGGGACAGCAGCAAAAATAGGTGTTACCATGAATGGGAATAATTGTTTATATCTCCCTCATCTTGGAAGTCAGCTGCTGAGACAGCAGGAAGCAGAAAAATGTTGTTATACAAAGAAGAAAGGATTGCACTGAGATGGGCTATGGGGTGAGGGCTGCAAAGGGATTGGGAGCTGTTCCGGCAACTTCCCCTGGTACTGGAGTGGGAAAGGAAGGGCTGTCTCAACAGTTGCTTCATTTCTCTCAGTGCCCTTATGGTAATGCTGTAATTTAGAGATGGTTTCTGGGGACAAACTAGGGAGGAAAGTAAGGCGCTCTAATCTGCTGGCAGTTGCTGGAAATGTGGTTTTTGCTGATCATTTTAGACTCAGCGTAATTTTTCTATTGATTCTGCAAAATTATGATTTCTGACACAGAGCAGTGCTCATCCTATTCAGTGGAAAATGTTTTCTGTTCCATCTTTTGCAGACCACAGGGAAAATGATCCCCAGTAATACCTCCATAGCAATAACTGGTCACTTCTTATTCTTACATAGCTGAGAAGAAAAAACAGAGAACAGCCTTTTCAGTTTGAAATGTTCTGTTTACTATTGCATATGATAGTCATGCCACATCATATCAGGCATTACCAGAAATTCCTAAGTTGTATTTGAAGCATACTATCTTGTTCATCATTTTCCTAACGATTTGTTTGCCACAAGACAATTTTATTAATTGAGAGTTTGGCTTAATGATAGTCACATACACTCTTCATCTTTGCACTAGAGATCACACTTTGAAGATATTTAGGATCCTAAAAAGGCAGGTAGGACATATAATCTTGTTCTAAGGTGCCTTTAAAAATTCCACTAGGCAAATCCATGTTTCTCTAGGCAGTAAAAAGTCTCATCTGAGCCTTTAGACAAACAGGCTCACAGAAACCTGCATTGATTAAAATGTGGTATTAGATTTCTACTGTAATCCTCAGAGGCCAGTAAGGGACCAGGCTCAAAACATCTACTGGCTAGAATATATAAAACATTGTTTTTAGGTGACAAATATATTGGTATTTTCCTGATTCCTTTGAGAACCTGTGAATCTAAACTACCTCAGTGGAGCTAATTATTTTTTCTTGTAATTCATCGTAAAGTTTCCTTTGCATAACTTCATCCTATTACTCATAGTCTTACCTCATGGCTCATGGTCCCTCTGAAATTTAAAATTACATACGCTTGTATGCAATACATACGTAGCTACTTTCTACATCCCCTAGCACTGTCATTAGATTACATTATACTTGGCTAGAGTTTGAAAATCTTTTTTTCTAACATAATCATTGTTGTGTCATTAACTTGTAATTAGTTGCTAATTTAATTTTCTGCCAGTTCTTGTGTCGCTCAGCTGTCACCCACTTGAGTGGTGTATTAACCTGGACTGCTCTCTAGGACAGTGCTGCAGCAAAGCTGCAATATAAATCCATGCAGTTCTAAACAAACAAACGTATAGTTGGTCTATATTGTGTTTAAAAGGGGCAAATCAACCTTCCTAGACTCCATTTGCCTGAGTCTTCTAGCATGAGGTCTTTATCTTTCCTTCTGCATGGCATTTCTTTCCTTCACAACAGTATTAATTGTGAAATAGAAGCAGAGTATTCGTTGAAATGGAGTGAATAGGCTCTGCAGAATTTTACATTTGAAAGGAAATGGAAAAATAGCAGAAAGCATCTATCAGTGCTTAAACCCCTCTATTCTGATATCAAGGGACGCACAGAGAATAGAGCATCCTTTTCAGTTAAGAGGGCAGAAGAGATAATATGCAGGGAAAAAAAAAAAAAAAAAAAAAAAAAAAAAAAAAAAAAAGTAATCCGAGTCATTCTGCAGACAGGATTGGTGGGAAAGCAGGAAAGTTATGTTTCGCTTGTGAAGAATTTTACAAGTTTATTCTGCATGTGGCTGGCACTCTTGGTACCCTATAGCAAGGCTAATTCATGTACCTCTGGACCTATTTCAAAGCCATTAAATTCCCATAGCTAGAGCACAGCATTTTCTCCTCCCTTACCCTCTCAGCTCTAAGTATCCTGCCCAGTGGGTGACAGCTCTGTAATGGCAGGAGATGGAAGACACTGCTGCACATTTCCCTTCAGTAGGTTCCAAGACCTTCCGCAGGGATGGCAGTCAGCACAGAACAAGTTGTGCCACTCGCACAGTGGGATGGCAGCATGGTACAGGTATGTGCTAGAGGAGCTGGTACAGCGGTCCATGCTGCATGCTGCAGGACAAGGCTACCCCATCACCTGCCTCACACTTGCAGTGTTTAGGCAAACGCTTAAATGAATCATTAAAGCAGTTTTTATAGATAGACTGTTGTCTATTTGCCTCCTGGTTTCTGCACCTTTTTCTCCTCTCACTTTGTACTTCCAAGCCCTTTATCAGCGGCAGGATAAGCACCAACTTACAAGTAGAGCTGTAAAAATGACCATGAGGTTTGAGAAAGGCCAGCAGAAGCATGCAGAAGCCTTACAATCCAGCTCAGCAAAGCAGTCAAGAAATGTGACCTTGGTCAGGCTTTGGTAGTATAAATCTCAGAACTATAACCTGTGTTAAGAGCCAAAGGCTGTGTTTACCAACTAAGCCACTTATTTTGTTAACTATGCAGTAAAAGGAGACTCTTTCCTGGCCTCTGGCAGACCGTTAGCTGTTAGCTCCTGGGACCTTTGCAATAGCTGTCCAAGGAAGTACAAGCAGAGCTGTGTCTTGATGCCCTTGGCACCACGGCTGCTCTTGGCATTTTTGACTGCTGGTAGGAATTCTGACCACTCTAAATCCTCCAGCTACTGTGTTAACTCATGATCCAGGACGAACTCTTTGCCATTGACTTGGAGAAATGAGAATTGCTACTTGGTTAAGGAGAAGGGCTAATAATGGAAACAATAAATCAAGGGGAATTACTGTATCTATTTGGACCATTACAAGTTTCATTACATTCTCTTTTTTTTATTATCAAATACTTTCTGCTACAGTGGACTACAGAGCTGCTGAATCAGACAGAATAATCACAGTAAACTTCCAAAAAATTGTAATCACAAGGGACATCCCCAAGATAAAAGCTAACATTTAAAAACATGTTTTCTTTTTGTGTTCTTTAATAACTTGGATGACTAAAGCTCAAGGAAATTAAAAGGACAAAACTCCTTTTGGAGGTTCAGAGTCCAGCCAATAAAATCTATCCACATGGTGGAGATCTCATAAAATTTTATGAGGGAAGTCATTCATTTTCAGTGGCACTCATGGCAACATTGGACAATACATTATACTTTCTACAGTTTTGTGCGAGAAATAAATGAGATTCAGAGCACAATCTTCTGACCATTTTGAACCTGACCCAAATCCTCTAGGAGAGGTTTGAAACCTCACCTGAAACAAGGATTCACTTTGGATCAAACATCGGCTAAAGGAAGACAAAAGCAAATCAGTATAGAGTATGAGAAAGTAAACCAGTATTAACTTTACACTCCAGTGCACTCCAATTTAAGT
Organism: Athene cunicularia; assembly: GCF_003259725.1. Lineage (NCBI taxonomy): Eukaryota > Metazoa > Chordata > Aves > Strigiformes > Strigidae > Athene > Athene cunicularia. The sequence goes on along the minus strand of NW_020799091.1, from coordinate 7,215,314 downwards.
CAAGAGTATCTGAGATAAGACAGAGATTTAAAAACTGAAGGTTAATTTGATGGCCTGCTAAACAGCTTGGGCAGTGACTTCAGCAATTTCAGCTCATATTTGAAATACAGGGAAACTATGCAAAAAGCAGAAAAGTATCCATCCCGATCCAGGCTGGAGGATGCAGCAGATATGATGTCTGCACTAGGACAGGGTCAGTAAATGTGGTTTCTCAGAAGATTATAGTTCCAGATTAGGAAACATCTCAGTGTTAAAGATTTCCCCAAATTCTTTAGGGTAGACTCCCAGGGAGTCTAGAAAATAATGCAGGACTCAGTGAAATAGGGACAAACAGCTACGGTGACCAAGTAATACATCTGAGTTTTTTCTCTTTTGCCTTTGTCCAGGGCACGTTAATTATTACAAACAAAACAAAAATAAAAACTTAATAGCCCAAAAAAGAGACTAAAAGAGCTTTGGTCTGTCTCTTCTTTAAGTAGCAGGGGCATTTGCTGCATCTTTCAATCCCTTTGCTCACTGCATGATGATTCATTACTATTCTTGTAAGAATAGATTTTTATCCTAAGGTTACTTATTATCCAAATGTATTTAGTAGAGAATTTATGGCTGGCTCTACTCAATGGTACCAAAGTTACCTATTTTGTTGTGTCAACATGTTTTAAAAAAAAAAAAATAAATTAAAATATATTTACTGCAAAGATGGCTGAGTGCATTATTTTTAGATCCACAGTTCAATGTCCAACTCTTATGGCCACGTACTGTGTGCTGTCAGTCAGAGCATGCCCAGGCATCCTCCCTTTTTGTCCCTCTCAGGAGCAGCACTGATGTGCTGGTTTTGACTAGGATAGAGCTAATTTTATTTATTTTTTTTTTAATCTTAGTAGATACAGTAGTGCTGTGTTTTGGATTCAGTATGAGATTTGGTATGAGAAGAATGTTAATAATGTACAGATGTTTGTAGCTGTTGCTAAGAAATCAAGGGGAGATTTTCAACATCTCACGTCCTACTAGTGTGCAAGTGCACAAGAAGCTGGGAGGGAGCATAACCAGAACAACAGACCCAAACTGGACAGTGGAATATTACATATCATACAGTGTCATGCTCAGTATATAGATGAGGGTTGGTGGGGAAGCTGGCTCTCTTCCAGGATTGTGGTTTTGGGATTTTGTCTCCTCATGGATTGCTAGCCAAGAACTGGCTGGGCATTGGTCCATGGGTGGTGAGCAATTGCATTGTGCATCACTTATTTGTATATTCTATTCTATTCTATTCTATTCTATTCTATTCTATTCTATTCTATTCTATTCTATTCTATTCTTTATTTTATTTTATTTTATTTTATTTTATTTTATTTTATTTTATTTTATTTTATTTTATTTTATTTTATTTTATTTTATTTCAATTATCTTTATTTTATTTCAATTATCTTTATTTTATTTCAATTATCTTTATTTTATCTCAACCTACAAGTCTCCTTACCTTTATCTTCCCCCCAGTTCCCTCCTAGGGTGAGTGAGTCCCTGTGTGGTGTTTGGCTGCTGGTCTGGTTTAAACTATGACACCTGAATAAAGTACCTCTCCATCCATTCTTTCATCACGTCTTTGAAAATCTGCTTTAACATGGAATAAAGACTGTGTCCTGTTCCTGTAAGTCTCAGGCATTTACCAGATTGCAATTTCTCTTCTTGCTACTGTTGTAAAATCACTTTTTAGCTCTTGTGTCTCTGTATTAATAAGGATGGAATTTATGTCACTTAGCTTCAGACAGCTATATTGCAGATGTTTACTTCTGTGCTAGTCATTATGCTCACCTTACATTTGCATCTGTTCTAAACACCCATTTTAGGATAAAGTGACTCCCACCTGACAAGGTACATATTTCCTTCTGCTCGCCACCAGGATAACCTCCCTGACTCATTCAGTTTTATATCTTATGCTGCAGAAGTCTAAAGGGAGCCAAATAAAGCCAGCTTCAGAATCCTGCTCCTTCCTTTGGTTGCAGTTGCTGCTTTAACAGAACTAACATCCAAAGTCACTGATTTTCTCCAGCTAAATTAATTTTGTGCACTGCTGGAAGTAGAGGACGTGTGCTTCAGCTCTTAGAAAGGCTGAGCTCCACATGGGCTCATCGCTGTGCTCGTCCCTGGCACCGTTATGACCATTCTGTTTTCACAGCAAGAGACAGAGGAATCTGGGACAGTGCCCCTGCTCCCCAATTTTTTAAGTCATGATTGTATCCAAAAAACAAAATGATGAGAAAAATCCCTATTTTCACTGATGAATACTTCTACCGGCAATCACTAATATTTTTTGGTGTTGAGAAGTATTCATATGCCATACAAATCTCAGTCTGTTGGCCCTGACTCTCCACTGCTTGTACCTCATGTTATTTTCATTAAGATATTTCTGATTTGATTTGATTTTAAAGATTTTTTTTTAATCTTGAGCATATGTGATAGAAAAGGATGCAAGGAGAAATGTTTCCCTTTTACACTATTTAAAGAGCTAGATTGTTTTAGTAAAGCTACATGGTGCATGGGTCCTCGTGGAGATGAGCAATGGGTGGTCCTGGCTTCCTGGTATAAGATATATCTTTGTGAGCTCTGAGGCTCTGAACCTGAAGTGTAGGGCAGAGGGAGCTTGTAAGCCTGTAGAGCTAGAAACATGAATCACATACGAATGTGAAGTGAATAACTCACTTGGGGGCTTACATTTCCTAAGAGCCTCTGCGCTTTTAATGACATTTCTCGGTAACCCTTTAATCTTTTAAAATATGGTCCCAAAGTTGGTATTTGTCTCACCTGAATTTTGTGATCTAAAAATTGTCTGGTAGTCTAGGCTGCTCAGTAACTGAGTAACACTCTTTTCAGTTGCTAAAATGAGGGAGATGAGTCAGTCCCACCCAGGTGCTGGAGGGCCCATTTCCAGTAGCTCTGGAGAAGAGTCTGTGTGAGCAGAGGGTCACATTTAGAGGAGCACAGTTTGCCCACACAGAATTGCAGTATAAAGGGAGTTTTTTCCTTGCTTGTATTGGATGCTCTGGAACATACGTTTACAAGCTCAGAATGGTAGAAAAAATAAAAATAATTTTATCAGTGAACTACTTTGTGTGCTAGGCTGAGCAGAATGATTATTATGTGGACTGGATAATGGGAAATGTTTGGCAATTTGAAACTAGACTGAATCACTGAAAGCAGTCCCAGGTACGAGACACAACGGTTGTGCGTTGTACAGTTGTGGACTATGCAAACATTGTGCCTCTGTTAGATATGTCCTGGAATTCTTAACGCAGAAGTTTCTAAAATCAAAACTTTTTATTTCTGTGGTAGTGATGGAGGTTTAAGGACAGAAGTGTGCATCTCTGCTATGTTTGTTTTTATTTTCCTGGTAAATTTTATAAAAGATGTAGGCATGCAAAAGCAGGCAGAAGGAAGGCATGTAGCCAGCATTTCCTTTTCTCATGTTCTTTTTGCTTTGAGTCCTTTGCTTTGAGGTATGACTCCATATCTTTTAACAGAAAACTAACATAACAACAATTGACTTTCTGACTCGCTTTATCTATTTATTTATTTATTTATTTGTTTATTTATTTATTTATTTTCTTAGGGGATGAAAATCTGAGGAAATAATTTCTTTCAAGAACAGGATGAAAAATACTGTTGTTCATGTCAATTCCAGAACTTTCAGACTTTAACATGAACCCAGTTCTGTCCCCTCTGTTCAGTTTGAGTGCTTACATGGACGTTAATGTTGTTGCATCTGCTCATTTTTCAACATATAGTGATCTGTCTGTAGCATCAGGGAAAAACAAACAAACAAACAAACAAACAAAACACTAAAAAGAAAGAGAAAGCTTGTAAAACAGCTGTGGGAGGCTCATGCCCTGCAAAATTTCTCTTGAGGCTATTCTTTATTCCTGGAGTTATGGGTCAGAGATAGACATCTCTGTGTTGGAAGGAAAATAAGGTCAAATCTAGTATCTATAGAGTGCCTTCTGACTGTCATTCAAATTTGGTGAGCCCTACAACACAGTACAAGATATCAGCCTTGTACATCTGTACATCTGCTATAGGTTGTAGCATTTGATGCAGGGAGTGAAGGAGTAAGCCAGATCTGCCCATAATAGATATCCTGGAGGAGAACACAGTGTGCCTTTGTGCTGTAAGTGTGGCTAACTCCCCTGAAAAACACCTCATGGACGAGGCACTGAATCTATTTCACTGTACTGTTTTTGGAAAAAAATGTGTATTTTTGATTAATCAGCATTGATATTAATGTGCTGAATTACAGAGTTTCATATGAGCATTGAGGAAGGACCAAATAAACAAAACCAGTATCACTAGATAGCTTAGCAACTTTATCTTCAGGATCTAAGCTCTTTAAAGAACCTTATTTCATAAAATGTAAACATACTAATATTTTCTGCTCAGATGGCAGCTGATGAGCAAGAAAATTCTCCAGGTACTTTGTGTTTGCTTTGGCAGCAAAGCAAAAATATAAGGCAAAAGTCGGAGGATGGCGGTCAGATTTGCCCTCAGCACCTTGTGAGATATGGTGCCTTTCTGAACCCCAAGTGCTGGAGTGATAAGACTACATGACAATCTGAGTTTTCCTGTTTCATATCTGGGTCCTTGGGTTTGAAAAGAAAAGCTTGAAAGCATTGAATCTTCAGTTTCGTGAACAAGTAAAAATAGCCCACAAAGGAAAAAACAAACAAACAAACAAACCACCCAGCAACCTTGAAATATATTTTTTTACTTTAAAACACCATGAAATTCTGGGCTGATGTCGTGAATTTTGAAAACTTGCAATTAGCTGTGTTTCAATCGAGCTTGAATCCAGTTGTTTGCGCATATTATTAATGAATAACTCTTATTGTTTAAACTTGCACCAGTTTACCAAGACTACCAAAAAATGATTGACTATTGGTTCTCATGGATGTAGCCATACCTTTCGCTCTCTTACTCCAGGATGAAGCAAGCTACTGTTGGAGGCTCGAATGAGGATTCCTCTGTTTCTTTTCAGTACTGTTAGTTGGAGTGTGGGGTCATGCAAGCTGAAAAACTGGTCCTGACTTTCCATGTCCACAGCTTCCCGCTTATCCACAGGCCTATGAATGGCCCTACAGAGCTCAGGCTTTTCTGGTGCTGCTTGGTCTTTTGAAGCTGGCAAATCTACTTGGTAATCTAAATCTAAATCTACTTGGTAATCTAAATCTAAAATAATCTAAATGATTATTCTGCAATTGCAGCCTGTTTGGGTGTAAATAATCCTATTACAAGTAAAATATGTCCTTAAACCTGAAGATGAAGCCAAAAGGCAAAAAGCAGCCAAATCACACTCTTCAAAGAGAACTGCTCTGCTCCAACAACGTCATACATTGAAATCTTATTTAATTTATAGAAACCCACATTCTTTTTTGAATTCTTAGAATAATATCTTAACTAAAAAAAAAATAAATGGACAAAATATAACTAAAATATAACTTTTTTTTTTTTTTTTTTTTTTTTTTTTTTTTTTTGGGCTTCAGAGAAGGTAAATTTATTTTTCCATTTAGTAATAAGGAGTTTAAAGAGATACTTCATGGAATTTAGTGTTGTTCTGAAGATACATCAAGTTATTTTCTTAAATTGCTGAAGGTCATCACTTGTGACAGGAAATTTACAGAGGTTTATTCAGAAGCGCAGCCACTTCCTGAGATTTTGACATTCTCCTTGGTTCAGATTTGAGAAATAAAGTATTAAGCTGTATTTCTGCATTTCTGAATGTCCTGGACTAGCTCCATGGGAATGAAAGCTCTTGTGTCACAGATGGCTGCAGAGAAAGGGCAGGGAAATGGCTGTTGCTACCCAGTGTTTGTCCTGGCATCTTTGCTGTTTGCCTACCAGCCATTTAGAATGCAATAATGCTTTCCATGAGTATAAAACTGTGGCAACTTATTTGGAGTTATGTTTAAATTCCATGTTGGCTAAATACATGGAGGGGCATTTTTTTTTTCTGTTATTTCTTTAACAGCTGTGGAGTCTCGGCCTCATGCAATACCGTCTGCAAACCAACATGGTATCCAACATAACAAGGCTCCAACATAAAAATGCTTCCTAGATCTTCTAACACAATACAAGCACTAAAAGAAATAAGCAGTTGGCATAAGATGTTTAATATTTTCCACAAAAGCTTTAGATTTTACTCTCTTGAGTAAAAGGCAAATATTTATAGACAGGTCAGGTGAAGGGGTCTACACTTTCATTTCAGTGCTAATCGGAGTGATGACCCCATGTCCTGATAATGCAGTGATGTGCTTAGATACAAATCACTAACTGAGGCACAGTACAGCTAAATCTCTTTGCATTTCCTTAACACTACCAGCCTGATTGTACATGGGGCCTAAGCTTACACCTCTGTTCCACAAACAGTTCTTGGTACTACTTCTTCCTCAAGTAACTCCAGACTTTTCTTCCACTTCTCTGTTTGCACTCTCACTTGATGATACCTCCTGCTTTCCAGCCTGCTGTGTTCATTCTCCAAGACCCAGCTGATCCACATCTGGGACAGAAACCTTTATTTTTCTGTCTTTATATTTGCAGAACATCTCTCACCCAACGGAGATACATAGAGAACCTCCTTCTGCTGGCTGGATGGGATGAAGAAGTTCTGTGCAATCTACTACCTGAAGTTACTGTATTTTGCTCCTCTAGTACATTCTTACAGATCACAGGCATTGTGAAATTATTAATGACTGAGGACAGTCATATCCACAGCCCAAGAAGTGGCTTCATGCTCCTGTGCAGGCGTTGATGAAGAGGTGGCTGTGTTTGGCTCTGATAAGCTGCAGGGTGAATTGCAGGGTTGGAGACAGGAAATTGTAGACAAGAGACCTTTGAGGACAGCTGGAGACTTTACTGCTAATTGTCTGATCTAGTGAGATATTCTTGGCATATAGCTTTGTGACAGAAGGAATCGCAGTGGCTGATTACCAGCCAGAAATACCTAAACATTAAATCCACCTTGTGCAAGGGGATGAGAGAATTGTAGGTGCTTGGTGTGGGAAAAAGGCTGGGAGGCACACAGAATTATTTGCAAGGATCCACATGATCTCATTATGTACCCTCCAGGACCATACACCTTCGGTGCATTCAAGCGGGAGATTCCTGGTCTCCACATCATCACATCTGAGTAAGGAACACACCGTAGCCTGTGTGTTTCCACATAGCACCAGAGAAATTTTGGAAGGACTTTGTTTATCCTTAAAAATCTCCTGAAGCTCGTATCCTAGTAATGAAAGATGCCATTATTTATAATAAAATGTGGTTATCAGACTTCACTTGATAGACATCCTGTTACTGATTTTATTATCAACTGAAATTAAATTGTGTTTGATTTTAATATAAGTATAGAATAAAGGGATATTTTAGTAAAAATAATTTTACATTTATTGTATTTTGAATCTAGCAACCGACCACTACTCTAAAATCCCCTGTACAACCCTGTACCAAGGCTGAAGGGACTGGTCATAATTGTTTGGTAGGAACGGTTAGAACCTAGGTAACAAAACATGAGGTGATTTGTAAACTGATTTATAATACATACATAGGACTAAAAGAATGCAAGTAGTTGTCAAGGTCCAGGATTAATGGGAACTGAGGGAAGTAACCGTAACAGCTTGCAGGTACCTGCCAAGAAAACTGTGTCCTTAAGCAAAAGGTAGTTCTGGCAGGGGGAGATTGCGACCACTGACTCATGGACCACCTACTCACATTACATCCCAGACCCATTTCTAGACATTTCTGACCTTTACTGCGCAGAATCGGAAGTAGGAGGAGAGTATGTTAATGATTTCTTAGAAGTTGTATGCTTATGTATAAAAACTTAATGAATATGTATGAGTGAGTTCTATATAAGATGTGTGATTCTGGTGCCTGGCACGTGTTGTTGGTGAGAGCACTCCCCTACATGTCCGGCCGTCAATAAAGGAGTGTCTGCTTATCTGCATCAAATTGGTGTCGATAAGTTATTTTTATCCCGGATTTTGGTGACAATCCCATTCCTTTGGACATGCAAATCTCTTAGCTCATTCAGGCACTACAGCAGGACCTTGCAGATATTTACAAGCTCCCAAGGCTTCATTTTTTCTCTCTCTCCCAGTCTGAGGAAGAGCCAACACCTGTCTCTTTGGTTAGAAGAATAAACTGGAACATTGTTTATGACAAGACTCAAGAAGGTGTGAGTCCAGGTCTAAAGACACCTACCCTCAAAGAATGACCCAAGTCTAGCACAGTATGCAGTTGGGTAATGTGTGCTACCTGTACATTACTTGGTACTCTTCCCATTCCAGAGCTCCTGTCAGTGCCAACACCATAGCAAAACCAGCACAAGGAAAGGGTTGGGCATCAATGCAACTTGTCTGCTTTGTAGAGCTGCAGTCCTAAAAGAAAAATAAAACAGAGAGGAAGGGAACAACTGTGAACCTGATCTTAGCATGCAGCTGAAAGCCAGATTTCTCATGGGCTGAGTACTTGAGGTTTTTGAACAAATGTGTTTGTCTTTAATTTGAACAACTGCTGATAGATTGTCTTTGTTTCTGCTTCTGCAGTGAAGTAGGATTTTGTGTATAGTCATTGTGCACAGAAAGGTTTCCAGACAAAAGTGTTCAACTTGCATGGCACATTGGTCCTCAAACAGAAAAAAAGCTAGAAAATCTACAGTCCTGGGCTAAGCATGTAGATTAAAATGTATATAAATATAGCGGTATCTTCATATTCAGCTGATCTGTTATATAGGAATTGCCATTCTTTGTGAGTTTTCTCAACATGTGAATGATTCCTGTCTGAAAGACAGACATACACCCCCAAAATGAGTCTAGTGGGTTTTCCAGATCTGTGCTTTATTAGTCTCTAGACCCATTTCTCCTTGTCTTACCCCTTCCTATCTCAACAATTTGAAGAACTATGAAAACTGTTGAAGAAATGAAATTCTGAACGGATGAAATCAACTCAATTATCCGACAAACTGTTGTAGAAACTTGTAAAGTTAGGGTCTACACCTCATTATCTAATAAATAGCTAGGAGGAGCTGGCATTTCTGTGATGTAGGGCAGCTACTGTATTTTATGCTGCAGGATGAATTTGTGCAGTCTTTTCCTGGACTCCACCTCCTCTTCCACTGTTTGGACTGTATAGGGCGTGAAATGGGCTGATGATATTCTCTGCCCTTCATGATTACTGAATGTTATTTCAGGGAGAACACCAGTGTTTCCTATATCCCAGAGAAAGCATGTTACAAGTCAGTGACTCAGAATATAAGCAGTGATTTACCACTAGTTTATTTTCAAGAAAACATCCCAGAAACTTTTCCCTAGTGCTGGGGTATGAACTCTGTGTTTTTACATGTGGCTATTTCAGCAGTGTCCCAGCACTAAGATCCAGGACCAGTTCTCATAAAGCCAACATGCAGGCTTTCACTTCATGGCAGGTTTGTAGTCAGGAAGATCTAAATATCAGGTCTGGCTGGTACTTTAAGCCACTAGAGAAGATAAAAAAACCTTAGATGCCCATGTTGTCTGCATACCCTACCGCTTTGCTCCACCTGCATGCCTGTGTGTGTTCATCATAGTCTCTTCTGCTTTGTAAAGAGCCAAGCACTGAACTTTTCTGGAGTCAGGTCATTCAAGAAAATTTGTTCTGACAGAAGAGACATTTTAAGAGGGTGAGCACTTAACCTCAATCTGAGCTAGTCTCCATTGCACTCAGACTTGGAAATGACATTCTGATCCCACTTGGACTCTTACTGACTTGTTATAAAAATGCCTTCAAACGCTGATCTCAGCTTCTCTCCAAGTGGCTCCACATACTCATGATGAAAGCCAGTTCTAGTGCATTTGTTTGTATAAAAGAAAAAAATAGCAAATATTCCATAAGCAATTCTACATACATGTGCTCCTGCATGACCAAAGGTTTTATCTATTCTTTGGTAACATATCAAATACATTAAGGCAGTTTTGTCCTGAAAAATTTTTATAGTGTGAGAAGGCAAAGAGCATAATTTCAGTAGGTGAGAAGGAGACAGTCAAAACACACAGGATTCAACATATGTGAATAAACTGTTTTTTCAAAGTGTGGGAGCTGGTTGATTTTATTCATCTATAGGAAAAGATGGATAAATCAGGACTTTTGTGGAATCTTCAATTTTAAATGTTGTAAACAGAGCATGACTGCCCTCCACTCTGTCCAGGATGTGCTGGCTGATTTCTTACAGAAGAGGAGCGAATCAGGTCTTCAAGAGGAATTTCAGCGAGACAAAGATTGTAAATTTAAAGCTGAGTAAGATGTAAAGTGTAAATAGGATTATGGGAAACATAAACAAATACACGATAAAGTTGGTTAAGATGAGGGACAAAAGCTGGCCAGACAGAGCAGAGCAGAGAGTCTTTGGACGTGAGGACACGTAGCTGGAGCTTGATGTGAAGCGAAGCCAGAGGTGCAGAGATGTCAACATCTTCCCCTCTCCTTCACAGTCCATCCCTGACTGTGAGACTTGCCCTTTCCCTTCCTTGGTGGGTTAGTTTGCTGACAGAGAACAGCAAGGACAGCCCTGGGGGTATCCGAGCTGGCAACCTCTCTGCCATTAAAATTGGAGGCAGCGTAACTTAATAGAAAAAGTCAATACTGCAGGAAAGAACAAGCCTGAACAGCCCTCTGTGTTCTCCCTTTGCAGAGGGACTGGCCTCGGCCACTGCTTGTATCTGTGGGGGGAGGGTTAGCATGCTATTAGCATATCATTTATTCACTCAAAGAGAGGACTTTGATGCCAGCAGCAGCTCAGACATGATCCCAGGGCAGTTGCATTCCCTCTTTCGGAGGCGTTGCCATGCATACGCTTCCACAGTCGCTGAGATGCAGAAGCAAACAGATGGGTTAGGTGAAAAATGAACTTGGAGCAGCTGAAGATGGTACCAAGGGAAAACAAGACCTCTCGGTGGCATTCACAGATGCCACTCACCCTTGTGTTACCATCTGAATTCTTTGGCAGTGTTTTACAGTTAGCACCGACTTTGCTTTCTCATTTATTGGAATGAGAGGGCTGAGCTTGGTGTTCATGCGATTGCTTGTTTGCATTGCAGGAGCAAGAAGTAGCCCTATTCACAGACCCACCTTCCTCGTTCTGAGGCACCAGGCACCCATTTAATGAGTCCTTGTACAACAGAGCTTACAGACTGTATGTAAGGCAAGACGAAAGGGCAAGGAAAAACAAAACAGGTGAAAAGGACAAAGTAACAACGAGAATTATCATAAATTCAGCTACTTAAAACCATACTAAATGTGGCAAGAATCAAGGCTGGCATTCTCACAGCCTGGTTCTGCTGGGGAGTGTTGTCTGGCATCATAACAGAGGTGAGCTTTTAATTAATATGATCTTGAAATCAGTGGGATATTGGCGCAGTAGGAGTAATGGCTGCACTTCAAGACCTCCCATCTAAAGTAACTTGAGCACTGGAGAAAGAAGTCTTAGATGAGAAACACCAATAAAAGCCACAGCGTATTTCAGACTTCTAAAAACTTTTATCAGAATCACTGTTCTACTCACAAGATGAAGAATGGAAAAATCTGGCCCCTATTAAAGAAAATATCTTGATTAAAATGCTGATTTTAGTGAAGCTTTCAAAGGAGAATCCTATTTAAAGCTACTGTTTCCTCATTTTGATAGATTCCCCTGGGAAATGTACGTAAGGACAACTCCTTTAGAAAACACATTGTGCTGTCCTTTGAACTTAGATGAAATTCCACATGGAAAATATAACAGCTTGGTATTCTTTTTACTAACAGAGTCAGTAGAGATGTATAGGTATGCAGAATGTACCAGATATATATATATATGTGTGTATATATATATATATATATATATATATATATATGAATAATCATCTGCGCCAAAGTAAAGGAAACAAACTCAGGGTTAAAAATGACCAGGAAAAATGGAGTGTGTGTTTTTTCCTGCTCTTACTTTGAGAGCAGAATTCTGAACTGTCAGGTCCTACAAAATCATCCTACCTCTGTTGAAAGAATATGACTCTCCATGAAAAAAACATATGCATCACTGCTTATGCGGTGGGGTAAACATGCTGCATCACGAGCTCTCTATGACAGTGATCAAATAATTTTAAAAATAATGACGATGTGAGATTTGTCTAGAAAGTAGGGGTGAATTGCACAGGAATATCAATAAGCCTGGAACTGGGAAGGTAAACAGAAAGTAGGCTCAGACATAGATTTTAAACTAATCTGGTCAAGTTCTTAACCCAAGCACAGGATTTTATGGAAACTATATTTGTGGTTAACATGCTCATCGTACTCCTGGCTGAAGACCATAATGGGAAAAAGTACTGTAGAGTTCTGAAGCAGGGGGTACCTGTAATTGATTTGGATATTGAATAGCAACTCAGTGGACAAGAGTGGCATAGTCTGTGCTGTTGGATAATTGTGTTGCTTTTTAGCAGTATTTTGGGGAAAAAAATGTATATTGATCATCAAGAAAAAAAAAAAACAACCACAGCTAAATAATATCACTTCTCAGCAATGGATTTGCCACGTGACAGATTTTGAGTGTCCATAATTCTAGAGGTTTTTACTTGCATGTCGCAAGTATCCAATCCCCGGGTGAGGGTCAGTGCCAAGGAGAGTTCAAATGAATTGATTAAGCTAAATGAAGGTCAAAGTGTGTCAAACAGCATCTTACCTCTCAGGAACAGGATTACTCCAAAACCATTTTCGGGACCTCATGGCTTAGGTATTATAGCAACCTATCTTATTATTCATTGCATTGGGTTTTTTAATTCCTGTGCCACCCATAAGGACATTTCCATGGAACCAGGTTCAATAGCTCTTTTATATTTTCTTTTTCCAAGAATGAAAAACATCGCGTGGGGGATTCATTTGACCAAATACAGCCATTTGTTTCCAAGCCAGTCACCCTCTGACTTCCTTTAGCCTCTCTGCAGAGAAAAAACATTTTGAGGGAGAGATTTGTCTCATGTTAAATACATCTAAAGTTATGCCCTCAAAGAGCATATTTCTAGCTTTTCCTTGCAAGCAAGCTGAGAGACACCAGCTTAGATATTCCCATGTACTTTGAAAATATCTAAACTTAACTGAGGTAATTGCCAAGTGTGTTTATTTTGTGGGTTTTTTGTGGTTGTTTTTGTTTGTTTGTTTGGGTTTTTTTTAGGCACCACCAATGTTGTGCTTTTTTCTCATTTCCTGATGAAATTTCTGATTTATGACTACTCTGTCATTACTAGGTGAGAACACAGAGTTGCCTCCTTCCTCCACAGCAGGAGGACATCACTCCATTCTGGAGGATACAGTGCCACCAGCACTTAGTGCTACAGTCATTATCATCGTCACCATTATCATATCAGGGAGCGCTTACTTGTGTTTCCTGAAATACATCTGCTCTGGATGCTGCAAAGCTACCCAAGTAGTACCAGCCAGAAGACTTGATCCTAGCAGGTCTGAAGAACAAGTCTAATCTCACCTCATCGGGTAATTTACTGAGTTATGGTAAGAAATATCTGTAACTAAGAAGAACTATCAGAAAGCAGAGGAGACATGTTATTCAGTAATAACAGCTAACAGATCCCTACTAACATCAAGGATTTACCATACTGTACGCTGTGTAACTTTGACTCTTCCTAAGTATAGGGAATCTTCTTCAGAAGTTATCTGATTAAATGCTACTATAGATCACACATTCCAGTTCTATTTGTCTCTCTCTGACACTGTATTTCATTCTCTCTGATAACATCTGGTTTACTGTGTTTTTCTTGACACATCTGTGCTTTCACATTTGCTAATGGATTTGGGGTTCCAGAGACCTGCCGTTGCTACCAAGTGTTCTCTCTTGGAGAGAAAGAAAAAAAGCGCAGGACTAGATACCTTGGGAACTGTCTGGATTTGTCGTCTTCTGAAACTGTAAAGGCAAACTGGACAAACTTTTGGAGCTCTAAAGGCAAGCCTTTGCTCTCCATATACAGATATCTGCATGATACACTACAACTTCCATTTATATCAAGGTCAAAAGAGGTGATCTAGTGGTCTTCTGCACTTCTGAACTTAAACTCCATGCCAACAAGTGCTCCACATTTCTGTCACTCTCAGATCTTTAAAGTCCATGTGTGTCACTTTTTCTTTGCTGTTGAAACATTTCATAGTTGTGATGTAACCAAGCTGCTATTGGGCAGCTATCAGAACCACAATTATATTGAACTTTTAATAAAATTCTGAGCTGATACCATTCTGACCATGTCCCTGCTATTCTAGTTATATGTCCTAGCAAGGGAGTGAAGCATGTTTGAACCGTATTAGCTGTGGGGGAAAAAAAAAACAAAACAAAACAAAACAAAACATGTCTGGATGAAATAAAAAATGAACCCGAATCTTTCTGACAGCAGATATTTTTACACTTTCCTGGAATCAGCTCAGAAAACAAAGTTCAGAAGAAAATATCAATGGAATGGCTCCTCTTAGGCTGCTTTGGCTTAATCTGAACAGGCAAGAATTGAAAAGCTTTTTGGAAGATCTGATTGTGGGCTCCCGAAGCAAAAGAAGTACAGATAAATAAAGGGAAATATCCAAAGATGACCTGTTTGAGAGCTCCCTGCATCAAGTCTTTGAAATGTGTGTTATCACTAAAATGTTCACCGAGCCAAGTACAGCTATATTTGCCCTCCTACAAAGGCTCCAGGAGACTGGTTTTATGTCTGCTTCTCCTTTCCCCCTTTAAAACAAAACCTAAACAGTTCTGGTCTTTGTTTTTACAGTTGGTTAAAAAAAAAAAAAAAAAAAAAAGCAAGCTTGAAAATGGGTTATTTGAAATGCCCATGAGGAAAATTTGAAAGAGAAACTCAAATCTGCCTGTGTGGGATGAGCCAATTCACATTTTTTTTAAGATCTGTGTTGCCAGCACTCACTGTATGCCAGGCAGGTTTTGGGCCTGATCTTTGTCCCTTGGGCATCCCGTGTTCCTAATCCAACAGCTAAAATGAAACACAAGAGCCAGGACCACAGTTATTCTGAGAGAGAGCCAACAAAAAGCAGTGCAGCGCTGCTGCACTTCTGGATATCATTGTGTGGATAAATTCCATTATTTTTATTTGGATTTCACCTGCAATTGATCAGCAGTATTATGCTTAAAGCTGGTATGTTTATCTTGCCAAGTCAAAGCTGGATCTTGTGTTTTGCCTCTTAAATCTCCATGTCTTTCAGTAGCTCTGTGTATCTGTGTCACTAGTAAGTTAACTGAAGAGCTGACTCCCACCAGATGAAAGACTGACGTTGACAAATCTAATTCACAGCTCTGCTTAGTGATGAAGAAAACAAAATAAATAAATCTTGATCCATCTTTCATTGTATAAAATGACCATTGTATTTTTGTCTGTAAAAGTTTCCATGACTTTCATTTCATACCAAATAGCTATTTGTGAAAACCATCTAGCAAGTCTCAGCAGTCTGAGGAAAGCCCATGAGCACTGCTGCTTAGCTGTCAATATATGTCGGTAGTTGTTGATATTTTGACAGCTGTATTGACAACACAATATTTTGCCTTTTGTTTTCATTAAAACCTTTTCTTACATCTTAACCATTTCTGACCGACACCCCAAAATAAATACAACAAATGCATAAATCTGATTCTTTTTGATTATTGATGTGTTTGGGTTAGTTATTTCCATCCTAGGCACTTGTGGTATCCTGGTTTTACATAAAGGAATTGCTCTTCTCAGGTTTGCTTCGACAGACAGTCAGCCTTCTGCTGGGGCTCTTCTGGCTGAGAACAACGGTGTTCCCCTCCATAGGCTGGGCTTCAGAGACCTGGATTTCTTGCTCTTCCAAAGCTCTTCTGTGAGAACACCTCAGAGCAGGTCTAACACCTCCGAGGATCTCTGCATATCTGCCCAGCATCAGTGCAGCTTGGGGAAACCACAGGAGCATTTCGTACCGAACCCACAACTACCAGGCTACAGCTCTGGCTGCAGTTTTCTTCCTTTCCTCCACTGGGACCTGCTCCACTGGGCAAGTAAATTAATATGAGTTAACCAAAGAAGAAACAGAAACAGCTTAGAGGTTAGGATACTGACCTGGGTGGCAGGAGGCATGAGCACTGCTCCCTTTCCCTGGGATTTGCTTCTGTATGTGCCATTAACTTTCAGAAAAGAAGATATAACTGGGATCAGAACAGGATCCACTCTTCTTCCAGGTCAGATGCCCACTCAGCCAAAAAAATACAGGCCTGATTAATTTTTAATTTTTTTATACAGTATGTGACAGCAATGCTGAGCATCACAAAGGCTGGAAGGAGACTGGGGGAAGTTAGCAAAAAAGACTTGGGGATCAGAGCTGAAAAGCCTCAGTACCAGTGGTTTGTAGGGAAATCTAACCCCTTAATCCTCTTTTTCTTTTAAACCCACTCCATCCCTAGGAAAAAGGCCCCAGCAAAGGGGCTACATCAAGAAAAAAATCCTGTGAAGGTATCCACCAGAGGGAGTTACATGAATGCAACAAACCCAGACTGAAATATAAATGGTTATAAAGAGGCTAGGAAGAGCTGCCTGTGTGCTCCCCAGGACAAGCAAGCTGCTCCCCGCAGCTGCTCGTAAGGAGCCTGGGCTGAACGGAGCAAAACACTAACCCAAGTCTGCATGATCTTAAGTGAATACTCAATGAACTCTGAGGAATTGCTCTGTGCGTTGTATTAAGAAAGTGTTTTATTAGAGTGGGGTCAAAATACTCAGCTCTTTGCAGGATCATATCAGGAAAATAAAAGACTCTGTTTACACCTCGGCTTTTATTTTTCCCTCACTGGTTCACTTATTAGAAAGAAAGTTAATCCAGGGCCAGCCCCGTTTCTGGGAGGCCTGGGGAGGAAGGCTTGGAAGCAAACCCGATTGCTTCCACCCGGGAAGATTTTTTGATGAGGCTGCCTCTGACACGCAGCAACGGCGGCTGCAGAAACCACTGCACTCGCTGCATCCTGGGTCCCTCTCTCAGAAAGAAAAACAATGAAACGATGACACCTCTCCATCCAAAATATAACATAAATCTCTAGTTCAACATGAAGTCTACCTCTGAGATCTTTTTGTCCAATTCATGCTAATACAGTGCATACCATCCCTTTACACACACACCAAAAAAAAAAAAAAAAAAAGTCAAATTGTCAAATTCCTTCCTCCCTCTGCCCTAGAAAGCAGGCAAAGGGTCACAGTGCTAGAAAACCATCATGGAAATATCCCAGATTAAATATACCCTCGTAGAGATGGTTTGGGATTTTTTTTGCATCTCCTGGGTATCCTAGAGTCTTGAACAGTTTCTAAAAGAAATTTAGGAAAAAGTACTAATGTTCACACCGCTGGAGACTTCAGTCCAAATTCTGCTTTGTATTCGAATAAAGGAACACAAGGAGTTAACCCCAGTTATGTGCTCTAACACAGCTCCTGGTTCAAGGCTAACAGAGGCTGTGAGAAGATGTTAAATGAAGGTGATTCCTGCCTTGATGAGATTATTTTCTAATAAGGAAAAAATAAGGCATCACAATATTAGAAAAGGATTAAGCTTTTGCTTCTGTGACCACAAGAACTGTCTCTGGAACAGAAGGAGATGCAGGGAGGGTTTCACTTTAGGACATTCCTGAGCCTGAATTCCAGCCCAGCCGGCCCCCAGCCCAGGGCACAGCCCTTTGTCACCTCTCCTCCCTCTGTAAACCAGGCATCTTAATACCCCTACTTTTCACAGGAATGCTAAATAAAATGCCTTGAAGATGAAGTGCCTGTGTTGCTGTCACGCTGCCAATTCTCCTGTGCTGCGCAGATTCATATGGTAACAGGAGCCAAGGTCAGGGAAGCATTAGTCAGTCTGAATTTGGCAAACGGGGGTGTTGGTATCTGATAGCCCCCACTTGCAGATTAGATTAGCATGAAATGCCCTGCCTGGGTTATCCTTGAAAATCACTTCAGCTACTGCGGGAGATGACTGGTCATTGCATTATCAGGGTGAAAGCAGAACAGTTACTTTCAACATACATTTGCTTCATCAGTCCTGATTTTCCAGGTTGTTAGTGCTGGTTCAAGCCTATATGATTTGAATATAAATATCCCCAGTCTTTTTAATGGGGTGCTACCAATCTGTTCATATTTAAGCTAATTTTTTAATCCCTTTTTTCATTACTTTCAAGCATATCCAAGGGGCAGCTACTGACAGGCCATTTTCATTGGTGGCTCTCTCACTGTGGAGGGCTTGTTGGTCCTATCCATAGGTGTAAGGTTTTGTACAATGAATTACTGCAGATAGACTGTAATTTAACACCCATTGAGCCTGTACATCCATGAGGTGCAGAGCAGCACAGAATACTACCTCAGCAAAGCAGAGCATCCACATCAGTGTAACTCTTTACCTGACAAGCCCTGACATAAACAAGGTGGATGAGCTTGTGTGCAATGTTCTCTGTCCATTGTGCTCCCAGTGTCAACTAGCTGGGCCCTGGCCATCAGGCAGCATGCTCCGCTGCTCTGTGCGATGAGAGGCTGCTGGCAAGTTTATCCTTTGCTGCTGGGTTGCAGAAAACATCTGGGATACCAGCAGGTAACTTTAGTCCTGTGACAGGAGATGAGCAGGTCAGGTCTATGAGACATCTAGCAAGAATATCCTTTGCAAATCTAACATATTTATTTTTAAAATATTTTCTTGATAGAAAGGCAAACATTAAGAATGAAGAAGAAAATCCCAAGTGGGTTCTCAATGCTGTTTGCCAGTCACCTTTAGTCAGCTGTCACTTGTAGTCTAGGGGAAAAGCTAGTCTTTTGAAGTGCTACTGATATATTAGAAAACTAAATATTTGCACTGCCTCTCCGTGTCTCCATCAGTCTCACATAAGTCTCCAGGTTTTCTGTTAGCAGTCGTGAAGGTTGCAGTTCTGATGCCAGCCCTGCTGTGCTCACCAGGAAGCTGGGACACAAAGAGGTGGGGAGAGAATATGGATCTAAGTCACCTCTCTACTTTCCTGCCCCTTTGCATAAAACATTACAGTTAAATTGTCAAGTTGCGGTGGTGAAAGCAGGGACCGTGCCGCCTTGCAGTGACACAGTGCTTCTGCTCTGCTGTCTTCCTGTCTCTT
>NW_020799091.1:7189959-7196108 GCF_003259725.1 Athene cunicularia | reverse complement strand
TCCAAGGGCGTACACATTTTCATCCCCTCTGCAACAGTGGAAAAGCACAAAGCAAAATAACAAGATTGAGCCAGTGTCAGTATTAACAGGACATTGGGAAAATGCCATTAAACCTGGTCTAGAGCGTTTCTAATTTAATTCTGTGGGAGTCTGGCAATAAATATATGTTTTTATAGGAGTTCCTTCTACTCTACATATCCTGACCCTCATTCAAGTAAGTTACATATGGTACAGGAGTATGAAATAATCATCCCCAAAAGAAGATATCTTCCAGCTCCAAAGTCATTCTGTCAGAGACCTGTTTTGCTCTGTGAAGGCAAATTAGCTTCCAAAAAGCAACATGGTTCTGAAGGGACAATATTACAAAATCAAAGTGCGTGTGAGGAAAAGCCAAGATGAGGCCAGGAAGGCTTTCAACTGTTGGTAAATACTCCCTCCCCTTTACCCTCTACCGCTCCCTTGTGCCTTTTTTTTTGTTGGCACAAGAGAAAAAAAAAAATCCTGATGAAGCCACAAATGACACAAGGCAGATTTAATTTTTGCAATGAAACCAGTGTGAAACAGCATTGGGCTAGATTAAAGCCATACAAACCGAGGATAAGTCAAAGCAGTTTGTATAGAAGGATCCCAGGACAGCCACAACATTGCTGAAGATTGTGATGGAAGCAGGGCCAAGAGTCACATGGACATGAGTCCTTGCAAAGAGTCTTTTCTAATGTAATCAAAGTTAAAATATGGTCCCAAATAAAATTGCTGTAAATAAGGAGAAACCTCATTAGTTCCAGATGGCATTGTAACCCTTAGTTTCAGAGAAAATCAAAGCCAACATGTTGAAGAAAATAACTGCCCTCTTTGGCCCATCTTACAGAATGAGGTATTGGCATCAGATCACCTCTCTGGATATGGAGATGGTTATTCACATACATACTCCTTACAAAATAAGAAAAGAAAAAACCACACACACACACCCCCAAAAAAAAAAAAAAAAAAAAAAAAAAAAAAAAAAAACCTGACTTCTTCACATTTCTGTTATAGTCTGGTCTCTACACATTTCACCAGGTAAGACCATGGGATTTTTTTCTTTTATGCCTGATAAATTTTGATTGTTTCAAGCCTGGATAAGTCACAAATTTCCATCTGAAAAGTGGGTTGTACAGTGCACAGCTTTTAGCAGGAATAGACGTCACGATTATCTGTGCCCTGATTATCTCTGAAGCGAGACAACCAAGTTTATGAGAAAACCAAGGGTGGCTCCACTGAACCCAATCACATAACTTAATAGGTTCAGGATTTCACCCCAAACATTCCTCCTGCAGTTTGCAAACTGAACCTGAATCTGAAAGTCAGGTTTGGCTTTCTTTCACTTTTCCATCACCAGTAATCTGTTTGGACTTTCCCAAACAGTTGTGTTTATAATACATACACAAGAAACCCACTTTAATGCTGTGAACGTGTTGTCCCTGCAGAGCTCTCAAGGAGAAGCAGCAGTGCAAGTTTATTTTAGTCAGTCAAGTCAGTTGGTAAGGTCCTGTGTATATGCAGGAATTCAATCTGCTGCATAAGCAAGGGCCAGACATGTTTACATGTTTCCATAGTCACTTAATAGCCACCACACACAAAATCCCCATGTTTTGCACACTTTCAGATGAATAAAATTCCACCTGGATCCTAGCCTTCATCCTGCTCTCATTAAGACTTCCCTAGCTTTAGCTAACATCTGGGGTTCAACAGAATGGTAGCTACACATAATTTGCCCAGATACACAGTATTAAACTTTTGCTCAGTTCTGGCTGGTTTTTTTGGCCATCTCAGTTTCTATCTGTACCTCTAATTCTCAAAAAACACTGTAAGACAGCCAGTTCTATTTTCAAAGTGGTGGGTTCTTCTTTGCCTTGCCTTGGTCTGTATGTGGCAAATTCTTGTTCATGAGCTGCCATGTAACTTTTTGCTGATGCTACTTTTCTTTCCTCAGCTGGTACTGCAGTGTCTCTTCCAGGACCAAGCAAAAAAATATATTTGAAAGTTTTCAGAAACTTTGCAGGTTATAGTTTCTAATTTTATTAATGCCTTTGCTTTGTGTGAAAGTTGTTGACTTCTCAATGAATGAGAGTAGCAAAACTAACTGAAAACATCATACTTCACCAAAAACACAGGGATTGCTCTAGGGGCATAAAAACAAAAACAAAACCCAACTTTTGCATGGCTGTGGCCTCTGCTAAGACTCACATGCCTTTTCTGAGGGACTCTTCTGCTGGTCTGGGGTGCCTCAGGGCACTGCGTGGTGGCAGTGCTGCAGCAGGTCCCCAGCACTACAGTGGTCCAAGCACCTTTCTCCGGCAGTGAGGTGGCACCTGAAACCATGGATTCTTCCTGGAGGGTGTCAGGAAAATATTCACACAGGTTGTACCTCTCCTTCATATCAGTGTGACACCAGTGTCTGAGACTTAGCCAAGTGATGACTTTACTGCACACCTCTCAGCATCATTGTGAATTGCCTTGCAGACAGCAATGGCTCAGATGAACCCAAGCAAGACCAAAGTGATTCTGGTTAAAAAGGTGAAATGATTTAAAGAGCTCACTTGGACACTGACTTCACATTGCTCCATAGCACATATCTCCCCATGTTGAAGAAATGGAGTTCTCAGAATCCATTGTTCAGTTTGGCCACAGGACGACACTTTCTAAAAGCACCTAATTTCATCTCTGACAAGCTAAGAAATGCCTTTATTTCCTCCTGGATGAGGTCTTGGTGACCAATGCCTTTATGACCTCCTGTTTGACCTGCTGTGATTCCCTATTTGAATCTGAATGTAAAGACAATAGAAGCCCAACTCAGCTTGCTTTCTCCATGCTTTGGTTTTCCCTGAACACAGGTGTCCTCACTGGCTCCCGGGCAGATTCTGGTACCAGTAATTAAGCCCATTTTAGTTGTATTATCTCAGGAATAACAAAAAGCTTAAGACAAAATAAATAAGCTGGGGTTTTGGGTTTTTTTTTCCCCACTGGAGTCTATTAGAGGAGATCAGACAAATTCAGTCCCTGAGCACCTTTAGGAAATTAGGTAGAACCTTCCTGCCCAGATCAGCTCTGTCAAAATGTGACTCAGTCTCTGTCTTTGCAAGCGATTGTTTCTGTCTCACCTGCAAGGTCATCTCTGGATTAAAATATTTGCAGTTTATTTTTGATTAATATTCACCATCTGAAGTCAAATGAGGAAGGCATCTCATCCTTCAAAACACTCATTTACACAGATCTAACTAGCTCTTCCTGTGGGACCGTGCCAGTTACATGAAGCTGAACTTCCTAAATAAAGCTAAAACCAGTTATTAGGAAAAAAAAAAAAATTCCCTAAATACTAGGAAATGAGGGAAAAGCCATTAAACATGGAAAAGAAGGGCATTTATTATTCTTTCCAAAGCTTTGTATTACAATTGTCACTGTTACAATAGCAACTATATAGAACAATTCAGATAAGAATCCCCCTAAAAGAAGCATTGTGTGGAGTCCTTATAGTACAAGGCAATCCCCATAATAGCGAGGAGATTAATGTTGAAGGGATTGAAGTACTTCACAGCTGAATGTCCTGTCAGTAAAGTTGGATAATAAGCCTTCTTTTCACACACCATTTGCCTTTAGCAAAGGAGGAAAAATTAACCTGCATGGTGCACCGCACTAATGACTTACAGTATTCAGGATAGGTCACTTTGGATAAATCTGCCTGGGGGACCTTGGGCAGACGTGGACTCACTTGCCAGGGCTCAGGGCAGGTGGGACATCAGCCAGCTTTGACCCGAAGGCTGCACGACCGCGTCAGCACGTGCTGAGGTTGTGTTCCTCTGCCGGGCCGGTGGAACCCATGGGAGAGGGCAAAGAGCAGGGGATAATTCCATAGATAGAAAGAATTGACAAAAAGAGCGTTTAAGTGACTTTCTTAAGGTCACACAGAGGCACTGGCTGGATGACAACAGGACACAGTAGTGAGGACCAACAAGAGAAACCTCCTTTTCTGTAGGGTGGGCAACCCAACGCTGTCTGAGCTGGGTTTGGAAAATATGTACAGATAAAGCATTTGTCTCCTTTCCTTTCTGACTGTGCTGGCTGCAACTTTACCAAGTTTGTATTTTTCTTCATCAATTTCTTTATGATTATCCGTGTTCTACCACTGGAGCCTGGGGTGAAGTGTGAGATACCAGTGGGGAAGGTGAGTGCACACAGAAGGAATGCAAGTGTCGGAGGAAGCCAGGCTGCCAAACAGCATCTGCGTCTGCTGCTGAAGGCTACATCGGTGCTGACACACTGGGTTATTTCTGCTGTCATATTACTCGAGTGTCTAATTAAAGACAAGGTTAAAGAAACAGTCTGAGATTTAAAGTTGTGAATACTTACTTATGAGCAGAGATTTCAGATTTTGCTCTAGTGTTTAAAAGGTCAGAAGCTTTATAGCTCCTGCTAATCTCCACTGAAATGCATCTCAAACACTCCCTCAGGTAGCACAAGCTTTAGGACACTGGGACAGCAGAAAAACATTCCTCTGCCAGGGCTAATCAGAAAAGGTTGCACTAAATGAGAAACTTGGATTTTTCAGACACAAAAATGCTTGATAAAAACAGTGGGCTTTTTTAAAATATAGGGAATTAAGCAGGGTTTTATTGCAATCAAGTCCATGTATTGTTTAATGCATAAAGTGCAGGGATAAATAATATTTTTCCATTAGGCTTTACTTGGAAATCAAAATAAGTACAAAATCATATTTTAAATCTAGCTACTTATCCATGCCAAGAGCATGAGTCACACACGATGGTATTCATGGAGAAGCCAGAAAAGCTTGGAGAAATATTTTGGTGTTAGGTTTCTGTTCCATATCCAGAACCAGACAAATCAAACTGTCTAGAGGGTGAAATCTGAGAATAACAACAGTGGTCAAGATTTTCAAACTCAGGTGCCTATGAGATAATTCCATTCTGGAAGACTTTGATAAAAGATAACATCATTGCTTGAAATTTTGACTCCTACAAAAATTCCAAAAGGTCAACAGGCACCAGAGGTGTGCACTGCAAAAGAAACTGGGGTGGGATTCAAGTACCCACTTGTAGGTGTTTGCACATGAACTAGGGACTGTGCTCCCATTGTAGTAAATATGGTTGGTGCCTCCAATAAAATCATAGTCAATGGAGTTTGGAAATTACTTCCTTGACTATCAGGTGACTTCTTCAGGGTACACCAAATTATGCTGAAGGGTCCATGGTCTGTATTAGCTGGATCTCCACTGAGTACAAAGGGAGCCTAGACACTTAGACCTCATTTACACACCAGCACTTACATGTTTTAATATGTAAGTGAATCCCGTAACAGATGTTAAAATATGTGTAACTGTATTCAAGATGTCTCAAGCTATGAGTAAACCAGTTGTGTCTCAGGTATAGCCACTCCATACAGAGGTTACTCCTTTTGTATACACCACGCTCTTCCCCTCACACATCTGTTTCTTTACAGCAAGGAATCTGAGGTTCTCAAAGTACCCCTGAACCAAGCCCCAGAGGTGAACACCATAGTTCACAGCAAAATGCCAGGAGAGTTGTTTCTAGCTCTGTCCAATTGCCTTACTGTGCCTTGTGTCTACAGGTAACAGGCTTGAAACCTAAGTTTGAACTTCAGCCACGGGAAAATGGAGTCAGCACTAACACCAGTTAGCCCGGGCTAACTACTTTGCACTGCGCTGGTGTGAAAGGTATTGAGATTCGTGACAAAACCACTTTCTATCATGCTGTTTCCATGAAACCAAACATACACAAACACTGTCCTACCAATCCTTGTAGCCTCTCTGGCATATATTAGAACTGGCCTAAGCTTCCAAGTATTTTTAAGAACTCTTCAGATTTTGTTTTTCTTTTTTCTTTTTCTTTTTCTTTTTTTTCCCCATTTATCCATTTTCACAACTTTTTTTCCATAGGAAATTGTAACAGAAGCCTGATCACTGGCTCTTGTTACACGGACCTTTAAACCTCTGCAGGGTGACACTGGAAATCAAGGGCTTCTTATGTTCATAAAGTTCCCTGCAATATCTAATCTATATAACAAAGGACAGGAAGAGAGGGAAAATCAGCCCCGAAGTGCCCAGAGTTAAATGTCCGAAAGGGTGAGGAATGCTG
>NW_020799091.1:7160803-7189909 GCF_003259725.1 Athene cunicularia | reverse complement strand
TTACAATGCTGCCAGAGAAGCCAGCTGGACTGCTTATGGGTGGTCCAGACACCAGAGACATGGGAAAGAAGAGAGAGGTCTCTCCAACACAATGCTGAGAAGAGTTAAAGATGCAGCAAATTGTGTGCGTCCCTGCCACCAGCAGAGGAAACGAAAGTGGGAGGGGAGCACATGACTGCCACGGCTGCCAGCTGGCCGGCAGCAGGAGTTCCCGGGCTGCTTCTGATAGGCTAGAGATATCCCAGTCAGCTCCATTTTCAGTGGAGAACTGACAATATGCATTCCAGGAAAACCAGTCCTGGAAAAACAGTGGCTTTTGGCACTAAAAAGGCTTAAAGCAGAGACCTGAAGACCAAGTCTCAACACACGCTGTGTGTTAGGAACCTGCAAAGGTTTATCTGAGAAAGCGCCTTCCTTGGCCACGGTGTCTCTGCATTTAGCTTCAATACATCAAGGATATCTTTTTAATATCAGCAGGACTCATTTCAGCTAGTGTTTTACAGAGAAAGACTAAGTAGATTTTGCAGGCCTCGCAAAGGTCAACACCACATTAGTCCTCACCATCTGTGGCTTAATTAACTATAGCTTCCTCTGGCTGCTTAGAGGTTTTCTGATAATTTAGGACACGAATTAAATGAAAACTAGTACACAACCAACTAGAGAGTCCTGTTTACAATGCTTACGCAGTATGCAGTGCACATGGCAATGAGCATTTTGTTAGTACTTTAATGGTAGAGGAACCACATTTAAATTACAACAGTGCAAATGAAAAATTCCGAGATCAAAGTGTCAAAAGCTCGATCCTTCAGTTTTCTTGTTTCCTAAGTATCTTGAAATCAGTTTCTATAAATGACCCCCCCACCTGTTGTTTTCCTTTTTGCACCAAATCATTTGTACAACTGCATGGAACTTCACCTGCATAGAAATTAAATTTTGAAATTACAGTCTGAAAAACAAGGAACAAGGTAAGTCAACACCTGCCAACCAACTGTCACAACAGTCTTCAGAGAGCAATGTGCAGCAAAAAGTATTGTTTTTAAAATCTAGACTGCTAAGACTTTATACTAGTCCTCTAATGCCATCTTTTAGAAATTATTTTTCTTGCATTAAAGAAAAAATTAAATACCTCATGTGCACCCATCCTCAAACACATCCATGCATGTTTTTACCCCTCGTTTGAAAGGTCTGTACAATTCTCCCCTTGTTCTCATTCCTTTATAACTAGTCATTCTTTTTTCCTCTTCTCTTTCACTGTGTCACCTGACATATCGGATTATATCACTGACCTGTAATCTCTTCCACCGATTATAACTTTTTAACAAACCTTCAATCTTAATATTGTCCTGCCTAATATCTGAGTGAGCAGGGGAAAAAAAACACAAAACAGTGACCTGAAAATCTGTATAGGCAGTATATAAAAGATCTTAGCAAGAACACCACCTATTAACAGGCAGTATTGCTCTGCCATGCTCCAAGACGTTTTTCCCCAGTGGCAAAAGATGAGAATCTAACTAAAACACAGGAAAACTGGCAGCAACTGGCACCCCTGAAGGTATCACTGGTCAACAGTATATTCCTCCTTCCCTTCTGCCAAGTGAAAGGCCACCCCAGCTGCCAGGCCGCTGCAGGCAGGAGGTCAGAGAGGCGCCGAGGGCTGCGGGGCTGTGCTGCTCCGCACAAGCCAGCCCAGAAACGCCTGTCCAGAGGGGACGGCTCCAGGGAACACACCCACCCGAGCCACCACGTGCCCCTGCAACTAGGGCAACCTCCCTCCCGCTCCAGGCTTCTCATGAAGGGCAACGCCAGCCAGCAACACCAAGGCTACAGAAGGCAAGAAAGTTTTTTGGAGAGATCCTAACTTCCAGTTTACCTTAAACAGCTTTGTCTGAGCTGAGAGAAGAGGCTTAGGCTTACCAGACGACGCTAGTGCTTTCTATGTAAACCCAACCCACACTTGACCTATTTTCTGCTGTTCCCAGCGCGCAGTCACAATTTACCTCGTTCAAATCCAGCAGCTGCTGGGCTACATCTGAACCAGTTAAGTCAAGCTTGAAGGCATAACCCTGACCCCTAGACCAGAAACACAGTGGAGCTGAGGTCAGCCCTGCTCACACGTGCGCGGAGGCACGCCGCGTGGGGAAAGGCAGGGACAGGCAGTGATGCTCGCTGCGTGCAGAGGCCAGGCAAGAGAACAGGGGTAACGAATCCTTTCCCAGCAAGGGGCTCTAAATGCATTGTTCCAACAAGGACAAATGTTTAGAGACATTCTGGACCGCAAACATTTAAGATTAGGGGTTATTTTCAGCCTGTCCAGCAACAGTTTTGTTTCTATAAATAGACAGAACTACAGGGAAAAGAGATGAGGGCTAAAAATTTTATAATTTTCCATCTGTCAGTAAACTTAACATCTCTCAGGAAAAGCTATCAACAATTTTTCTTTTGCTCCCTACTCTTCCCTACGCCTAATACTTCTCCCACACAGTCCTACTTCCTTCCTCACTTCACCTATTCAATAATTAAAGAGTTGACACCGATTTTAATTATCATGTTTGAGAATTAGGGGAGCAGGACTGCATATGCTTCTCCAAGTCATGATTTCAGGCTTGAATAAGCATCACTGCACCAATTAGTTCAGTTTTGGAAGAATAACTCAGAATCAGAAAATTTCTATTAAAAACACGAAATACTATCCTATGGAAAATATATTAAAGTTAGGAACATAAACATATAGGAAAAAATCTGACTCATAGTCTAATATTCTGCCTGATTTTAACAAACAAAAACAGAAGTATTTGCCTTCCTATAAGACTACCAACATCTCAGGTGAAACGGGCACGCTAGAAAACTTGCTTTTTACAAGTCAGCTCGTTATTCCTGTATCTGTAGATGAGAATCTAGTATGGAAAGGCAGAAGGGAAACAAGAGCAGTATATAGAATGAGCATGCAACAGGGAAACAAGTAGACACCAATGGATAAGCAAATCCAAACCCGGGCCAGGCAGATATTGTCACAAAACAACATAAAAATTTCTCTACTTAACTTCTACAGTAGTTTTGCATTTGCAAATAGAGATTAAAAAAAAAAACAGATGACCCTTAAGCTTATGGGTTATGTCACACTGAGCAGCTGGGACAATCTGGGTCAGAAAAGCAAAATCTCCTGGAACGCCAGATACATGTTTTAGTATCTCATCTAAAGAGTTCCCCAAACAAGTGGCTCCCACCCACAAACCTAGCGGGCTGTCAGCTTCCACTTAGAGCGCTGCGGTGACCATCTATACTACTTACGTTCCCCACGTACAAACAAAAGGTCAAGTGAACAGCACTGCTCCACATCCATCTTCTCCCTTATTTTGGTGACACAGCCATACATTTGCTTTTCTTTAGTTTTCCACTGAATCCCATTTCCTTCCCCTTCCTCACTGCAGGCTCCATACATTTACCGTCATCACCATCTCAGAAATATGCAACTTTGTCCTAATTTTGCATTTTGTTTTATCTACTCCTAAGAGAAACAGAGAGGGAGTACTGGTCCTAACCCACTCAGCCAGTAACTCCCAAGTCACGCGGTGATACTGGAACAAGCCTTTGAGTCACTTACCAAGCAATTCCAATGCCACTATGGGAAAAGAAACCTCAAAGTGCAGACACTTCCCTGACGCAAGCAATTAGCAGGGTGAAGTTGATGCTAACAAGTAGAGCAGCGAAGTGAGCAGATCGGAGAAAAATCTTTTGTGCATTGATATTAAAATTTAACTGAGACCCAGACACCCTGTGAATTGTGAACAGCTTTCAGAAGGTATCTAGAACTCCCCAAATCGTATCAGCTGAAGAACAAGATGTATGGATGGTGGTGTCCTTAAGCAAAAAAGAAAGTACATTCTGTTGATGATCAGTTGTCTGGACTAGTGGGCTGCTAGAAAGGCAGTCTAATGCCCCCAGAAATCAAGCCAAGAAATCAGTTCTTCCTCAGAGACCGACCATTTTACAGAAGACACATCTTCCTTGCATCAGGGATAGCAAAAGTTACTTGTGGCAGCTTGAACTGGCAGAGTTGGAAAGCTGTACATTGCCACCACAACTAATGACAGACTGGATAGTTCATCTCTTATCTCATGGTAGTTACCTCCATCAAATCTTTTATTACTCAGCAACGTGGTGTTCTTTGACAAGGCTCCTGATAACTAAGAGCTTACTGTATTAAAGAGCAAAGGTCTCTCAATTTGAATCTGCAGAGAAAATTGTAAAACACTACCATACCCAATACATGCAAGACTGACAACAGCTCCTAGAATCAACACCACCTCCTAGAAACATGTATCAGTGTCTCACTCTTGTGAACGACTCTCTGCACTGTAATTTGAACTACCACCAACTTATTACTGACCACCAACAGTCACAGAGCTACCTAGTCTCTTCTGCAAATATCCTCAATCCTATTTACCAAATAGAAGCTCTGGGAACATACAACTTTCCAGCTCCTTTCCTCCCATAAATCATGAGGATTAATGGCAAAATACAAATCCTTCCCAATGACAGAAATATCTTACCTTTTTTTTTTTTTGTCAAGAGGAGAGAATACATCAGATATCTTCAAAACGTTCTTGAAAGCCAGCTTCAGTGGAGTTTGATCCACTTAATTACTATTACATTAGTGTTTTATTTTCAAGTGGTTTTCCAGGGTTTGTTTGAAAACGTGTTTCTTACAATAGTACGACATAACAGTGTTGGCCAACATGCTGATATTATGAAAGTAGTTCAGAACAAAACACATTTCTCTCATGTTTTAAAGGAGTACCACTGTATCTGCACAGATTTTTTCAAAGATAATTTCTTATAGGATTTAAGGCAGCACTGCACAGAAGCCATGCCTCTGGGTTGGGAAAACAATTAGTCTCCTACTTATGGAGCTCAAGGACACAGAGGGGACTTCCCTCAGCCAAGGAGCTCCACAGAGAGAGCCCCAGCAGCAAAAGGGAACTGGTACCGTAGAAACTCAAACCCTCTCCCTTACAAACAGGGGGTGAAGCTCCGACCCAGCACAAGTGAGCTGTTCCCCCTGAGAAGCCCGCAGAGGATAATGGAGATTATTCCCACAGGGAATGGTGTTTCCGTCAGGGCACGGGCAGCCCAGAGCAGGCAGAGCACCCAGGGCTCCAGCCATGGCTGTTTCTGCTCTCCCTGAAGCCAGGGAAAGCCAAACACAATCAGATGCAGGTTCAGCCCTGAAAAAAACATGTTCGACTGCCTGGATTTGTCATTTTATTATTCCAGGAAAGTTCCAAGAAGGATAATAAACTGAAAGCATTAATTAAAGAGCAAGAATTAATCGAAAGCAGAGCAGTACCTTCTGGCTAACAGACCCAATTGCACTTGCAACAAGAATTGTCTTTATCTCTCCATGGTGCAGTTTTAATTTCTAATAACTGAGCTCCCTACAGTCATTTGCAAGTAAATTTCCCTGGCTGTCACCCGACATGAACATCTCCACTGATGACTGCTTTTCTTGTGGATGGAAAATGCAGTGTGCTCAGCAGCAGCGCTGGGAGACCAGGAAGAGTCTGTCGCAGTAACTGGCTGGCTCAAACAAAACTGAAGCCAGTGGAAAGAATCCAAATTACTTTCGAGGACGCTGGTTCAGGGTATTTGAGATTGTGGGCTAAGATGATAGGGCTAGAAGCCATAGGAGCAGGGCAGGTGTGAAGGTCAGGGAGAGGTTTGTATGACAGCAGCACTGCCTGTTGCATAGTCATCCTGCAGAGCAAGGTCTGCCTACTGCCACACTGTCTTGCTAATGAGTGAGCTTCTGCTAAGCAGTGTCAGGACCCTGACATCAATCATAGGCATTAATTAATTGATCTGACCTCCCTGCACCCATGCTGTAAGCAGCCTTGGCTCCAGTCCTGTCTCTGGCCCCATCTCCATCGGCTCCTGACCAGGCTGCCGGGGTGGGCACCAGACCTTGCCTTGTCTGATGGCCACTGGATGGGCAACAGAGCTGGTCACTGCTCCTGGCCCACCTGTGGCTGCACCCTGTTGGGGATGGCACTGCCCATGCTGGAATCACCCTTAGTTTCCAGATTGTCCACCCTCATGGAGCAGCCCCACTCTTACTGCTCCTGAGCAGGCACTTAAATATCATATACTTAGCTCAGGAGGGCCCCATGAGTAGCTAATGACAGCTCTTGCAGTCATCCCAAAGTCATCCCACACTCTGCTTCACTGACCTTCCCAGCTTTGGCAAGTGTGCAGCTTTCCTACGAACAAAGCAGCTGGGCACAGGTCTCCTCACTTCAAGTCAAATCAAGACTGCTGACCTTCAAGAGCACCTTGAAGACATATGGATTTTCTGCAGACAAGGGATTCAGTTTCCAGGCCAGCCAACACAACATTCCATCCAATTTAAGTTCTGAAGAAAGGAGTTAAGTTAAAGCTTGGGTTTACATGTAGATATAATCAGGTAAAAATCGTGTTATGTCATGGTAAATTGTACGTTATATACAAACTAAAATAAAAAAACAGCAATCAAAAAGTGTAGCTTCATATACACACATCCATCCACCATCATGGTTTCTTCTCCAACCATTTTCATGGTTTCTTCTAGCTCAGCTCAGAAAAAGGGACCTCGACATTCTGACACTCAGTCTCAAATTCAGATTTGGAAACTTTGGATATGCCATTTTTAGCCTAATTTATCCAGCAATAAGGCAAGGTTGTAACGGCCCATTTCTCAGAATTGCTCTCAGTCTTAGCACATTACTGTTTACAAAATAGAGAACATAATGGATTGAAACTTGCTTGATATGACATGCAGGCAGGTCATCACCTGAAAAGCATATCAGAATAGCAAAGCATTATTAATGGCAACTTGCGTTTTGATAAGGCTGAAAAAAATTGAAAAAGGGCTAGTGACAACAAAAAGATGAGTGGGGAAACTCTTAGTAGATGTTCTTTCCAACAGGAAGATTTATGACCTCTCACAGAGGGCCCTCCTAGCTCTTACCTCCAGGCAGTGAAACACATTACGCTGAAAAGTGGTAGTTGCTAAGAATATCTGAAATGAAATATTCCACATGGCATCCTTTGTGTTTCCACATGGAGCCTCTTTTGACCTCTTAAAACTAGTCTTTGTTATCACTTTTATCCCATGTAGACATAAACATTCATTGCTACTTCGTTTCATTAGAGTATAGGCTGAGGTGCAGCTTCAAAGCAGCCGGTTCTTTACAAGCTGAGGTGTGCAGCACAGGCAGGTCTGTGCCTCACTGCACAATCACCACATCACTCAGGGTGTCTGGTGACAATTTGTTCCAATAACATTTTAAGCACTCTTTTTAACAATAATTGAACTCTGTGTTTTAATAAAAAAGGCAGATGTAGGCTGCAGTGGAACAATTCCCTGCACGAAATACCTTCTGAACTCCAGACAAACATGTTTTAATAGACTTCCTTTGCATATTGTTTAAGAATATTTTAAAATGTACAGATGCTATCCAGTTACCATCACTTTGCTGGCAGCTGCTTCACAGACCTTTTCCACAGTAAAAATGAGCTATCAAAAAATGACAGCACGAGAAAAAATCCGCCAAAATGATGGCATTTGGTAAAAGTACCATCTGCTCATTTAAAAGCAACAAGCATTTTATATCCTGTAGTCACTCTTGTTTTTCAAGCTTTTTATGGTTCTGAAATATTTGCAGGACAAAGGTCCCAGAAGTCCCAGGCAAGGGGAGAGATCCACTGCTGCAAAAACAAACCCAGAACTAAGCAGTTCATCAACGAGACCAGCAAAGAGATGTCATTTGCCCCACTGTGTTCACATGCAGTTGGTGTTTAGAGCTGTGTCCTTGTTCCTCAAAACCCCTTTCCTTTGGACCCATCCCTCCTTAGAGAGGAGGGGAATTAGCTTAAAATTCATGCAAAAAGTTTGGAAAATATTAACTTGTCTCACTTCATGCTGTGCAAGGCTTTCACTGTAAAGAGATCTGAACACGGGGAAGTGCTTCTTTGTTGACCCAAAGGTTTTAAGGGAAGATAAAACAGGCTTATTATTGAATTTCTTTTTGTATGCTCTAAATTACTAAAGAGAGGTCCCAGATTTCAAAATCTGGCCTGGATTTCAACCTCCCAAAGAGCTGGGCTGATTGATACTGTGGTTATAGTTCAACTGCTGTCACGGAGCCAGTTACAAAACTGGCATGTGGTTCCAGCCTCAGATTTTGATTATTTTTGGACCCAGAGCTGAGTGTGTCTGGAGCTGGGATTTTACATTATGTCTCTATTAAGTAACATTGTGCAAATACTCAGCCCAGAAGGAGAGAGTCTATTCCAAGGGGCACAGTCTGTTTTAAAAAAAATAATTGTTTTTTATGTCTCAGGTTCCCATCTTCTGCATCATCAGGACCTGAGCAGCACTGAGAGCTGCCTGCAGCTGGGCAGGAGCTGTCTGCAGTCCACAGCTTGAGCATCGCCCTGAATGGAACAGCCCCAGACCCCATCCAAGTCTTCTTCTGCCTGTGCCACCCTGCGAAACCTGAGCCATCACCAGCAAATTCAGCATAGGTATCCTAAGGATGCAGAAGGCCTCCCGAACTG
Organism: Athene cunicularia; assembly: GCF_003259725.1. Taxonomy (NCBI): domain Eukaryota; kingdom Metazoa; phylum Chordata; class Aves; order Strigiformes; family Strigidae; genus Athene; species Athene cunicularia. The sequence continues at coordinate 7,181,314 of NW_020799091.1, read as the reverse complement.
GCCACATCATGCCTCTAATGACAAAAAGGCCCACAGGGTTGTGAACCTCTCTGTTCAATCCCACCACGGGGCTGTGACCAAGGTAACGCTTCCAACCTTGGTACAAATGCCCGGCCCTGACATTCTTCATCATGCCAGCCATGCTCCAAAAGCTGAGCCTTAGCAAGGGACCTTCCCAGCTTAAACCCCTTTGAGCAAAGCTAACCCCACAGCAACAAACTCTGAGTGCAAGTGGTGGGAAGAGGCAAAGTGGGAAATCTGGTCACCTTCCAGGCTCATGTCTTTTTTGGCTGAACTGTGTGTGATGATGGGTGGATAAGGGGAATAACAGACCTGTAGGTTTTAATTAAGTAATTAAAAACCTGTTCTTTGATCAAAGCAATGGAAAAGCCTCCACATGGCATTTATTTATCTCTAGGTTAATCTGTTTTAAGGGTCTGAAAAATACATTGCATCTGCAGTAATTTTTAGTGTTTCTGGCCGTGTAAGCTTTGTCACTACACATGGCTGGAGCTCTTGAAAATACATTCAATAAGCATGAACTAATCCTCACACTAGCCCAGTGAGTGAGTGTGGGTGAATATCCTGTAAAATGGCTCATACTCCAAGGACAGGGTGGGTGCCTGTGTTGTGCATTTTTTGCATATTCAACAAAATGAGGATGTAGGGGCTCCCTATGCCCCTGTGGCTCCTTCATATCACCTGTGCCATTTATAAGGCAAAAAACACAGATCAGTAAATGGTATTTCCCCAGAGAAGGGTCACAGAGGCACAGACAAGAAAAAGTAGTTTCTCCCATGGTAGCCCAAGGGAAGAAATCTGTCTCCTGCCTTAGGGAGCTGTGTTAATCACCTGTCCCTGCTCCCTCTTACCACTAATGAAGTCAGTGTGTCTAAGCAAACTTGAATGAATTATGATTCATATCTTACCTAAAGGGACTGTCAGAGTTAAGCAGCCTTTCAAAAATGGAGTTCCTTGAAATAATGATACATAAAAATGTTACTCAATAAATATCAGTCTTCTAAAATTATTACCCATATTAATTACAATAAGGTTTCTTTCTCTTCCCCTCCTGCTTGCTATAAAGTGCTAACAGAGCTATGAGATAGTGAAGTGCTTTTTAACTGTGGATTGCAAAGCATCAACACAGCTGCAGATTCGTTTCCAGTTGCAGATGCTTTCTGGCTAATGAAGTTAGAGACAGAAGAAATGCAGTTTGACTTTGATGTTTTAAATAGTTTACGGGCCTGACTGTTGGAAGAGGAAAAGACTAACCTTTTATTTGTACTTTGGGCAAATTAATTTTTGAAATGGCTGAAAGGCAGACAATGAGCTTTGCACTATCATGTTTACAGAGCTGCTTTTGAGATTGAAGCTAAACATAAAATCTTCTTGGACAGAAGCCTGAAGTGCTCCCCGGGGAATAATTGTGCAACAGCAGAGGGATGAACTAGATGATGAAATAAATCTTTTTTTGCCATTATTCTAAAGTTATTAGAGTACTACTAAGGACATGATAGCATGAGAGACTTTTAAGACTCTTATAAGACTTGTGAGATGAAAAAACAAAAAATCCAGCAGCTGTAAAATGCAAAGGCACTGCCAGGCCTGCTGGCACACTGTGGAGTTCAGGCAATACAGCGATTCCGTGAATTTTTATAATTCCCCAAAACCATTGGAAAAAGGACAAGAGAACCAAGTGACAGTCTGCAAAGAGGGTGAGGGCCTGGGAGCTGCCATCAGAGTGCGTGTCGAGGTAGGAACCAGGAGCAACTGAGGCAGTAGAAAACCAGTCTGCCTAGAGGACAAAATCACCCATCGTGCTTGTGAAGGACAAGACACCTCTAGTCTGCTTGCTCCAGTTCATGTCATATTATCAGTGATGAGAGCAGGTTGATGGAAAATTATCCATTGTGAGGGGGCAACTGAGTGTCTCCAGATGGCAAGGAGAGGAGAGTGTCCCAGCTCAGAGCTGGGGTCCTGCAGAAGCTTCCTGGGGTCCTTTACAGAGAAACTGTGAAGACGTGAGAGAGGCAGGAGCAGGAAGGAAAAGGAAAGAATGACCAAGGACGCTGTAGTTTGCTGCAGCTCAGAAAGTCCCTGAGCGAGCTGATAACCTGCTTCCAGACATGCCACAAGGGCCAGCAGAGATGTAGGAGCCTTTTGTTTCATTGCCTGCTGTTCATGTTATAATGAAACTTGCATTCAAAAGACCTCTGAAAAGGTCACACATAAAGGGAAAAAATGATTAGCAGCTAAATGCTGCAGAAAGCACCTGAGAGAAAACAAGTAAACAGGAAGGGGTGGAGGCCTTTCTTGTAAAGATCCCAGGGATTGGGGCCAGAGGCAGACACCTACAAATGGTACCACAAAAACAGGAAAAACTCTTTGAAGGTTGAAACAATTTTCCTGTTCCTGAAGCAACACAGAAGGGATTTGGTGGACGTAGGAATGCCTTTTGGTGAATGTGGTGGTTGTGTTTGATGTGGTCAGACGATCAGAACAACACCGCAAGTGGAATGAGAGATGAAGCACAGGTTTCCTGACTTCAAGGTGGCTTCCAGAGCAGGTGATGTGATACGGGGTCATGTGTCCAGAGTGATGTAGCCAGAATAAACCAAACAGTCCTTGAAAGAGAGGAAGGGGAGAAGGTATTGAAAATGGGAATGAAAAGTGAACTTATAAAATACAGTGAAAAGATGCAAAGCCCTGTAAATGTGCAGAGCTAGGCATGGCCAATTGGGGACAATTTCAGTTTTAATTGTTTTTCAGTACTACATTTAGTTATAGTTTCCTTAACTTATTTGGCCTGTGGCACCATGAGTCAAGTGGCAAACAGAAAGGAGTGACTGTTCTGGGGCCCATCCCAGGTCTGCTGATGATTAGGGCTAGCATCTTCCTTTGAGGACTTCCCAATCCTCCCTCAGATCAATTGCTTTCACTGGATCTCAGAAAATCAAAACAATTCTCGGAGATGGGCAGAAGCCCTAAAGATGTGCTGTGGAGCTCATGTCTGACTCAAATCCCTTTGAATTTTAAGAGGAAATGAAGTGTGTTCCAGGCTGACCTTTCAGATCTATCTATAGTACTTTGATGTTGCTAGACCAGCGTCTGAGCACCTTCCAAATTTAACAGTTTTAGCTGTCAGCTACCTTTCCAAAACAGGAAAGTTCTGCTCTCCTGTAACTGAGCTAAGAGCCTTCATCTCCTTTTAGAGACAATAGAGAGAAACAATATTATTCAGTGATTCATCTGACCTATTTTAAACATCAACTTCAGGGAAACTTGAATTGTGACCTACAAAATGGTTTCTCCTCTCCATTGACTGTGAAGAAGTGTTTATCACATCACAGACATCTGCATTCACTCGGCCCAAATTGCATCCAGAGAAGCTAAAACCCAGACTAATTCTCTTTATTTCATTGGAGTTTGACATTTAAATGTCTTCCAAATCTGTACATGGTTACGCAGGCAGGGAAAGTAAATCCAGGTCTGAATTCCAGGCTAACCTCTGATCGCTGGATTATCTTCCTTTTGGGTCTGGTATAAAATGAGAAATAGGTTGGTTTTAGCTTCGCTTTCTGTTACAGCTAAACTCTCCAAACAGGCTAATATGGTTTGAGTTCTTCTGTTCAACAGTTCATTAAAAAATCCCAGAAGGTTAAATCTCAGTATTTCCTCCATGTTAGAATTCTTGTTTAGAATTAAATTGTCTGATTATTTAAAATTTAATCCTATTTCTAATTGTCTCAAATTTACACCACACCAAATCTATCTAAAACCACATCTGTCCAGATTATTTAGCTTCAGATATTTACATTTTAATCTTGTCAGAAAGCGCTACAGCTGTTTGAGTTGTCATCTTCTGCCATAGGTTAAGTTGTACAATAGAGTGGAAGTGGTTTATAGGATTTTGTTGCAGTGACATCATTTGGTTATTAAAGTTTTAAGTAAATTTCTCTTTCAACTCAACTAAAACACCATATTTTCCGGGGAAAATAATCATCTTGACTTTCTCTTCCCTTCATGTATGCCTCTTTTCCTCTATGTCAATTTTCTCCCCTCTTCTCCCTACAACTTTTCTCCATCACTGGGGATGTGAAAAGGGAGTTTCCACACACTTCTACCTCTAACTGAACCACAATTCCCATAATGAAGAAGCAGATGTCCAGTACATCTTCCACATCCTTTTTACTGCCTTAACGCTCCTTCTCCAGTCATCCAACTCCATATGCAGACCTTCCTGGCACTGCCTTCAAAACACTTTGAGTGGTTCTAGAGCTCTTGATCTTTTCCATCTCTGGTGCTCTGCTCCCTAACTCCTGTCAGCCAACTACAAGGCTCTGAGCAAACTGACTCTGCCTGTTATTGGGATTCTCTGATGCTCTCCTTTATAAGATCCTGGCTAAAGGTCCTAAGATCTTGGCAAAATCAAACTGTAAGGTAGCAATGTTCCCTACGTTCAGTTTTATGCTGACATATTCTTGGAAATTTCACTCATTTCTGGGTTGAAACAAGGAGTTGAAAGAGATTGTAGCACAGGTTAGGGGAAAAAAAAACCCAACACCACAAACAAACCCAACAACAAAAAAACCCAAACAAACAAACAAACAAAAAAGACCAAACAAACAAATGCAACATTTTGGGTAAAAAAAAGGCTGTTCTAGTGCTGCTGGATTTGGAGGAGGAGCATATATTTTAGCAGACCAGGTGTTTGCAGCAGTTGTATTTCTCATCTTGTTTTCTAAAATTTGACCAATCTCTAAGCTCTCAGAAAAAAAAACCTCTATTTGCTCTACAGAAGCTCCTTCTCTGCAAATAGCTACTGTCTTTGAAGAGTCTGTCCTTACCGCACATGCTCAAGCCTTTCATTTTTATCCCATGTGCTCAAACCATTAACACCCATGAGAGCCTGGCACTAACCTGATTGCAAGAGCATCAACTCCACCACACCTCTATGACTGCTCCAGCTGAAGACAGTGGGGACAAATATTGACTTTCCCAAGAATGAAGAGCTGTGACTAGTGTTGGAACCGAGGGTTGGGACTTGGTATCTGCTCTGCTCTGGGTAACCCAGACTCCCAGGAGCACCAAGAAATAAGCATTTTAATTCAACATGGAAATGTTTCAGATAAGAGTAGCAAAGGGGAAAGGATTAGTGGGCAGCTGGAAATTTGGGATTAGGAAGAAGGGACAGAGAAGTTAAGAAGGATCTAAATTTTCACGTGAGACTGTGACTTGGAGGATTTGGTTGGAGACAGACAGTCAAAGATACAGATTTGGAGTCAATGCAGAGGTGACGTGTAGGCTGACGAAGGGAATGTGTGACCAGGATATCCTCCTCTCCTGTCTCTGTGGGGAGATGAGAAGCCAGACTAGACCGCTGGTAACAGGAACCAGACTAGGGGTGAACTTAAAAAAAGGAAGAAAAGCCAGTAAAGAAGTAACTGGCTGTGGAAGGAGATAGGGACTGGACTGAGAAGCTTGGTGAGTGAGCCTGGAAGAAAGAAGGTTTTGTATTCACTGTCTTCTCCAAGGAATTTGCAGCTTCAGTTAGTTTTTCACATCAGCAGGGGAGGAGTATTTCCCACTGAAACAGTGCAGAGGTGAAGGGTTCCAGTTTTCAGCAAACCTGTGTACTGTGACCTCATTATTCTAATCTCTAATGCTTTCTTTTTTTCTGGCTGGATGGGCTTTTTACTGATTTATAGATCAGCTCCTCCCTATGGTAGACAGCTGTCTCCAGGCAGAAACCCACTCTTACCAGCCTCCTGGTCTAGCAATTTTATAGACACCTCTTGACTTTGACCTTACTAGAAAAAGCTCTTGGTGTTTGGACAGTCATCGGTCAAGACAAAGGGCTGAACATCATGTATCACCTTGTGGATAGACATGGTCTAGCAGCTGGATCCCACAAGACATACATTCCAGGCAGTTTAAGAGAACAGGATCTTGTTTTCTGCTTGCTGGTACCCAGACCACACTGCAGCTGGTGGATATTTCCATTTTTGACATGAAGACAGTCCTTGAGCTTGACACTATGTTTGACACAAAACTATGATTTTGTTTGTAAGAACATTGCTCCCTCATCATTTGCGTCTTCTCAAGAATGCATTGCATCCAAACATGTTCTTATCTTCCTTTCCTTCCTAGGCTGGGCTTGCTCATGCCCATTTGTATTTCAAGAGTTATTCAACACACCAAAAGAAATGGAGCCAGCTTTGTCTCCAAGCTCCAATTACTGACCTTCTTTATCTCTTAGCTAAAAGGTTTAATGGATCTGTTTTGCTAGAGCATTTGAGGTTGGAGGCTATGAAGAACTTCAAAGGTATTTAATAGCAGCTTCGTCACTGATTTTGTAAAAAGACCACATAGTTTGATTAAAAGTAAACTCTGCTTACAATACTGCATGGAACTCTGCTGATTTATTTTTACTGCATCACAAATAAAGCTGAGGAGAGGGGGAAATCCCACTGACTAAACAGGACGTGCAGGAAGGATGGAGCCTGTCTCAGTCCCATATTACCCAGGTACTCATTAACTCTCTGATAACCAGTTTGGACAACACAATGTGGAATGTCCCCAGCACCAGATGGTAATGATGAGGAAGAAAGAGGAGTGCAGCAGAGAAGATAAAACTTGGCAGGAAAATATACAGAGGAATTTCTGTTCATTAGGGCAGAGATTGGAATCTGAGTGTCCTGAGTTTAACCATTCCTTTCTTGTCAGAAAGTGTCTGAGAAGTATAAGGACAAAGATAACTCCCATCCCTGGCTCCATAGCTGGCCCACCCTCAAAAAACCCAACTGTCTGGTGATGCCGTTTCTGATTTAGCTCAAATGATGGAGGGTCTATGGTGTAAGACCATGATCCATGTGTGCTGCTGACCAGTGTGGGTACCAGATGGATCTCTGTAGAACAATTTAAGTTTCCAATCTCCAAACTGTTTCCACAGTCCAGAAACTTGAGCATCCTCTTGGCCCACACAGCTTTAATTCAAGGTTGATGTACATTGATAAAACTCCTTAATTAAACAGTACCACATGCTTTCTCCAGTGTGTCCCAGAGCATTACAATATAGCCTCATCCTTTTCCACAAAGAACATTCTATGATTATTTTTTTTTTCAATAAACAGAAGACAAACTTAGGCAGTAGTAGTGTGAAAGGTTTATTCTTAGAAATGATTAGTCACCCTCAAGATCTTTCTGGATGCATGAAAGTGAGCCAACATAACGAGGAAAACATTTTTCCAGACTAATGAAAATTCTCTCTTTGAGTGAAGCAGAAGAATTTTATTGACAAGAAGCCTATATAGGCTTTCATACACTCACTATGTAGATGGACAGATATTTTTGGAATGCATCTCCTGATGAGATATCAGTGCTGTTATTAATTCTGTCTGTCAATTTTTATTGAAAGCCAAACACATTGTGTGTAGTATATGAAGAGCAAATGTAAGCCTTCCGTGGCAAGTAGCAAAAGAACCCTGAAGATTAAAGCCATGCTTTCTCTTTTACATGTCATTTAATAGAACATGTTCTGCCTTGGTCAGAACATTTAGCAGACACATATCATGCATTAAGCTGCAAAAATATGTGCAGAACTCAGAAGTTGCAGACTTTGATTTCCATGTTTATTAATTAATATAGTAGCAATGGTATTTGGTCTCCTGTGAAGTGTTGTGAGACCTGAAGCCACCATATGTATTAAATTCAGAGGGATCATGTGAAATAGTTCATTAAATCCCACAGCCTGTTCCCATTTCACCTTCAACCTACAGATCTTTCACAAAAGCAAGCGTGCATTGCTGGGCATATGGTTTCCTATGGCTTGTCCCTTCAGCAACAGGATTTCTGGGAAAAGAATGCACTTGAAAGCAAGTGACTACAGTGAAGGTGTCAACGCTTGGTACAAATGTAACAAAAGGTCTCCCTGCACATCAGTTCAGAGGCTGCAGTTCTCCCAGTATCACAAGGGAAGATATGATTATTTACATTTGGGAGCAGCTAACAACAGAGATGAGCAAAACAAAAACAAAACCCAAACCCAAAGAACCTAAAAAGGAGCTATGGAAGTACCTTAGTCCAACCTAAGAGTGATCAAACAGGATTTTCTCGGGTCAGATGGGTTCATGACTCTGGCGGTTGCACCGTGATGGTGTTAGAAATCACTAAGGCCAGCTTGATGCTAAGCAGCCAGGACTACCCAGGCTGCTCCCACTGCCCTGCAGTGGGGGAAATAGAGGGGTCCTGGCAGCCCCCAGCTCATACCAGGTCACCCCTGCACGCTGCAGATCCCTCCGGGGTAGTGGCAGAGGCACGGTGGTGATGCAGGAAATTGTTTCCCTCTCATCAGCAGCAATTCTGATTTAGTGGGGGATTTTGTGACCTCGTGCCGACAATATTTGTAACTGTGACTGCTGATTTAACTCTTTCATCCAAATATGCCAAGTATTTCATAGCCCAAACAGAGGATTTCTACTAAAGCCTTTCATAAACTGACTTCACAGACTGGTTTTGTAATCTTTCCAGATTGCAGGGGACAAAATTGGGAGGAAAAAGAGGGCAACACTATTTTTTACGGGGCAAAAGAAAAGATTCTTCTATTTCCAGATGTCTCACAGCCCTTTCAAGTGTAGAGGAAGATTTTATGACAACAGACTTTATGATTCTTGGCCTCAGAATCGCATCAAAATTGCGTTTTATCTGACATCAAAAGAATGAGCTGTTTTATCATCAGGATGATGCTAAAGATCTTGCGTCTGCTCAGATTAGTAACAATGCAAATAAAGCAGCTATAGGGAATTAAAAAAATCACAATTGTGTTTTTAGGCTTTATCTGTGGTTTATCAGCTTCTAAACAGCTATCAATATGAAGAGAACCAATAGAGTGTTTATGTTCTGGATTAGAGTTTATAATAAAATTAACGTATACAAGTTTTTCCTAAGCTTGAAACCTAAACAATTTTGAGATTTTATGCCATAAGACCCCCAACTATTTTTTATAATATTACACTAAGAGCTATGCCCCAAAACTGTAATCTTAAGTGTAGTATTTCTTTCTGGTGAACATTAAAATAAAGATTAAAGTGAGCATGATGAAATAGGCCATCTATTTTGCACATAATTTGTTACAGATTCTTAGCATTGCTCAAGCAATGATTTAATTTATAATAATTGGTTTTGGTGGACCTCATCTAACTGGATTTCAGCAAAGCAATTGAAATGGTGCCGTATAGGGAATTATAAGCAAAAGGGTCTGGCTGAAACAGAGACAAAAGGTGCTGAAAGGGGAATCGTCAGGATGGCACAGTTTCTCAAGCATCGCTCTTAGCCGGTCTTAACTAAATATATTCACCAGCAATATTTGCACAAGAAGAAGGAGCAATTTAATGAAATTTACTGATGACATAAAGCTGGGAAGAACAGCAGAATATCTCAGAGAAAGAACTCAGGGAGTCGATTACTGAGAAATACCCTTAAGATATTTCATTATACAAAGCTTAAGATCATGTACTTAAAAGGGGATTGTGTTTCCTGAATGATGTCTGGTGGAAACAAGGAGACAAAAAGTCTGTTTTTACAGTGAAGCCTGGGAAATGTGAATTTCTAATGTGGGTGTCTCACAGCCTTGTACTCACAACCTTGAGTCCAGCCCGGGCAGTGAAGGTTCTTAACAGCGGCAACAATAGCAGTGGCAGCAGGTACTTATGTATTTCTGGGTAAGACAAGTATTGCTGGGTACCCATTTGTAAACAGTTATTGCACTGGTACTTTGAACTGAACATATCTCACAGCTGCTTTCAGGTTAGTCTCTTATTTTTTATGATTCTTCTTGTTAATAATGACTTCCTGCAGGTGGCAGGTGTTCAGCAGCTCATCCATAAAGGTGAGAGTGTGGCAATGCCCGTCCTGCTCTGCTGTGGCCTGAGACATCTCTGGGCATGGGGAGGAGTCCTGCTGAGCAAAGCTGCTCTCCTTCCACCTGCAGGGCTCACTCAGCCTAACCCTTTACTTCAGGGAAAAGATGTTTCAGAGTTATCCACACATCTGATGCGTTCCCAGCACGAAGGGTTGCTTTTCCCCCACCCACATGCTCTGGGAAAGTCTTTCCTGCCCTTTCATTGCCCACAATGATCCCTCAGAAGGGCTGGCTGGAGAGAAGTGCTCCCACACGACTGGTGACATTTAAGCCGTGTGGCAGATCCCTTTGCGCACGGATCCTGCTCCCACCCAACACAATAGCAGACTTTGGTGGGTGCGGGATGAAGCCCAGTGTGACATTTTCTTCCACCCCACGCTTCTTTGCTAAGTGAAGCTTTTGTGAGATGGCAGAGGCCAGAAAGCCCCTGTAGTTCCACCTGTTTCTGTAGCCTCTGGTCCCACGGCCAGTCGACCCTGCACCGCAGTGGTGTGCATCGCCTCACGTGCTCCTTTCCCTGCCAACAACGAAACAAGCCCCTGTGTGTTCCATACAGAAAGCCATTGGGTACGCACCCTTTCTGCAGCAGGAAAGCACAAGCGTATCAGTCAAATAGGTTTTCTGCACCTTATCCCTCATTTTTAAGGTTTCCATTATTTTTCATCCTGAGAAGTCTGCTTTTCCAAGGATGGGTGGGAACAGAAAAAGAAGGATGAAAACAGTGGGAAAATACCAAAAAGGAACTCTGTTCTAGCTAGCTCAGGTTTAAACTCATCTAAACTACCCCATGTTAACCTACCTTTTCTGTATGATGACGAATATCGTTCAGCCTCAGCTCAGAAGTGGGACTTTATGTTAGACAAGCCTTTAATGAGCTTTTGCAAATGTGAACTTTTTTTGTCCTCTTCGGACCTGCCCATAGCAGTCAATACATAGGGCTTCACAGTTAAGGGGATGCAAGAAAAAAAAAATCTAAATCATCATTAAATTAACATCTTCATGTATGCAAGCTATGGAAAATCACAGAATTTATGCTAATGTGGCATAAAATAGTTATAGGAAATAATTTAAAATAAGCTGGAAAAATTTATTTTACCTTATTACTTCTGTCACTCCAATACGGGCTAACAACCTTCATGCTGCCATCACATGTCAGTATCTCTTGAACATGCTCTTATACTGAGTTGGCTTGCCAGAAAAAATACTATCTCCTCACCAAATCGGCATGAGGGGTGATTTCCAAAACTGAAACGAGTACAAATGAGCAAATGGCAGTTAACAAGTATCAGATACTTTTACCACATGTATCAGATACTTTTACCATATGTGCTAGTTAAATGGAGATCTTATATCATGATCATTTGCTTGGTGAAGTAATAGTGTTTAATTTCTTGTAGATCTGCTTATCTTTTAAATGGATTTTGTTGTAAAAAAATTATTGTCCATAAAAAGTTTACCGATGAACATTCATTGTCTCCCCTTCAGCCACAAGTTAGAGATCTTTAGATAAAAACCATAATTACTGTAAAAGATCTTTAGATAAAAACCTGTATGATCCTGCTTCATGACTCAACCTATTCCCATTTAGTTCAAAATCAGTCCACACCCCAAGCATCACTGATAATTCTATTCTGGGAATAATCTGTGCTGATAATAGTGCTTAGAGCATGCTAAGATGTTTCCCTTATCTTGTTTAATCATTTACCTATAAAAGCCCACACCACCTTTAACAGCAGGCACAAAGCACGTGCAACTTAACAGTCATCACGTGAGACAGGAAAAAACATCTTGTGGGTGGAAAAGATCAGGTTCCTAATTCTAATGTCACTGACACTTACGCTTTTCTTGTGTACCTGTAGACAAGCTGCAGTCTAAACTTCTCATACGAGCTGCACGCTAGCTTCAGAGCTGGTATTTACGCACTCATTTTAAGAGGCTTAATTTACTGCAGCTCCTAAGTTTTTACTACACCTCGTAGAACAGGGAATGGAAATGAACAGTATTATTCATAAAAATGCTACGCACGTGCACATCCATACATGTGATACACACTGCAACCAACTCACTGGGAATCCTGTGATGCGAATCACATTGCCCTTTCACTCTGTGCTGCTCTTCTCTATCCATGTTTCCTCTTTACTCCTAGAAAGTAAAGAAGTTTTTACCCACCCATCATACTTGATCCACTCTTTGAAAGCTTCTCTTCTCAAGGCCTGTGCATATTGCATTGGCACGCTACCAAAACCCGCTAACAAATGGCAGATTAAGAGGAAACACGGAAAAGAATTTCAAGCATGTATTATACTTGCTTGGAGTTCAGCGTGCAACTTTAAGACGAGGGCTGCCCTCTTAAACAGGCAGGCCTGGGAATTCAGTTGCCAAACAATTACAGATGCAAGGAAAATACCTTTCCTCTGAGAAAAAACCTTGATATTCTGTAGTCTTCAGTAGTCTAAGTTCACTGTGTGCTCTGGACACACTCGACATGGTCTGTGGTTTCTCAAGACCTCAGTTTCCACCTCCAGTACTGTTCTCTGAGGGAGCTATATCATATTTACTAGCATTTTTCATATGTCAGACTCCTAAAGATGCAGGAGCAGAAGACTGTAATCCTTTCCACTCACAACCAAAACAGCCCCTCTATACCCATCTGCTGTTCTGCCTTAAGATACAAGAACAATGAGGCACTTGATTCAGTTCTGCAAATTATCGGCTGTTATGATCAGATGGACAATAACATTTCTGGTGTCATGCCTGTATATAGTTACTCGTGCTTCCTTGGTGAACCACGCTGGCTGCATGGTTTCTCATGGTTTAAAGGTCTGGGTTTAAAAGAGCCCCATTTACAGCATCAGAGCAAATACACCCTGAATGCAATTTCCAGACCTGCCTGGCAATGGCCCAGCCTCGCTCTGAATGAATTCACTGGCAAAATTACCCTCAGCTCGGGTGGGCCCAGGTGAAACAATGTTGGGCTCTAGCACAACTGTTCTGCCCACATTATCTGAGATTTCCTTTTCTTTCCAAAAACAATCTGGAATGTTTGCCTAGGGTGTACAGTACAAAGGGACTCTCCCACCCCTGATTACACTAAACTTGCTGCCTACTTTTTTTTAAAAAAAAAAAACTTGCTCACATTACTCAAGCTCATTTGCCTTCTGCACAACTCCGCTCTGACAGTCATTTTAAGAGCATAAAAGATCTTAGTCTACAGTCCAATGAAGAAGTTGAGAACATAGGACTAGTGGATGGGAGATGTGTTCCAGAACCCAAGACTGATGTTCTCAAGCCCACAGGACGTAGCGTGCACCTCCAGAAATAATGAAAGGTGTACGGATGGCAATTCCCAGATCAAAAAGCAGAACATTTCTGCACTGCAGTCTTCCTCGAAAAAATGTGGGTCTCACTGTTGGCTTCAGAGGAACTTTTTTCGTATTGCATCCACTAAAAGAAAAAAAAAAAAGATGGACCTGATTTATGACCTTATACTGACTGGTTCAAATTTCTCCATCATTTATTGATCCTAAAGTTAATAAAAAGAATGTGACTCTCTAGTCTAATACATTATTTTCAGCTGCAACTAATCTGAGCTCATGACTGGCTTTGGAACTGCAAGAGTTATATGAAAGCTAAGATTGATTATTACTGTCCAAAGACATAGAGTAATTAAGCCTACTGAAAAAAAAAAATTACTTCTATAACAGGTGGGACAAAAGAAAACGGAAGGAAAATAAACAGCATTGAGGATATTAATACATCTGTTCTGTATCTGAATGTCCCAAATAACTAACTGAAATGAGATTGAAAGTACAACCCAAGTATAATACAAATACAAGAATGTCTGCATTGAAATTCCATAACTTTTCTTTATTCACTGTGATACATTCAAACAAAAGTGCTCCAGATAACAGCCATAAAGTAAAGGAAATCAAAATAAAAAGGCAAAAAAAGACCATCAGATACATATGGTGATTATTCATATTTCAAAGCATTAGTAACTGCTTGTATCTGAGTGCACCAAAAGCCCACAAGGGTCCACGTTTTTGTATGCTGCACCTATAAAAATAATAATCATAGGCAGCTCTAGCAAAAAATGTTTTTCAGAACTAGAGCCAAAGCCATCACAAAGATAAAGCACCATCAGGCATATGTTTACAAATGCCACAGTAATTAGTAGAGTGTAAGAGAGGCTTAGCTGAATTAACATTTTCCTTGTACAGCATAGGGAAGCTCTGTTTAGAGTCATTCCTTCCCAGCTCTGCTATTTCACATCAAGGACTTGCATTTTCCCCACAACACCAAGCACTATGGGCAACTTGGGAAGTTTCAGGAGACTGAGAGATGGATGGAAGGGAAACTGGAACTGGAGCCAGTGTCTATCCTATTTAAAAAAAAAAATAGTATTGGCATGGCAGCATGTACTTAACCATGTTACTGCAATATGTGGCACAATCCACCTGAGAAACACTGTACAGGACCACACTGACTTCCCAATGCTGTTTGCTGAGCTACGAGTACTTGGCTGGACTGATTTTGCCTATAAAAGACAGTTCTTGTTTCAAACCACACTTCTGTTACAGTAAAAAGGTAAGTCACTGTTATCTATAAGAGACAGCAGAGCATCACTTCATAGCAAACTCAGATTGCACCCTATAATGTGGCTCTATTCCAGCTGCAGAATTCCTGAACTGTGCATTTGTCAAGAATTATTCATGACTCAACAGTTCGATGGGGAGGATTCCTACCCCAAACAACACAAGAAACAGAAGTCAAGATGCCATACAAATTACACTGTCAAAGGTCAAAGGGATACAAGAGAGACACACTCACTAATCTAGGGTCTCTCTACCTGGTATATTTTTAAGTAGCACACCATGGATCTTCCACAAAAAGTGGGGAAACGCAGTAGAACCCTCGTCCTGCTCTCCCCTTTACCTGCTTTGCGGGCAGGAATTCAAATGGCCAGCAAGACCCAACACAGGCTTCCCCTCTGAAAATCTGAGTTGCTGATGCAAGATTTTCCTTAAATATCTAAGTAGGTCATAACAGAAAACAAGTCTCTGTGCCCATATACTTTCTATAACAGTATAGTCATAGGGATCCTGCTAGGTGTAAGGCTATGCCCCAGCTGCTGTGAAGATTTAAGCCCATGTATGATTTGTGTTTCCCAAAGCAGGATGCAATGGCACTGCTCATAAGATCAACATCATCTTCACAGTCAAGTCCTTGCAACATCAAGGTCTGTTTGCTCAAAAAGCATTTTTCTTAACTATGTTACTAATAAAGTCTCAAATCACTCAGGCCGAAAGAAGGTTAGAAGTCTGATGCAGTTATTTACCCTTCACACTGTTTGTGTGGCATTCATCTCCCACAGCACATGCCTTGCCCTTTTCACACTCCCTTTCTCATGCAGGAACACAAAGCTGTAATGTTTGGGTTGCAAACACCATTAAATGCCCCTCTTCAGCCCCCAACAGCATAGAAATATTTTCTTTTTAAAGTTCAGATCAAAGCATTTCTACTAATCCTAGGATTTATTAAAACAAACATTGTAGGCATGAGATAGTCAACAGCGTCCCTTTTATAAGATTCTTTGGAGACGGTTCTGATTTCATACTGTTTACTGATCCGCCCCTAATTAATCTTCAGTTGCTCAGCGGCAAATTCAGCAAGTCCACCTGCTCCTTCCCCACCCAGCAGACGTTCTCCCCAGTTTTGAGCTGTAATGACAGCACCACACAGCCCCCGTACTAAGAACAAGGTGGATTGCTTGAAAAGCTATATATATCACAGCCCGATGTTACAAGGTTGTATCACACACATCTGCAGCAGCAGTCTAGCCTTTCCTCAGATGAGTAATTAAAATCAGTCATTAAGTGCTTTCAAGGAGTTTCATTGTCTTTATCCTTCCCTGCAGTCAAGGTAGTTGCCTTTGATCCAGTAACAGATCTGTGCATATTTGAGGGGTGTGATGCGAACAGCTACATTGAAATCCTGTGGGGTGCCATTCATGTCCACCCACTGATGGCCTGAAAATATTCCAATAATTTTACGCTCCCACTTGTGATTCTGCCTCTTCCACATCCTCACGTACACCCCAGATCCACTCGCACCCGGCTGGGCATCACACTGCTGGTACAACAGGTCATATGTTTCATCTTTGACATCACAGAAACGGTAAACCAGGTTTCCTGGACGATCGTTGTCATAACCAGAGAAGTGAATCCTTCCTCCAGGCAGGTGTCTTGCTGGTGGGCTCACACCTATCTTCATAAACTTTCTTTTATGAGGCTTCTTGAGCTCCAGCAGAGCGTAGTCATAATCCATGCCAATGTCATTGGCATTGCCTTTGATCCATCCTTTGGGGACATGTGTCCGTTTCACTCGGATCCACTGGAATTTCATTTTCTCAGGCATTGCCGAGTTGGTGATATTGGCCCCTTTGCTGCCATCTTTCAGTTTGGGCTTTAGGAAGCCCACCCGCAGTTTCTGAGCGCCTTTGACGTAACTCTTGCCATCATGGATACAATGAGCAGCAGTAAGAACGTGCTTTTCAGCCACTAGCGTCCCAGTGCAACCTGTAGATAGCTTCACAGATGTGGAAAATGGGTAATTCAACAAGAAATCTTTTCCAAAAATGCTAAACCTGCTGTCATAGCCATAGATCTGCCTCTTAGTTCGAGATTTGCCTTGCGACCCATCACCGCTGTTGCTCAGAATATATATGCCCACTTCAGTTTCGGTGAGGCTACCGTTAGCGTACAAGGTCTCATAGGACAGATAGTTCTTCACTTCTTCATAAGTTGGCAGCGGAGAACTTTTGTGGCATGCTGGGCCACAGGGAGATACAACTTCCAGTCTGGCTTCTGCATCAAACTGTGGTTTCTCCAAGTTAAGGGTAGACTGTGGCAGGATAACAGGAACTCTGTAAGATGGCCAAGTTGGCTTCCAGTGAGAACTGGAGGGCATCACATCTTTAGCAGCACACAAAAGGAGGATTAAAGTGGACAAGCCTGCCATTCTGAATGCCGGCCTGTAGAAAGCAAAAGGCAATCCAGTTACTCACCCAAACATTTTGCAAGATTAATCTATCTTGATAAGTAATGGCTTGCTGACCAAGCCCAATATAATGAGGGTCAAGCAATTTGAACGGAGCCAACTATCATTAAGTACTTCAGATTTCTCAGTGTTAAACTAATGCCTGAACCTGTATCTTAAAACAAGTATCGCAGGTTAACACCAAAACACAGGGCATTTAACCCTTAGGTGTGCTGAGCCACCAGCTCCCAGCTGACATCAGTGGGAAGTTATGGTATTTGTCTTAACATGGTGTAAGGAAAATTCAGACTCTGTGTAAATTCCTGCATTCAGAAACCATAGCTCCTGCACAGTAGACGTGTCTTACTTCAGCTAGATCACTCTGAAAGCTCCTATCTACTGATTCCACTGAGAGAGGTCTTAAATCACCTCACACCATCTGCTGTCTTAGCCAGAGGCATCAAGCCAATGGTAGGAACAGACAGGTGGACAAAGAAGGTAACCCGAACAGGAGCTGGGTTGCAGAACATGATCACACAAGAGACCCGCTTCCCCTTGCAACTCATGCCAGAGGAAGGTTTCTGCTCCACGTAGCATTTGCTCTCCCCTAGGCTCACATGAGAAAGAGAGATATGATTACACGAGGGCAGCTAATGAAGTAAATTTACAGTTCTTGATGGAATTTTCATTTAATGTACTGGCTTATTCCTTTAAAAACTCAATTAATTAGAAATGCAAACTAACCCCCTCTGAACACAGGGAGGCAAATGGGACTGTAAATGTGTTTATGAACCACAGGCAGAGTGCCTCAGACTGCAGAGAACAGCGTGCACTAGTACTGTGTCAAGAAAATGTGTAACTTTAGTTTATTTGAAAATTAGCCATACAGCTGAATTGCTGCAGGAGGTATTGCACCCTGGGTGGGAAGGCAGGCAGGATCTCCCTCATATAGAGATTATTCAAACAAAACTTCACAATTATGTTGAGCTTACACATATTTAAAACCCTGCTGAGGTTACACTGATCACAACTGCAGGATCATTCCTGAAATACCTCAGAGGAGTAAACCAAAGCAAATGACGCAGAAGATGACCACAGCTATCTATGAATAAAAAAGAAAAATCTTTCTCTCCAGTGCTTTTTGTAGGACTACTCCATCCCTAAGATGCACCAAACAAGAATTCAGAAGCTGCAGACTGCTAAAGCCCAAAAGTGTCCAACTCAAATATTGGGCCTGGGTTCTTCCACTGTTGGTAGCGTCCTCTTTGGGAATAGAGGCTATAGTTAAAGCACACAATGTTCAAAATATCAGTTGACTCACTCAGGATATCAAAACATTTCCCTTCCAAACAACAGATGCAGATGAACAGAGCTGATGCTACTGATGTCACAGAGGCAGGTACTGAGTCTTCTAGAAGTGATCAGACACTCTGTTGATAATTTTTTAATTAACACACAGGACATCTTTAAAGGGACGGTTTTGGTTGGTTTGTTTTTTGTTGGTTTTGTTTGGTTTTTTTGGGGGGGAGGGTTAAGCTCTATAGTATGTGTTGGTTTACACCTAACAGGCAAGTCGAGAAAATACTGGGCATTTTAAATGTGAATCAGGACTGCATGATTTTGGATGTCCCAGAATTGTAAATTACTTATGTAGTCAAGGAAAACCAGCAGCTCCTCTGGCTCCTTCCACGGCAGAGATTAATATTGGATGTGACTGGGTTTTGCAAGTTATGGAATGAGGTAGTCTCACGCTGGTATAAGGTTGGGGCAGAGAGCACTTGCTGTGTATCAAATATACTTGCTGTATAACAATGATTAGGAAAACATCGAAAAAAAAGGTAATAGGGACAAATGATACCACTCCATCCCCACAAAGACAATATACACTGGCATAAGTCAGCTCTTAACTCTCCTGCTTGTGACAGTGAGAACTATGCAGAAATGGTTACTGGTCTTCCAGTTAGAAGCTGAGATCAGACTAAATCACAGTTAGGCTGTGCAGCAGGTAGCAGATCCCGTTATCAAGAGCATGTATTCATAAGCAGTCTGCTCTCATCTGCTTCACACCAAAGTTATTCCCACAAATTACATGTGAAGCTTTCCTGATAGATAGAACCTTTGTCTAAACTGCATCACTCGTAACACTTCTTGGATCTAAAAATTATTCATGCTAACTGAGCCAATGCTGGCCTTTGGTTGGTTTATTTAGCTGGCAGGGGAAAATTAGAAGCATCTTTGTCAGTTGTTGTATCTGCACAAGCAGCAAGATTCCCTCGTGCCTGTCAGCACAGCAACCCGATGAAGGGGCTGCGTGCCCAACAACTTTTCTGCTCCCTCAGAGTATCACCCGGGCTGAGAAGAGGTATTGCCTCCCTCTGCAACTTGCCCTCCCTTATCTCCCTGCCATCACCACTTACGGCAGCGCCAACATTTCCAAGGCAGTTTTAGACAGTAGAGGGCAGCCGCTCTGTGAAGAGAACAAGGCAAGTACTGGGACCTAAGCTGGTCCCCAAAAAAGCCTTCAGGAGATGGTTACTGTGCCTGTGCTGTGCTCTGTAAAGTGGTGCTTACTCCACGTTACGTCTCTGAGTAAGACTTCCTACACTGCTCCCGAGCTGCTTCTGTGCTACGATCACATTGCAGACACACGGGATATAAAAGCCTTTTCATCAGTTACAGAACTTTCCTATTTTTTAAAATGTCATTAAAGCTTAACAACAAAATACTGTTGTGAGTTGATACCTGACCACAGAAGCTAAGCAGCGCTCAAAACTCCAGACATTTACTGAACTTTTCGCAATTATGTCTTGTCCAGTGACATAACTTGTGTCAGCTCTGGATTGAAGTAAATAGAACAAAGATGTCATTTATAATAAGATGCCGAATTAGTGCATAGTACCTCTTCTGTGTAGATCCTTCCTCCAGAAAATATTAAGGTTAAGCAGAAAAATGAAATTTAAGAACTAATCTAAATGTAAAGAGAGACCTACCAGTTAGCCTCTTCTTTCCTTTTCCTTTCTCTTTTCCTTTTTTGTTTAAAACCAACAAGCTGTCGAAAACAGGGCTGACACTTTCTACGTTCAGCTGCTTACTCGAGGGTGACCCTGAATGATGTTCTCAAACCGAACAAACTGGTAAGAAGCGTGTAGTTCCCTGAACAGCTATCATAAAACGATACTGAATGAATTACAATGTGCTGCTCTAGCGTAGTACTGTTCTTCTGTTTCTATTTAAACTGTGTCATAAACTCAATCCACCCTTTGACTCAATACAAAGCCCTGCTCTGATATCCAGCCTAGGAACCCCCTAGAAAGCGGTTTGTACATAATCGCACTTGCTAATGGCATTAAAATTGTTTAGAGAATGGAAACAGTGACAGCTACCCCGGGGCTCCCCACGCTGCTAAAACACTTCACAGACACGTTTTCCTGCCGGCTGCGGGCATTCACGCCTTGAGATAGATGTTGGTGAAAGAGAACTGCCTTGTTCAGGACGGACATGAATCATTTTCTAATAAGCAAGTAATTTTTTTTTTTTTTTTTTTTTTTTTT